>NC_059103.1:33251452-33551452 GCF_020740685.1 Jaculus jaculus
ACATTGTAATGAGTCCTACCCTTCCTTTGGCTCTTACATTCTTTTTTTTTTTAATTAATTAATTAATTAATTTATTTATTTATTTGAAAGTGACAGACACAGAGAAAAAGACAGATAGAGGGAGGAGAGAGAATGGGCGCACCAGGGCTTCCAGCCTCTGCAAACGAACTCCAGATGCGTGCGCCCCCTTGTGCATCTGCCTAACGTGGGACCTGTGGAACCGAGCCTCGAACCGGGGTCCTTAGGCTTCACAGGCAAGCGCTTAACTGCTAAGCCATCTCTCCAGCCCGGCTCTTACATTCTTTCCGCCACCTCTTCCGCATTAGACCCTGAGCCTTGGAAGATGTGGTAGAGATATTATAGTACTGAGCACTCCAGTCATTTCTTTCCAGCACCATAATACCTTCTGATTCATCCCAAGGTCACTGCCATCTGAAAAGAGAAGATTCTCTACCAAAAGTGAGAGTAGAATTAATATAAGGGTATGAACATTAACAGAAGTGTTTACTGGGCAGTTTGATAAGCATAGTGTATACATTTAGCCAGACGGCAGCAGACGTTACACCCCTAGGACTCATGACTACCTCTGTTTTAAGTTTTCAGTATCAGGGATGTATTCCCTCCCATGGGGCCAGCCTCCAGTTCAATTGGAGGGCAGTTGGTTTCCAACATGACAGATGTGTCACTATTGCACCCATTGTCTCATTTGGCCTGTCTGGCCAAAGATAAGGCTTGCAGTGTCCACTGTTGAGTATCTTCACTGGTGACTTCTCTTTCTCTCATTGAACTGCATGCAGAATGTCTTCTTTCAGGTTTCTGTCAGCTGGTCTACATGGAGGAGGTTATCAGCTCAGTTCCAGTAGGATTTCTCAGTGGCCTTGCAGCCCAAGTATGTGGAGTCTTCAGCAATAGGGTCTTACCATCTATTCCTGGTGGGAAACCAAGGGCCTCAGCAATGGCCTATAATATATTGGGGGCATCAGGGACCTCCCTGGCCAACCACTCACTGGAAGGTATCCCATCCCTGGTACTGAAAACTTCTGGCAACAATCTATGGCTCCTGAGTGTTCCAATGTCCAAAAAAGTAGGATTCCATATTTTTTATTTTTATCCTCTCAGATTTTGATTAGCCCTCCCTCCACCTTCCCTTTACTCAATCTCTTCCCCTGACCTCACTTGGGCCTTTTCATCCCCATTAATCTATTCTTCTACTTACATATATACAATACCATCCTATTAAGCACTCCCCTCCCTTCCTTTCTCTTCCCTTTATATTTCTTTTTAGTTTACTGGCCTTTGCTACTGAGTTTTCTTCCTACTCACACAGAAGTCCAATCATCTGTAGCTAGGATCCACATATGAGAGAGAACATGTGATGCTTGGCTTTCTGGGCCTGAGTTGCCTCACTTAGTATAATCCTTTCCAGATCCATCCATTTTCCTATACATTTCATAACTTCATCTTTCTTTACCACTGAGCAGAACTCCATTGTATAAATGTGCCATATTATCCACTCATCAGTTGAGGGACATCTAGGCTGGTTCCATTTCCCAGCTATTTTGAATTTAGCAGCAATTTATTTACATGTTTACATGGTTGTTTTTTTGAGGTAGGGTTTCACTCTAGCCCAGGCTGACCTGGAATTCACTCTGTAGTCTCAGGGTGGCCTCGAACTCAAGGATATTCTCTTACTTCTGTCTCCTGAATTCATTTGCAACAGCAAGAGGCCCTGGAGTACTCATTTTATCTCAAATAAATGAATAAATAAATAAATAAACCAACAAAAGAACTGGGTATAATGGCACATGCCTTTAATCCCAGTACTTGGGAGGCAGAGGTGGGAGGATCACTGCAAGTTCAAGGCCAGCCTGGGACCACAGAGTGAATTCCAAGTCAGAAAGTCAGCCTAAGACCCTACCTTGAAAAACTTTAAAAAAGGTGGGGGGGGGGCTGGAGAGACAGTTTAGCGGTTAAGCGCTTGCCTGTGAAGCCTAAGGACCCCGGTTTGAGGCTTGATTCCCCAGGACCCATGTTAGCCAGATGCACAAGGGGGTGCACATGTCTGGAGTTTGTTTGCAGTGGCTGGAGGCTCTGGCGCTCCCATTCTCTCTCTCTCTATCTGCTTCTTTCTCTCTCTGTCTGACACTCTCAAATAAATAAATAAATAAAAACAAAAAGAACTTTAAAAAAAGTTCAAGGCTGAAAAGACCCTATACTCCTCACCCCACTTCCTTAGGTAGTGGGTGGGAAGGCACAGGTGCAAAGGTACTGTTGCTGGGGACCACCACCCCCCTTTCTGTAGGCGTAATGTTGGGCCTTGGTGCTGGAGGCTAGTGTTCTGTGGCACAAACATGAACATGGACCTCATCCTGGCTTTCCTCTCCTTCTCTGTTTCAGACATGTCCTTTGATAACACTCTGTTTGCCGTTTCTATGGTAAGTAGCTGTATCAGTTATTTTTTTGTTGCTGGAATAAAATACCCATACTCGACCAGAACCGTGAAAGGAAGGAAAGAGTTTATTTCCACTTACAGCTCTGGAGGGTAGAGTCCATCGTAGTAGAGAAAGCACGGTGGGAAACAAAAGCCAGCATCACTGGCCTATCGGCAGAGAGGAAGTGAAGAGAGAACAGAAAACAGAAGATGACTCGAAAACCTCAAGGCCTACCAGGAATGGTGCTCACGTTTAATCCCAGCACTCTGGAAGCAGAAGTAGGAGGATCGGTGAGAATTTGAGACCACTTTGAGACTACACAGTGAATGAATTTCAGGTCAGCCTGGGCTAGAGACCCTACTTCAAAAAACAAAACAAAGGTTCTGGAGAGATGGCTTAGCAGTTAAGGCACTTGCCTGCAAAGCCAGAGGACTCAGGTTCAATTCCCCAGGACCCACAGATGCACAAGGTGACACATGTCTCTGGAGTTTGTTTGCAGTGGCTGGATGCCCTGGTGTGCCCATTCTCTCTCTCCCTCTCCCTCAAATAAATAAATAAAAATAAACATATTTTTTAAAAAGAAAAAGAAAAAAGAGGCTGGAGAGATGGCTTAGCAGTTAAGCCTGCAGAGCCAAAAGACCCAGGTTTGATTCCCCAGGATCCACATAAGCCAGATGCACAGGGTGACTCATGCGTCTGGAATTCAGTTGCAGTGGCTGGATGCCCTGATGTGCCCATCTTCTCTCTCTCTCTCTCTCAAATAAATAAATAAATAAACAAATGAAAAGAAAATACAGTGGGCTGGCGAGATGGCTCAGCAGTTAAGGTGCTTGCCTACAAAGCCTAACAGTCCAGGTTCAATTCCCCAGTACCCAGATACACAGTGGCACATGCATCTAAGAGTTCATTAGTAGTGGCTGGGGGCCCTGGCATGCACATTTTCTCTCTTTGCAGGCAAATAAATATAAAAATGTTTTTAAAAAAAGAAAGGGAAGCCGGGCATGGTGGCACATGCCTTTAATCCCAGAACTCGGGAGGCAGAGGTAGGAGGATTGCCATGAGTTTGAGGCCACCCTGAGACTATATAGTAAATTCAGGTCAGCCTGGACTAGAGCGAAACCCTGCCCCAAAGAAAAAAAAAAAAAAAAAAGTACAGCAGCCTCCTGCCATGTAGAAGGAAGGAGAGGATAGGAAGCTCACTTGCAAATAGGGGTTCCTCCCCACCTCTCAGCCCTATAGAGCACAGACCTTGGAGTTAAGGAGAGGTGAACAACCAAATATAGGCTGTAGCCAGTAACCATCTAGTCTTATAATTTGTTTTTTTCAAGGTAGGGTCTCACTCTGGCCCAGGTTGACCTGGAATTAACTATGTAGTCTCAGGGTGGTCTTGAACTCATAGCTATTATAAATTTCATTTGGTGGGCCTTGCCCTCAGGCTCAGGTGAGTCTGAGAGAGAGCTGATTGGTCTGGGCTCAGGGGGCTGGCTCAGGAAGAGAACAGCCATGATGCCAAGTTTTGGAGCTGAGCTTAACTAACTGCAATGCCAGGATCAGATTTAAACCTTAATTTTAGGAAAAAGGAACTCCTTCCTAGGGAGATCTAGGGATCTCCTTTAGTCAAGTGGAGACTGTGAGGGCAGACTCAAGGACATTCCCACTTTTCAGTTCTGGCCCCTGTTACCCTAATCCTCCTCAGGCTCAGTGGCATCAGGACCTGAGTTCAATCCCCAGCACCTGAATAAAAGGCTGGCCATGGCTGCACATGCCTGAAGCCTTGGCACTGAGGGAGGGCAGCGTCAGGAGGATCACTGGGGCTTGACAGTCAGCCAGTATAACTGAAAAACAAGAGCTCTAGGTTCAATGAGCACCCTGCTCTCACAGAAATAAGGTGGAAGAACCATAGAAGATACCCACTTCTCTGCAGATGCACAAGGGGGACACACATCTGCATCACATGTGCATGTACCACACATACTACATCCCCTAAAAATAACGATGGCTAGGTATGTAGCTCAGTGGTCGAGTGCTTGACTAGCGTGTGTGAAGCCCTGGGTTCCATTCCTAGTACTACAAACAAAACAGAAAGGCAGGGAGAGGAGAAAGGTGGCGTGGACCTGTGCTACATAATTGAGGTTCCAGCTCCAGGAGCAAATCCTGTCAACTCAAGCCCAGAACGTGGGGTGTGGTGGATCACACCTATAATCCCAGCCCTTGGGAGGCTGAGACAGAAGAATTGCAGGGGTGAGTTTGAGGTCAGCCAGGGGCATATAAGCCAACCACCAGACCATGTCCAGAATGTTAGGCTAGGATTATTTGGTTTGGTAATGTTTTTGTTGGGGGGGTTTCAGGGGTGCACATGTTTGTGGAGGTCAGATGTTGACATCATGTGTCTGTGATTGCTCTACACCGATGTTTTTGTATGCATATGTGTGTGTGCACACATCTATGCATGTAAGCTAGTGTTCCTGGAGGCCAGAGGTTTACATTGGCTGTATTCTTCCATCACTCTCCACATTATTTATGAGGCAAGATCTCTACTTGAACCCAGGGCTCACCAATCTGCCTCAGGGATCCAGTCACTGTTTCCCAAAGGCTAGGATTAGAGGCAGGCCACAATGGCATTACATGGGTGCCGAGGATTTGAACTCCAATCTTTAGACTTGCACAGTTAGTGCTTTGCCTATTGATATATCTTCCCACCCCTTTTGTCTTATTTACTTTTATTTATTTATTATTTTTTCTCTTTTTCTTTTTTCTTTTTTTTTTTTTTTTTTTTGGTTTTTTGAAGTAAAGTCTCACTCTAGCCCAAGCTGACCTGGAATTCACTATATAGTCTCAGGGTGACCTCTAACTCACTGCGATCCTTCTACCTCTGCTTCCCAAGTTCTGGGAGGCATGTGCCACCACACCTGGCTTCTACCTTATTTTATTTTATTTTATTTTATTATTTATTTGAGAGCGACAGACACAGAGAGAAAGACAGGTAGAGGGAGAGAGAGAGAATGGGCGCGCCAGGGCTTCCAGCCTCTGCAAACGAACTCCAGACACGTGCGCCCCCCTGTGCATCTGGCTAACGTGGGACCTGGGGAACCGAGCCTCGGACCGGGGTCCTTAGGCTTCACGGCAAGCGCTTAACCGCTACGCCATCTCTCCAGCCCTCTACCTTATTTTTTAAAAAATATTTTATTATTTATTTATTTGACAGAGAAAGAGAGAGAGAGAGAGAGAGAGAGAGAGGGAGGACACATGCCAGGGCCTCCAGCCACTGCAAACCAATTCAAGATGTGTGCGCCCCCTTGTGCATCTGGCTAATGTGAGTCCTAGGGAATCAAACCAGGGTCCTTTGGCTTTGCAGGCTAACCATCCCTCCACCCCCTTGTACCTTATTTTTGATATTGAACCCAGAATTCACAGATTCAGCTATACTAGCCAGCCAGCATGCCTTGGAGACCTTCCTGCTTCTTCATTGCAAGTGATAGGGTGTCAGGCCCAGTTTTTATGTGAGTGCTGGGATCCAAACTCAGCTCTCAAGTACTTCATCCATTGAGCCATGTCCCCAGCTTCCAGAATGTTTCTTTCATAGAAAATTCTATAGAGATATTTATTTAATATTTTTATTTATTTGTAAACAGAGAAAGATAGAAAAGAGAGACAGACAGATTGGACACGCCAGGTCCTCTAGCCACTTCAAGTGAACTCCAGACACATGTGCCACTTTGTGTATCTGGCTTTATGTGAGTACTAGGCGATTGAACTTGAATCTTTAGACTTTGCAGGCAAGTTCCTTAGCCACTGAGCCATCTCTCCAGCCCTATTTATTTATTGATTGATTTTATGAGAGAGAAAGTGAATGGGCATGTCAGGGCCTCCTGCCACTGCAAATGAACTCCATATACATGCACCTCTTAGTGTATCTGGTTTTAAATGGGTACTGGGCAATCAAACCCAGCATGGCAGGCTTTTTAAGAAAGATCCCTTAGCCATGCATGGCGGCACATGCCTTTAATCTCAGCACTCAGGAGGCAGAGGTAGGTGGATCACCATGAGTTCAAGGCTACCCTGAGACTACAAAGTGAATTCCAGGTCAGCCTGAGCTAGAGTAAGACCCTACCTTGAAAAAACATAAAAGGGGCTAGAGAGATAGCTTAGCGGTTAAGGTGTTTGCCTGCAAAGGCAAAGGACCTCAGTTCAATTCCTCAGGACCCACGTAAGCCAGATGCATAAGATGGCGCACGCATCTGGAGTTTGTTTGCAGTGGCTGGAGGCCCTGGCATGCCTATTCTCTCTCTCTCTCTGCCTTTTGCTTTCTCTCAAATAAATAAATAATTTTTTTAAAAAAAAAGGAAAAAGCATAAAGAGCAAAAAACAAGGCCCCAATATAATTGTTTAATAGTTTTTTTTTTTTTTTCAAGGTAGGGTCTCACTCTGGTCCAGACTGATTTGTAATTCACTATGTAGTCTCAGGTGGCCTCGAACTCACAGTGATCCACTTACCTCTGCCTTCCAAGAGCTAGGATTTAAAGGCATGCGCAACCATGCCTGGCTCATAATTTTTAAACTTTTTTGTGATAAAATATATACAAATATATATCAAAATGAGGTCCTATGAGACACACTTGTAATCCCTGCTACTTAGAAGGTTGAGGAAGGAGGATGGCTTGAGCCTAGGAGTTTGAGACCAGCCTGTGAAACATAGTGATGCCCTTGTCCAACAAAATAAAAATTAGGGCTGGAGATATGGCTTAGTAGTTAAGGTACTTGCCTGCAAAATCAAAGGACCCAGGTTCAATTTCTGAGAACTCACATAAAGTCAGATGCACAAGATGGCATATGTATATGGAGTTTGTTTACAGTGGCTAGAGACCTTGTTATGCCCATTCTTTCTCTCATTAATAAATCCACATAAAAACCAGAAGCACAAAATGATATATATATCTGGAGTTCAGTTTTGCTTTCTCTCTCAAATAATGATTTTGTTTTTATTTCTGTTTTTCAAGGTAGGGTCTCACTCTAGCTAAGGCTGACTTGGAATTCACTCTGTAGTCTCCGGGTGGCCTGGAACTCATGGTGATCCTCCCACCTGTGCCTCCTGAGTGCTGGGATTAAAGGCATGCGCCACCACATCTGGCTTTTTTCAAATATTAATTTATTTTGGTTTTTCAAGGTAGGGTTTCACTCTAGCTCAGGCTGACCTGGAATTCACTGAGTCTCAGGGTGGCCTCGAGCTCATGGTGATCCTCCTACCTCTGTCTCCTGAGTGCTGGGATTAAAGGCATGTGTCATCATGCTTGGTTCAGCCTTTTTTTTTTTTTTTTTTGACATAGGGTCTCTCTCTCTAGCCGAGTGACCTGGAATAATTCACTATGGAGTCTCAGGGTAGCCTCAAACTCACAGCACTCCTTCTATCACTGCCTCCAAAGTGGTAGGATTCAAGGTATGCACCACCATGCTAGGCTGAAATTTTTTTTTAATTTTTCAAAAATTATTTATTTATTTATTTATTTGAAAGAGTGAGAGAGAAAGAGGCAGACAGAGAGAGAGGAGAGAGAGAGAGAATGGGCACACCAGGGCATCTAGCCACTGCAAATGAAATGACACATGCGCCACCTTCTGTATCTGGCTTACATGGGTCCTGGGGAATCAAACCGAGGTCCTTTGGCTTTGCAGGCACTTTATCCGCTAAGCCATCTCTCCAGCCCTGAAAAAAAAATTAAACTACTTTATTTATTTGAGAGAGAATGGGCATGCCTTCACTGCTAAGCCATCTCTCCAGCCCTAATTTTTTTTGAAACTTTTTTATTAGAGAGAGAAAGAACTTGCACGCCAGGGCCTCCAGCCACTGCAATAAAACTCCAGACGCATGCGCTGCTTTATATGCATGTGCCAGCTTGCGTATTTGCTTCACCTTGTATGTCTGGGTTACATGGGATCTGGAGAACATGGGTCCTTAGGCTTCACAGACAAGTGCCTTAACCACCAAGCCATCTCTCCAGCCCTAATTTTTTAAAAATATATATTTTATTCATTTTTATTTATTTATTTGTGAGTGACAGACAGAGAGAGAACGAGGCAGAAAGAGAGAGAGAGAGAGAGAGATAGAATGGGTGCGCCAGGGCCTCCAGCCACTGCAAATGAACTTCAGATGTGTGCGCCCCTTGTGCATCTGGCTAATGTGGATCCTGGGGAATCGAGCCTTGAACCGGGGTCCTTAGGCTTCACAGGCAAGTGCTTAACCACTAAGCCATCTCTCCAGCTCTAAAAATATATTTTATTTATTTGAGAGAAAGAGGCAGAAAGAGAGAGAGAGAGAATGGGCATCCAGGGCCTCCAGCCACTCAAACAAACATCTGGAGATGAATGTGCCACTTGTGCATCTGGCTTACATGGTGCTGGAGAATCAAACCTGTGTCTTTTGGCTTTGCAGGCAAGCACTTTAACTGCTAAACCATCTCTCTAGCCCCCAGCCCTAATTTTTTTAAATTAACATTTTATTATTTATTTATTTTGTTTTTTCAAGGTAGGGTCTCACTGTAGCCCAGGCTGACCAAGAATCAGTCTCAGACTGGCCTTGAACTCATAGCAATCCTTCTACCTCAGCCTCCCAAATGTTGGGATTAAAGGCATACACCACCATGCCCGGCTAACTTCAGTTTCAGTTTCTTTGTAAAGCCTTACAAAGCTGTGATGTAGCCAAAGGTAGGGCAGGACTGCTGACAGTGCAGTCCTCCAGACACAAAATGGCCTGGATGTCCATGACCTCACAGTGCCTGGTACTACCTACACAGGGCCTTCATAATAGGAGGAAAAGATGATGACATTAAAATAAAAGAGAATGGGCTGGAGAGGTGGCTTAGTGGTTAAGCACTTGCCTGTGAAGTCTAAGGACCCCGGTTCGAGCGTCAATCCCCAGGACCCATGTAAGCCAGATGCACAAGGTGGGGCATGCATCTGGGGTTCATTTACATCAGCTGGAGGCCCTGGTGCACCTTTTCTCTCTCTCTCTTCTTTCTGTCTCTTTCTCTCTCTGTCTGTTTGTTGCTCTCAAATAAATAAAAATAAAATAAAATAAAATAGAAGCCAGGTGTGGTGGCATATGCCTTTAATCCCAGCACTTGGGAGGCAGAGGTAGGAGGATCATGGTGAGTTTAAGGCCACCCTGAAACTACAGAGTGAATTCCAGGTCAGCCTGGGCTACAGTGAGACCTTACATTTTTATTTTTAAATAATTTAATTTTTTAAAAAGTGGGGGATAAGGCATTTGGCTGTGAAGCCTAAGGACGACCCGGTTATTCCCCAGTACCCATGTAAGCCAGATACACAAGGGGGTGCATGCATCTGGAGTTCGTTTGCAATGGCTGGAAGCCCTGGCATGCCCACTTTCTTTATAACTGCCTCTTCCTCTCTTTCTCTCAAATAATACACACACACACACACACACACACACACACACATATATATATATTTAAATTAGAACAAATTAAGAGCTTTTATTTTCTTTTTTTGAAGTAGGGTCTCACTCTGGCCCAGGCTGACCTGGAATTCACTCTGTAGTTTCAGGGTGGCCTTACTCACCATGATCCTCCTACCTCTGCCTCCCAAGTGCTGGGATTAAAGGCATGCACCACCACAACAGGCTTTTTTTTTTCTTTTCTTTTTTTTCTTTTCTTGAGTCAAGGTGTTAGTCTAGCTTAGGCTGGGCTGACCTGGAATTCACTCTGTAGTTTCAGGGTGGCCTCAAATTCATAGCAATCCTCCCTCAGCCTTCTAAGTGCTGGGTTAAAGGTGTGCATGTGTGCATCACCACAATACCCTGCCCCTTTAATCTCTTTTTTGTTGTTATTGTTGTTGTTTGTTTTTCAAGGTAGGGTTTCCCTCTAGCCCAGGCTGACCTGGAATTCATTATGGAGTTTCAGGGTGGCCTCAAACTCACGGCAGTCCTCCTACCTCTGCCACCCGAGTGCTGGGATTAAAGGAGTGCACCACCACACCCAGCTGCCCCTCTAATCTCAAAGCACAGCCTTTTTAGAAAATCACTTTTCACTTTTGTTCCCCCTGGTCCATGCTCACTCTCCTGAATAAATGTAATAGTTTATAAACAATCCTTCCCAGTCTGTTTATTTTAATTCTTAGTTCAAAACAGATAAAAACTCAGGGTTTGGAGTTTAAGGACTTTCCCTGACACCCCCCCCCCCCTTTCCCCGCCAAACCCTGTTACACTGGAACTCGCTCTGGCCCCTGGCTGGCTTGAACTCATGCTGAAATTCCTATTTGAGCCTCCTGAGTACCACCAAGCACACCCAGCAAACTCCCCCCGCCTCCTGTTTAAAAATTTATTTATTTGTAAGTAGAGAGGAGAGAGAGAGAGAAGGAATGGGCATGCAAGGGCCTCCAACCACTGCAAATAAACTCCAGATGCGTGTGCCACTTTGTGCATCTGGCAGTACATTGGCATTGGGGAATCAACCCCAGATCGTTAGACTTTGCAGGCAAGTGCCTTAACCACTGAGCCATCTCTCAAGCTCCCCTTTCTTCTTCCCCCTCCTCCTTCTTTCTTCTTTCTCCTTCTCATTCTTCTTTTCGAGGTAGGGTTTCACTTTAGCAGAGGCTGACCTGGAATTCACCATGTAGTCTCACGCTGGCCTTGAACTCACAGCAATCCTCCTACTTCTGCCTCCAGAGTGCTGGGATTAAAGGCGAGTGCCACTACAAACTGCTCTCCCTTCTGTGTATATGTGTGGGGTGCATGCATGTGTGTTATATGTGAGCCAAGTGTGTGCAGGTGTGTGTGAGAATAATATCAAGTGTCTTCCTCAGTTCCTCACCTTTTATTTATTATTTATGTGTGTGTGTAGGTGCTCCAGTGTCTCTTGCTACAAAGGAATGTTTGTTCAGCTTTATATGGGCGTCTGGGGAATTGAACCTGGGCCAGCAGGCTTTATAAGCAACTGCCTTTAACCACTGAGCCATCTCCCCAGACTCCTCTGCCTTTTTTTTAAAGATTTTATTTTATAATTTATTTATTTAATGAGAGGGAGGGAGGGAGAGAGGAAATAGGCACACCAGGGTCTCTAGCCACTGCAAACAAATTCCAGATGCATGTGCCACCATGAACATCTGGCTTACATGGGACCTGGAGAATCGAACCTGGGTCCTTAGGCTTTGTAGGCATGTGCCTTAACTGCTAAGCCATCTCTCCAGGCCCCCCCTCTTTTTTCCCCCAAGCCCGTGTCTCTCTCTAGCCCAGGCTGACCTGGAATTCACTATGTAATCTCAGGGTGGCCTTGAACTCTTGGCAACCCTCTTACCTCTGTCTCCCAAGTGCTGGGATTAAAGGTGTGCATCACTACCCCCAGCTTTAAAAAAATATATATTTATCTGGCAGGGAAAGAGGGAGAGGGAGAGAGGGGGGGGTTATATTTTCATAGTCTCATAGCCGCTATGGGAGGTGGGTACTAGAATTTTTCTCCATTTTTTCAGAGAGGGAAACCGAGGCACAGGGAGGTTAAGTTACTCAAGTGAGGACAGACTGTCATGAAATGGCAGAAGTGAGTGGTTCTCCTCAGCTGAGGGGCCGAGCAACTGAAACTTGGGGTTTGGGGAAAGAGATGAGCTGCCAAAGGGCTCAAGACATGGGGAAACCCTACACTTTGATATCCCAAATCACCCAGTTCCCTCTCTCTCTTTCCTTCAATGGACAAAGAAAATTACTTCAGATGAGGACCTGACAGCAACCGTGGATGTCCACCCGGGCAATGCCAGTCCCCGAAAGCGACCTACCTCTGTGTCATCTTCAGCAGAGTTCCCTGAGTTCAGCACTTTCCGGGCCTGCCAATGAGGCTGAGGATAGGGACCCCTCCATCTCTCCTCTCTGGACCTGTCTAGACCTTTTGGAGCTAGAGTTCCGTCAGGCAACTTGGGTGGGAACACCTGCTACTGCTTTCTCAAGGAATCAAACAGGCAAGGAGAAGACTACTCCTGGTGAGGAGACCTTATACACAGAGATGAGAAACACGGTAGAGACATTGGGTGAAGGCATTGGCCTGGAGGCTGAACAGAAAGCAGGAAGCCCCTCCATGGATTTTCAGCTTGGCAAGACCACCAGAACATGTTATGATCACACTGGATCACCCATTTGGCTCTAAGAAGTCCACAATCTCAGGGCCTACTTTGATCTGGTCCCCAGCTGCACCTGACGCTTCTGGACCAGGAGATATAATTTTTTTTGAGGTAGGGTCTCGCTTTAGCCCAGGCTGACCTGGTACTTACTATGTAGTCTCAGGGTGGCCTTGAACTCACATCGATCCTCCTACCTCTGCCTCCCAAGTGCTGGGATTAAAGGTGTGCGCCACCACGCCTGGCTCCAGGATAGATTTTTTAGGGCCTAATTCTACTTTGTAGCTCAAGCTGGTCTCAAACTGTCTCAGCCTTCTCCCCAGTGATTGGATTACAGGCATGCACCATCATGGTTGGCTCCCTACTGGTTCTCTTTATTTTATTCATTTATTTTTATATTTACTTATTTGACAAAGGGGAGAGAGAGAGAAAGGTGGGGGGAGAGAATGAGCGCACCAGGGCCTCCAGCCACTGCAAACGAACTCCAGATGCGTGTGCCCCCTTGTGCATCTGGCTAACATGGGTACTGGGGAATCGAACCTGGGTTCTTTGGCTTTGCAGGCAAACACCTTAACCGCTAAGCCATTATTCCAGCCTCTTACTGGGGCTCTTGAACACAGGATCCAGGGGTGTGTGTTTTGTGTGTATGCCTTGCTGGCATGTCCACAAGGCTTCATATTTAATTTTCAAGCCTAAAACTTTGCGGGTCCACGCGTGGGATGGCTTGAGGAGTGGGATGCACGCACGAACTGGCCACGTTGGAGGCACCCTTGTTCTAGGCACTCTTGAACCGTAGTCAAGGTGGTATATGAGGTAGAATGTGGGGGTGCAAGAAAGGAGTGGTGCCCATCAGGGGCTCTGCTCAGGCCCTATCACTGCGGGTGGAATGAAGGTAATGTGTGGACAAAGGACTAATGAGTAAATGAAGGGGCCGGAAGGGTGAGAGGTAAGATTGGAACTGGCCCCCAGCTCCTTTGTGTCTTTCCCAGAACAGCAGGTTGGGATCGCAGCCACTGCCGGGCTCACTGGGGGGAAGACAGAGCGAGCGGAGCGAGCTGGGACAGTAAGCACACAGACTGGATTCTGGGGCTGGCGGCGGGAATCACGCTAAGCAGACGGACGGGACGTGACCATGCCCAGCGCGAGGCCTGCGCCAGAGAGCCAGGCAGCTCCGGGAACCGACTCCTCCCCGGTCCCGCGCTAGCCGCGGGCGTCGAACTTGGCGTCGTGACCGCAGCGGGAGAGCGGGGCCGACGCCCGCGCGTCCGGCGGGCCGGGGCGGGGCGGGGCGGGCCGGGGCGGGGCGCGCCCTCCCGCACGCTCGCCGCTCCGTCGCGAGGCTACAAAGAGCAGGACGCCCTCCGGGGCGCGGCCGCGCGCCGCCCCCCACGCACGCCGCGCCGCCGCCCTCGCAGAGCGGCCGTTTACGCAGCCCCGGCTGGGCCGCGGCGCAGGCCCGCCCCCCGGCTCACGCCCCGCCCTGGCCCTGGCGCCGCCGAGCGGGCGGGCGGGTCCAAACGGCCGGGGCCGCCGGGACGCACGCCCCGCCCCAGCGCCCGCGCAGCCAGGCCGCGCGCGGTCATTGGCGCGACGCCGGCGGGGGCGTGGCCCGGGCCCTGGGGCGGGTGCTCGCGGTAGCGCTCCCGTCCCCGCCCCCCGCCGCCCGCAGGCCCGACGCCACCTCACAAAGCAGCGACCGTTCGCGCGGGGCGGCGCGGGGCGGCGCGGGGCGGGGCAGGGCCGGCCCCACCCCCGGCCGGCCGCGCTCGCTCCTTCTGGCTGCCTCCGACTACCAGCAGGGGTCGCTGCGCCCCCGGCCGCTGTGTCGTGGCGCCGTCAGCGGTAGCGGTGACGAGGCGTCGCGCGGCCGGTAGGCGGCGCGCTGCTCGCCTCGGCCTCGGTCTGCGCGGCAGCGGCGGCGGCGGCGGCGGCGGCGGCGGCGGCCTGGGCCCGGGCACGGCGGCGGCGGCGGTGGCGGCGGCGGGGCCTGGAGCCGGATCTAAGATGGCAGCGGCGGCGGCGGCGGTAGGACCGGGCGCGGGTGGCGCAGGAGCGGCGGTCCCAGGTGGCGCGGGGCCCTGTGCGACCGTGTCGGTGTTCCCCGGCGCCCGCCTCCTCACCATCGGCGACGCGAACGGCGAGATCCAGCGGCACGCGGAGCAGCAGTCGCTGCGCCTGGAGGTGCGCGCCGGGCCGGACGTGGCGGGCATCGCCCTCTACAGCCGTGAGTGAGGGGACCCCCGGTGACCGGGTGCGGGGCGCGCACGGGGACTGCGCACGCGGCCGGCCGCGGCGGGGCGCCGAGGGGGAGGGGACCACCTGGCGGTGGGTCCGCGGGGCTCGGCTGAGCGGCGGCCCGGAGCCGGCGTCAAAGGAACGGAGAGGGAAGAGCAGGGCGTGCGTGTGGTGACCCGAGGGGCATCCGGAGGGACGCGGGAAATGCGAGTGAGGGGCCCGAGATTTAGGAGGGTGGCCCCGAGCAGGAAGGGGGGGGGGTCCCGAGAGTGCAAGGGGAATTGGGTGCAAGGAGATTCCAGGAGGTTCGGGGGCCGGGTGGTGCACGAGGGTGTGGTGTGGACTGGATCTCTCCTGGCCGTGTCAGGGACCCCTCTCCCCCTGCCTGGACTGCTAAAGACAGTTAAAGTGGGTCCCAGTTTGGAGAGTCCAAGAGAACCGGGGTATCGCCCTTGTGGACGCTTTGGCGTTTAGGAATTACCCTCCCATTCTGAGTGGAAAAGTTAGAGCTGGAGGACCCCATTTGAGGGTGCTACTAGCTGGAAGGGGGTCCTGCGTGGGAAATGTGGGAGAGCCCAGTTTTCTGATGGCCCCGCTTAGGAGTCAGAGGTAACCCAGCCACCTCCCTCACCACCACCACGCGCTTCACTTGTCTTTTTGAGGATGTGAGAGACTGGTGACATTCTCAGAAACTGCTTTCAAAACTGACATTTCAGTGGGGGGGGATCGCAAATACATTTGCAAAGTCCTCCATCCCCCACCCCCACCCCAGCCTTTTTACTTTTATCTTTTTCTTTCTCTTGTTACTCTTTCTTGTCTCCTCTCCCAGATTCTGAGTCCGATGTTGCTATTCTGTTTCGTTCGGCTTTGTCTCCTAGGTTTTCTTGCTTTGATAGTTAAGGGGGGCACTGAAGAGAGACCAGTACTGTCTTTGGTCTGTGGGAGCGTGTGTGTGTTTGCCACTCTGGCAATGGGGTGTTCCAAACGAAAAAGGTGTGGAGCAGCCTGTTCACACAGGGTTCTGTCCTTTTGCCTTGACTTTGAAAACAGGCTAAAGGAGTGTCACCTGTCCACCAAGTGTGACACCTTTTGCGTCTAGGGCAGAGCTCTGTTCTCAGTGAACCAGATGAGGACAAGGAAGAAAAGAATTTCATTGGTTAGGAGCCCAGAATTACCTCTAAACCCAGCTTGACTCCAGATTCCTAACCAAGCCTATTTATTTGGCCCTATGATTAATGAAAACTAGTTCTGGAAAACTGGGTGTGGTGGAGCAAGCCTGTGGTACCCCCACTTGGTATGTTGAGGTGGGAGGACCTCAAGTTTGAGGCTAGCCTAGATCATGTTGCCATATTCTGTAAACCTCAAAAAAAATTTTTTTTAATACACCAGTACTTTATTTTTTTAATTTTACTTATTTGCAAACAGAGAGAGAAGAGAGACAAAGAGAATGGGTACACCAGGGCCTCCAGCTGCTGCAAAGGAATTTCAGATGCATGTGCCATTTTGCATTTGGCTTTATGCAGGTACTGGGGAATTGAACTGGGGCCTTTGGCTTTGCAGGCAAGTGCCTTAACCATTAAGCCATGTCTCCAGCACAACGTTTTTAAAAATTTAATATTTTATTCATTTATTTATTTGAGAGAGAATGGGCGCTCCAGGGCCTTCAGCTGCTGCAAGTGAACTCCCAACACGAACACCCCCTTGTGTGCATGTGCAACATTGTGCACTTTCGTCACTGTGCATCTGGCTGATGGGACCTGGTGATTCGGACTGAGTTCTTAGGCTTTGTAGGCAAGCACCTTCACTAATAAGCCATCTCCTCTCGCCCAAGGAAACAGTTTAGGACAGTTTTACGTTTTATAGAATTAGGTCCCAAATACCCCACACCTATCTCCCTCTATTCTTAGCATATTATTTCAGGAAAATTAGTTTATTTATATATTTATTTATTTGAGGGGGGAGGGAGAGACCAAGAGAAAGAGAATAGGCTCACCAGAGCCTCTAGCCACTGCAAATGAACTCCAGACACATGTGGCACCTTATGCATCCGACTTTATATGGGTCCTGGGGAATCAAACGTGGGTCCTTAGGCTTTGCAGGCAGGTGCCTTAGCCACTAAGCCATCTCTGCAGACCTTTGTTTTGTTTTAATCATGAAAGTGGGTTTGAGGTCCAGCTGTGCAATAAAAATAAAGACAGGCATGGTGGCCATTTCCTTTAATTCCAGCCCTGGGGAGGCTGAGGTAGGATTTTCAAGTCAGCCTGATGTGGTCCGAGACACTACCTTCACTCCGCTCCACCCCCTCCCCAAAAGAAAACAAGAAAAACAGGTGTTGTCCTGCATACTTTTATTCCCAGCCCTGAGGCTGAGGAGGGTGCTTGTGAGTTGGAGGCCAGTTTGGGCTATAGAGTGAGTTGCAGGTCAGCCTAGATTAGAGTGAGAACCTGCTTTTAAATATCCTCACCCCCTACAAAAGACAAAACCTAGAGAGCCAGATTTGGTGGTATGTGCCTATAGTCCTAGCTGTTAAGAGGTAGAGGCAGAAGAATCAGGACTTAAAGGCCAGTTGGCTGCAGGGAGACCCTGTCTCAAAAAAAAAAAAAAAAGTTAGAAGTTATATAGATAATTTTCTAATGCAGATAATTCATAAGTGAAACCATCTTGAGAAATATTTTATCCATGGTCATGCCCTGCTCTGTTTTCTATCCCTGATATTCTCTGGGGTCAGAAACAACTTTTAGCCTCTAGGTTTAAGTGGCATTGGTGTGAGACAGCCTAAGCTGGGTGTATTAACTTACCTGGGATGCCATAACAAATGGCCACAAACTGGGTGGTTTAGGACAACAGGAATGTATTCTCTAAGTTCTTGCCAGGATTCTGAAGTCAAAGTATCTGCAGTGCCCATAGTACAACACTTGCAGCTTCCAGTGCTGCTGGGTTTTGCTTGGCTTGTGGGTGCAAAACCCCAGGCTCCACTGTCTTCCTGTAGTTCTTCCTTTGTCTCTGTTCTCTTGTCATCCTCCCCCCACCCACCCAGGGTCTCACTCTAGCCCAAGCTGACCTGAAACTCACTGTGTAGTTCTAGGCTGGCCTTCAACTCAAGGCGATCCTCCTATATCTTCCTCCCAGTGCTTGAATTAAAGGGATAAACCACTGTTCCTGGCCCTCTTGTCTCTTTTTATTTTTGGGTTTTCGAGGTAGGGTCTCGCTGTAGCCCAGGTTGACCTATGTAGACTTAGGGTGGCTTCGGATGTAGTTTCAGAGTGGCCTCACGGCAATCTTCCTACCTCTGCCTCCCTAATGCTGGGATTAAAGGCGTGCGCCACCATGCTCAACTGCTGTCTTTTTTTTCATTATTATTATTTAAAAATTTTATTTATTTAGGGACAGAGAGAGAAACAAAGAAGGAGAGAGAATGGGTGCACCAGGGCCTCCAGCCACTGCAAACCATGTGCCCCCTTGTGCATCTAGTTTATGTGGGACCTGGAGAACCAAACCTGGGTCCCTAGACTTTGCAGATAAGTGCATTAACTGCTAAGCCATCTCTCCAGGACCCCCTTTTTTTCTGGTTTTCTGAAGTAGGGTCTTCCTCTAGTTTAGGCTAACCTGGAATTCAGTCTGTAGTCTCAGGATAGCCTCAAACTCAGGGCAATCATCTCACCTCAGCCTCCCAAGTGCTGGGATTAAAAGCATGTACCACTATACCTGGCCCTTTAAAATATTTTTTTTTTCTTGGGCTGGAGAGATGGCTTAGCGGTTAAGCGCTTGCCTGTGAAGCCTAAGGACCCCGGTTTGAGGCTCGGTTCCCCAGGTCCCACGTTAGCCAGATGCACAAGGGGGCGCACACGTCTGGAGTTCGTTTGCAGAGGCTGGAAGCCCTGGCGCGCCCATTCTCTCTCTCTCCCTCTGTCTGTCTTTCTCTCTGTGTCTGTCGCTCTCAAATAAATAAATAAATAATTTTAAAAAATATTTTTTTTTTTCTTTTGAGGTAGGGTCTCTCTCTAGCCCAGACTAACCTGTAATTCATTATGTAATCTCAGGGTGGCCTCGAACTCATGGTGATCCTTCTACCTCTGCTTCCTGAGTGCTGGGATTAGAGGCATGCACCACTATGCCCGGCTTTATTTTTTTTTAATGAGAGAAAGAATTGGTGTGCCAGGGCCTCCAGCCACTGTAATAGAATTCCAGATACATGCATCGCATTGTGCACTTGAATAACTGTGTGTGTCTGGCTTATGTGGGATCTGGAGAATCAAATATGGGTCCTTAGGCTTCACAGGCAAGTGCCTTAACTGCTAACCCTTCTCTTTAGCCCCTCTTTTTTTTTTTTTTAAGATTTTATTTATTTATTTATTAGACACAGAGAGAGGGAGAGGGAGAGAGAGAATGAGAATGAATGGGCATGCCAGGGCCTCCAGACACTGCAAACGATTCCAGATGTATGTGTGCCACCATGTGCATCTGGCTTACGTTGGACCTGTAAAATCGAATCTGAGTCCTCAGGCTTCACAGGCAAGTGCCTTAATCGCTAAGCCATCCCTCCAGCCCTTGTTTTTTTTTTTTTTTTTCAAGGTTGGGTCTCACTCTGGCCTAGGCTGACCTGGAAATCGCTATGTAATCTCAGAGTGGCCTGGAACTCATGCTGATCTTCCTACCATTTTTTAAAGATTTATTTATTTATTTATTAGAGAGAGGGAGAAGGGAAGGAGAGAGGTAATGGACACACCAGGGCCTCTAGCCACTGCAAATGAACTCCAAATGATGTACCACCTTGTGCATCTGGCTTACTTGGGTCCTGGAGAATCAAACCTGGTTCCTTTGACTTTGCAAGCAAGCGCCTTTAACCACTAAGTCATCTCTCCAGCCCTCTTGTCCTTTTTAAAAAATATTTTTTATGTTGCGCATGGTGGTGCACACCTTTAATCCCAGCACTGGGGAGGCAGAGGTAGGAGGATCAGCAGAGTTTGAGACCACCCTGAGACTACTGAATGAATTCCAGGTCAGCCTACTAGAGCAAGACCCTACCTTGAAGCCGGGTGTGGTGGCACATGCCTTTAATCCCAGCACACTCGAGGCAGAGGTAGGAGGATGGCTGTGAGTTCGAGGCCACCCTGAGACTATATTGATAATTCCAGGTCAGCCTGGACCAGAGTAAGACTCTACCTGGGGCTGTGTGTGTGGGGGAACAAGACTACTTTAAAAACAAAACAAAATTAATTAATTAATTAATTATTTTATTTATTTATTTTTGGTTTTTTCGAGGTAGGGTCTCACTCTGGTCTAGGCTGACCTGGAATTAACTATGTAGTCTCAGGGTGGCCTCAAACTCACGGTGATCCTCCTACCTCTGCCTCCCGAGTGCTGGGATTAAAGGCGTGCGCCACCACGCCCGGCTAAAGTTATTTACTTATTGGGGAGAGAGAGAGAGAGGCAGGCAGATAGAGAGAATGGGTGTGTCAGGGCCTCCAGTCGTGCAAAGGAACTCCAGATGCATGCACCACCTTGTGCACGTGGTTTACATGGGTCCTGGGGAATCAAACCTGGGTCCTTTCATTTTGCAGGCAAACTGCTAAGCCATCCCTCCAGCCTTTATTTTTTTTTGAGGCAGGGTTTCACTCTAATCCAGGCCTACCTAGAGAACTCTTTAGCCCAGATTAGCCTTGAACTCCTCTTGGATCTCCTACCTCAGCCTCCCAGTGCTGGTATTTAATGTATGTGCTCCTGTGATAGGCCCCACCATTTTGGTGTTTTTTTTTTGAGGTGGGGTTTCATACTAGTCCAGGGTGATCTGGAATTCACTCTGTAGTCTCAGAGTGGCCTTGAATGCACAGTGGTCTTCCTACCTCTGCCTCCAGAATGCTGAGATTAAAAGTGTGTGGCCACCACGCCCAGCTTTCTTAGTCTTTTTGAGGCTGAGTCTCAAGTGCTGGGGTAATGGTATGGCCTACCACACCCAGCTTTTAAATGTAGAATGATGTCACCCTGAGATCTTTAATTACATTGACAAAGGCCCTGTTTCCAAATAAGACCCTTTTTATGGATTCTAAAATTTTTAGGACATTTTTCTTGTACTGTGGAACTATATACTTCAGTTTCATCCATGGGCAGAAGGCAGGTGTTGGGGAGCGGTGCACTCAGGTCATTGGGCCCAGAGTGTGTATGTTCAATGAATGAAAACTTGGGTAAAGTCACCTGCTTCCCTCAAAAGCTGTGTTGCCTTCAGATTTGGCTGGTTTTACATTGTGGCAGGCACCACTGAAGGAATTACTCTGAAGTATGTCTAATAAGTGCACAGTCTCAAAGTGTTGTGGGTTGTGTACATCCTAATCTCAGAGTATGGCTGGCCTACAGTGTGTTGAGAAAGGTCAGAGGTAGGCCAGTCTTTCTGGAACCTGAGAAGGTGACATGATAGCAGCTGGGTGGGCCATGGGGGAGTTCCCTGTTTGGGGATGAACCAGGTCAGGCTGTGTGGGCTTCAGGCTCTTTACTTGAAGTGAACTTCTTTCCAGTTTTGTCTTCCCCACTCCTGGGGTCTGAATGCTTTCATCCATCAAGTCACTATCAGAAATGCCAATGTTTGCTTACAAGTCTGTTGTGAAGCCAGAGACTACAAGCCACTTGTGTCTTCAGGTGCTGGAATTCAAGTCTGTACATGGAGCCATAAGGAGGAAGAACACCGGCAGGAATCTTTTAGAGCCTAAAAGTTTGGGGGTGGAACAGAAGCTTCTGTGGCTGCAATGAGGGTCCTAAACTGTATTCAGAGTCTGTTGCTGGTCAACCTTGTGGCCTTGAAGTAGTCATGTGATCTCTGATCCTATGTCCTCACCTTTAGTAACTCTCCTGCCCCCCACAGCCTCAGTTCCCTCTGCAGTAGGACTTCAGCTGCTTGGTTGAGGGATGTATATGGAGGAGGTCAGGTATGTAGCATGGGTCAGTTATGGAGCAAACGTTTGTCAACAGCCTTTTTTTTTTTTTTTTTTTTTTAATTTTCACGGTATGGTCTCACTCTGGCCCAGACTGACCTGGAATTCACTATGGAGTCTCAGGGTGGCCTTGAACTCACGGTGATCCTCCTATTTCTCCCTCCCTGAGTGCTGGGATTGAAGGTGTGTGCCATCACGCCTGGCTCCTATTCTTTTTTTTTTTTAATTTATTTAGGGAGAGAGGCAGGCAGGCAGGGATATATAGAGAGAGAAGTGCCAGGGCCTCTCGCCATTGCAAACAAACTCCAGACACACATGCCACCTTATGCATCTGGCTTACATGACTACTGGGGAGTCGAACCTGGGTCCTTAGGCTTTGCAGGCAGGCAAGTACCTTAACCGCTAAGCCCAACAGCCTATTCTTTTTGGCTTTATTTAGTTTATGTGTGGTAGGATATGTTTGCATGCTTGCACAGTTGTAGAGCGTATGTGTGTGCATACATGCATGCATGTACACATGTGTACATATGAAAGCCAGAGGATAACCTCGGTGTCATCCTCAAGGATGCCATTCATCTCCCTTGAAATGGTCTCTCATTGTCTGGAGCTCACCAATTAAGCTAGACAGGCTAGGCAGCAAATCCCAAATATTCTCCTGACTCTGCCTCCCCAGAGCTGGGATACATGAACACATTGCCATACCTGGTATTTTGTTTGGGTGCTGAGGATCTAACTGAGGTCCTCATGCTTGAGGCAAGCCCTTGACCTAAAGAGCCATCTCCCCAGCCCCAGTAGCCCATGCATTATAGATGTCATTAGGGTGGCATAGGGAAGGAGAACCCCTGGGTCCTGTTCTTTGCCATCTGTGCCCTCCAATGGGAGAGATGACAGCTGAGGCAGGCAGAGCAGTAACCCTCCCCAGCCTTTTTAGCCATTTGAAGTCTCCCGGGCCTTTGTCCATGGGATTGGAAACATAGTAGGCAGCTACCAAAACCAGGCCACTTTCCTTGGCATGGGCTTCCTGGGCCTTGAGGAAGCATTGGCATGGTCTCCAGAGCTCTGGAGTGCAGGCTACCACCCCCTGGAAGGAAGCAGCTTCTGGGGAAGCCCTTGTTCATTGGGAGGAGAGTATAGTCAACTCAGTTCTGGAGATGACCTTGTCGTTTTTCTGTCTTGGTCAGCACCAGTGAGCATCCTGGATACCCCCCACCCGATTAGCTATGAAGAGACACAGCACATTGGCTCTGATGGGCTGACTTTGGTTTTGGGGAGGGGTCATCCCAGGTTGGGGAAAACCCTGTGTTAGGGCAGGGGATGAGGCTCAGTTAGTAGAGTGTCTGCTTAGCATGCACCCAGCCCTGGGTTTTATTCCCTACCCTAAATAAACCAGATGTCATGAACACTTACAACCCCAGCTCTGGGGAAATGGAGGCAGAAGGAAGAGACTCTATGCCTGCTATAGAACCAGGGTCCTTTATGACTCCCCCTGAGACCCTCTAGCCATGAGACAGTAGTTGTGTGTCTAGCCCAGCTTGTTTCTTCTTCTTCTTCTTTTTTTTTTTAACAAATGTTTACATGGGTCCTTAGGCTTTGCAGGCAAGCACCTTAATAGCTAAGCCATCTCTCCAGCCCTATTTTCATTTCTTTTAAGGCAGGGTCTTGCTCTAGCCTAGGCTGACCTGGAATTCACTATGTAGTCTGAGGGTGGCCTTGAGCTCCTCCTACCTCTGCCTCCCAAGTGTTGGGATCAGAGGCATGTGCCGGCTTGGGTGTACATTTTACTGTGGTGCTGGGCAGAGGTTGAGAAGCTACAAAATCCAGAAGGGCACTTTGTGTTAGTGGTGCCTACTCACTGTTGCTGGTGGTTGTCATTTACTGAGCACTTAGTGTATGCCAGGCTCTGCAGAAATTCTGTTGATAAAATCAAATTCTTGACCTTGGGGCCAGTCAGAGACAATGTAAATCCGGGCCTGTGGACCAAATGGAGCCTGTGGCTTTATTTTTATACTGTCAGAGCAAGAAGCCTTAGCAGTTTTGAGGGGTTGAAAATAAAACACAGCCACTAATCAACAAAGACTATTTCAGGTGGGCATGGTGGGAGGCAGAGGTAGGAGGATCGCTGTGAGTTCAAGGCCACCCTGAGACTACATAGTGAATTCCAGGTCAGCCTGGGCCAGAGTGAGACTCTACCTCAAACAAACAAACAAAAAAAATATTTAAATATATATACATATTTATTTATTTATGAGGTAGAAAGAGAGAGAATGAATGAGAATGCTTGTATGCCAGGCCTCTAGCCAGTGCAAACAAACTCCAGCTGCATCACAAAGACTATTTAGCCAAGACTATATTGCCTTATAAAACCTATAATTTTTAGGGGCTAGAGAGATGACTCAGTGGTTAAGGTGCCAGCAAAGCCTAAGGACATGGGTTCAATTACCTAGTACCCTTGTAAAGCCAGATGCACAAAGTGGCACATGCATCTAGAGTTCATCTGCTGTGGCCAGAGGCCCTAGCATGTCCATTCTCTCTACCTCTCCCTCCCTCCCTCCCTCTCTCTCTGCTTGCAAACAAGTAAATAAAAATATTTTTTAAAAACCTACAATAGGAAGCTGGGTATGGTGGCACACGCCTTTAATCCCACCACTTGGGAGGCAGAGGTAGGAGGATTGGCCCGAGTTGGAGGCCACCCTGAGACTACATACTGAATTCCAGGTCAGCCTGGTCTAAAGTGAGACCCTACCTCGAAAAGCAAAAACTAAACAACCCTACAATATCTGGGAGTGATGGTGGTGCACACCTTTTAATTCCAGCACTTTGGAGGCAGAGATAGGAAGATAACTATGAGTTTGAGACCACCCTGAGTGACTATATACTGAATTCCAGGTCAGCCTGGGCTAGAGTGAAACCCTACATGGGGAAAAAAAAATCCTATAATATTTAGTTCAGTGGGGCCTTGGCATAAAGAGCTTGCAAACAGCTGGGCGTGGTGGCTCACGCCTTTAATCCCAGCACTGGGGAGGCAAAGGTAGTAGGATCACTGAGAGTTTGAGGCCACCTGAGACTACATAGTGAATTCCAGGCCAGCCTGAGCTAGAGCAAGACCCTACCTCAGAAAACAAAACAAAACAAAAACAAAAAACAGCTTGCAAACACTGGGATAAAAGAATGAGGCATAAGGAGGCTGGAATGTAGTTTAATAGATAGAGTGATTGTCCAGCATGCAGAAAGCCCTGGGTTCTAGCCTCTGTACCACATAAACTGGGCATGGGGATGCATACCTGTCAGCTCATCAACTTTCAAGAGGATCCAAAGTTCAAGGTCATCTTCAGCTACATAGCAAATTTGATGCCTGCCTGGGCTACATAATACTCCACCTTAAGAAAAAAAAAAAGTAGCCAGGAGGGGACCACTAGTGAGGAACATGAACATGGCCTCAGCTAACCAAAAATACTTTCTTTGTTTAAAGTGTCTCCAAGATGCAGGCCTTTGAAAAAACGTTAAATTAAATTTATTTATTTGTTTTTGTTTTTTTGAGGTAAGGTTTCACTTCTAGCTCAGGCTGACCTGGAATTCACTCTGTATTCTAAGGGTGGCCTCGAACTCAAAGTGATCATCCTGCCTCTGCCTTCCGAGTGCTGGGAGTAAAGGCATGTGCCATGATGCCTGGCTAAAAAAAAAATAAATAAATTATATTTATTTATAAGAGAGAGAGAATGGGCCCACCAGACCCTCTAGCCACTGGAAATGAACTCCAGATGCATGCACCACCTTGTTCCTTTGCAGTGGCTGGAAGCCCTGGCGCACTCATTCTCATTCTCTCTCTCTTTGCCTCATTCCTTCTCTCAAATAAATAAAAAAATGTATATTTTTTGAAAAGCCCATCTGGGGGCTAGGGATATGGCTTAGTGGTTAAGCACTTAACCTGTGATGCTTAAGGACCCCAGTTCGAGGCTCAGTTCCCCAGGACCCACATTAGCCAGATGCACAAAGGGGTGCGCATGGCTGGAGTACATTTGCAGTGCCTAGAGGCTGTGGTGTGCCCATTCTCTCTCTCTCTCTGCCTCTTTCTCTCTCTCTGTTGCTCTCAAATAAATAAATAAGTAAAATAAACAAAATATTTTAAAAAGCCCATCTGGCAGGGCATAGTGGCTCATGCCTTTAATCCCAGCACTCAGGAGGCAGAGGTAGGAGGATTGCTGTGAGTTCAAGGCCACCCTGAGACTACATAGTGAATTCAAGGTCAGCCTGGGCTAGAGAGATACCCTACCTTGAAAAAAAAAACAAACAAAAAACAGTGAAGTTGGGAATTCCAATCCCATTTGCTGATAGGAAACAGGTGAAAGGGCTTCTTGATATTTCTTGATCAAGTGACTTGGCCTGTGGGCAGCAGAGCTGGCTTGGGAGTTCAGCACTACCTGTGTTTGTATGTGGTTCAGCAAATGAAAAGTGTATTTTATCCGTGTGTGATAAGAGACCTAAAGTAGCAATGTTATGAATAAGATGACATACCATGTTTTATGCTCTCATCCTTAAGTGTGGAGGTTAGCAGGTATCTGGTATATCAGACTGGTGTGGGGGATTTTAGAAGTCTCTAGACCCAGGACCTTTCAGCTTACCCCACCTCCACTCCACTACTAACATGAAGCCTTATCTTTATTAATGGCTCTGCATGACTGTTGTAGTCCAGCCATAATACCCTGAACTCCAGACAGCAGCATTAAGGAATTTTGTACAGGGCTGGAGAGATGGCTTAGCGGTTAAGCGCTTGCCTGTGAAGCCTAAGGATCCCGGTTCGAGGCTCAGTTCCCCAGGTCCCACGTTAGCCAGATGCACAAGGGGGCGCACACATCTGGAGTTTGTTTGCAGAGGCTGGAGGCCCTGGCGTGCCCATTCTCTCTCTCCCTCTATCTGTCTTTCTCTCTGTGTCTGTTGCTCTCAAATAAATAAATTAAAAAAAAAAAAAAGGGAATTTTGTACAAAGAGCATGGACCAGATGCCTGAAAGGAAAGTTCCTGAAGCTGCCTCAGAGGATGTTCATCTCATTGGCTAGTTGCTAAGGAGACTGAGAAATGTAGCCCTCAGTCCAAGCATCTATGTACTCAGCTAAATTCATGGCTGCCATTTGTGTGGAATAGAGGACATACTGACAGTCACCTTGGCTGAGGTGGCTTTTTACGGCTTACAGAGGGGAGGAAGGTGGAGACAACTGACTGGTTTGGAACAAAAGGTCCCCTCTGAGGAAAGAAGGAACTACAAGCAAAAGCAGGGTTGAATTGGAATCGCACATTATGTACCCTAGAATGACCCCAAACTATCACAATCCTCTTGCCTCAGCTTCCCAAGTGCTAGAGTGTAGGTATGTGCCATGATGCCCAGCCAGGACAGAATTGCCTTTTTTCTTTGTTTTGGTTTTCCCAGGTAGGGTTTCACTCTAGCTCAGGCTGACCTGGAATTCACTCTGTAGTCTCAGGGTGACCTTGAACTCATGGTGGTCCTCCTACCTGTGCCTCCCAAGTGCTGGGATTAAAGGCGTGCAACACCACACCTGGCTTGCTTGTGCGCTTTCTCTCTCTCTCTTCGGTTTTTTGAGGTAGGGTGGACTCTAACTCACAGTGATCCTCTTACCTCTGCCTCCCAAGTGCTGGGATTAAAGGTGCGTGTCACTCCACCTGGCTCTTTCAGTGTTTTTAATTTGATGAGCAATGGGTGATGCCCTGTGTCCCATCCCCATACCACTAAAAAGAAAAGAAGAAAAATTGCAGAGCTGAAGATATAGCTCAGCATCTAGACTTCATTTATAATCTACCTGCCTCTTTCTCTCAAGTAGCTAGAATTACAGACCTGGACCACCACCACCACTACTATATCCAGTCCCTATCCCATATATGTAGATATGTGTGTGGTTTGTTTTGCTTAGTGCCTCCCCCTCAAACGTAGGGTCTCACTCTAGCATAGGCTGACCTGGAATTCACTGTGTAGTCCCAGGCTCACAGCGATCCTCCTACTTCTGTCTGCTGGAATTAAATGCCTATGCCACCACAAATAACCCCCCCCCCCGCCCCCGCTCCGAGGTAGGGTCTTGCTCTAGCCCAGGGTGACCTGGAATTCACTATGTAGTCTCAGGGTGGCCTCCAACTCACAGTGATCCTACCTTGGCCTCTCAAGTGCTAGGATTAAAGGCATGTGTCACCACCTGCCTAATTTTTTTTTTTTTTGAATCCAGATACACCTTTTATACATGTAAGTAAACATCATCTCATTGAGCCTAGCCCTTTCCTTTGGCAACTGAATTTGAGATCCTTGCAGGTGAATATGGTCCCTGGCCCCACCTATGTTCAGCCCTTGCCTCCCAGTCCCTACCCTCCTAACCTGCATCCTGCCCAGTCCTAATATCCCTTGCCTGCAATTTGGAAATTAAGAGTTCTGACAGTGTAACTTGGTTTGACTATCATTTGACAGCATGCTCTGGCCTTACTTGAACTTGTGTGTTAGCAAAAATCTTCTATAACCTGCCACATGGGGCTCTAATACCTGTGTACATGGATTCAGTGTGACTCAGTCACACATGTCACTGTAGAGATGCACTTGGTTGTGGGTTTTTGTGGAAACAACTGGGAAATATGTTATCTGAATCCTGTCACCTTTTTAACACCTGCAGAAGCCTGAAGTCAGAAGCCTGCTGAGCCCCACAGAAGTAGGGGACTGGGTGGGGGCCTGCTGAGATGGCTCAGTGATTAAAGGCTTGTAAAGTCTGATGGCTGGAGCAATTCCCAAGCTGCTGATGTAAAGCTAGATAAACTTTGATTTGCATTGTCAGGAGACACTCCCCCATATGCAAATAAATGTATAAATAATTAATTTTTTGAGGTAGAGTTTCATTCTAGTCCAAGCTGACCTGTACTCTCAGGGTGGCCTCAAACTCAGTGATCTTCCTACCTCTGCGTCCCAAATGCTGGTATTAAAGGCATGTGCCACCACACCTGGCTTTTTTCATTTTTCAAGGTAAGGTCTTGCTCTACCTGCTCAGGCCCAGGCTGCCTTGGAATTAACTATGTAGTCTCAGGGTGGCCTCAAACTCACAGTAATTCTCCTATCTCAGCCTCCTGAGTATTGGGATTAAAGGCATGCACCACCATGCCTGGCTAAGGGTTTTTATTTTCAATTTAAAATATTTTACTTATATGAGAGAGAGAGAGACTGGACACATCAGGGCCTCTTGCCTCTGCGGATGAACTCTAGACATACGCACCACTTTGTAAATCTGGCTTTACTTGGGTACTGGGGAATTCAACCCAGGCTGTCAGGCTTTGCAAACAAGTGCCTTTAATCACTGAGCCATCTCTCCAACCCCAGGAGTAATAATAATAATAAGAAGAAGAAGAAGCTTCTTTGGGCTGGAGAGATGGCTTAGCAATTAAGTGCTTGCCCAGTACCCACATCCAGATGCACAAGGTGGCACATGCATATGGAGTTTGTTTGCAGTGGCTGGAGGCCCTGGCATGCCTATTCTGTCTTTCCCTATCAACCTCTTCTGTCTCTCTTAAAAAAAAAAAAAAAAAGGCCGGAGAGATGGCTTAATGCTTAAGGTGCTTGCCTACAAAGCCTAATAATGCATGTTTGAATCTCCAGGTCCCACGTAGCCAGACGCACAGTGACATAAGTGTGAAATATCACACATGTGCACAAGAGGGCCCATGCATCTGGAGTTTGTTCACAGGAGCTGAAAGGCCATGGTGTGCCCATTTTCTCCTCTCTTTCAAAATTAAATAATAAAAAATAAATATTTTAAAAAATTCTACAATGAAGAGGCATAATCCCTCCTTGAAATACTCCTCCTCTTCAAAAAAAAAAACAAACTAGCCAGGGCGGGTAGCATAGGAGCTTTAATAAGTCTGCAGATACTTCCTTGGACTTTGGCCTCTGAATCTGTTCCTGTTACCTGTCTTTGGGGACCTTCCTGAATGATGGCTTGGGACAGCAGTGCAAGGGCCCTTAGGATCTTTCTAGGCTTACCCATGGTAAACTTGGAACCTTACCCTGTGCTTATTTATGCATTGCTGAAATGGAACCAAGGGCTTTGTGTATGCTAGGTGAGCACTTTCCTAAGTTACCTTGCAGTCTTTTTGTAATGGGGAGGGGAGATGTTTGAGACAGCCTTGCCTGAAACTCACTTATTTATTTATTTATTTATTTTACTTTTTCATGGTAGGGTTTCACACTAGCCCAGGTGACCTGGAACTCAGGATGGCCTTGAACTCACAGTGATCCTCCTACCTCTGCCTCCAGATTGCTGGGATTAAAGGTGTGCGCCACCACACCCAGGTGTGTTTTTTTTTTTTTGTTTTGTTTTTTGACGTAGGGTTTCACTCTAGCCCTGGGACTACAGTAGTCCCAGGCTGATCTCAGACTCACAGCAGTTCTCCTATCACACCATGCCCAGCTTTGAAATTCATTGTTTAGTCTGGGCTGTCTTGGAACTTGTGACAGTCCTCCTGCCTCAGCCTCCTGCCTTCTAAGTATGCTAGGATTAGGAGTATGGCCACCAAGCTTGGCTTCCAAACCTAAGAGCAACCTACATTTTACTTCTTTTCTCTCTCTTTCTCCCCATTCCCTTTTTTTCTTCTTTCTTTGTTTTTGGTGCTAAAATCCTAGGAGCTTTGGGGCAGCTTTGTTGAAGGAAAATGTAAACTAGCTTTATCCTGGACTGAAGGAGCTGAAGTGCCATCTCTTCCACATTTTTTTTTTCAAGGTAGGGTCTCACTGTAGCTGAAGCTGACCTGGAATTTACTGTGTAGTCTCAGGGTGGCCTCGAACCCATCCCGATCCTCCTACCTCTGTCTCCCAAGTGCTGGGATCAAAGGCATGTGCCACGATGCCCAGCTCCATTCTTGTTTGAACTAGTCTCTTATTGATCCCAGAGCTTGCCATCTGCACCTGTGTGAGCTGAAGCCATTTCTGGGTCTCTGCTTTCCTATGGGACTGGGGTTATAGGTACGCTTAGTTTATGTGAGTCCTGGAGATTTGATCTTGATTAGTCTGGCTGCCTTAGGCCCTCATGCTTGTACAGGAAGTACACTTAACTGCTGATCCATCTCTATGGCCCCACTTCTTTTAATTATTTTCATGGCCGTTGAATCAACAACACCCATGTGCCCTGATCTTAGGTATCTTGTTGGACAGTTGTGTGCCCCTATATAACCCAATTGTTGCTGTCCAGAATTGGACAGAGAGCTTATTTCTTTTTCTTTTTAAATATTTTATTTTTATTTATTAAAGAGTCAGAGCAAGAGAGAGAGAAAGATAGCGGGTGGACCAGAGCTTCCAGCGACTCCAGATGAACTCCAGTTGCATGTGTCACCTTGTACATCTGGCTTACATGGGTCTTGGGGAATTGACCCAAGGTCCTTTAGCTTTGCAGGCAAACACCTTAACCGCTAAGCCATGTCTCCAGCCTCAAGAGCTTGTTTCTTGATTCTGGGTAGTTTTTGTTGAGGTAGGCAGCCCCTCATTGCCCAGTTTGCTTCTCCAACCACCTGCAGTTTGTCCCACACCCCCCCACCCCTGGCCGCCAGACTGGCTTTTTTTTTTTTTTTTTTTTTCTTTTATGAAATAGAGTCTCGCTCTAGTCCAAGCTGACCTGGAATTCATTATGTAGTCTCAGGGTGACCTTGAGCTCATGGCAATCCTCTTACCTCTGCCTCCCAAGTGCTGGGATTAAAGGTGTGTGCCACCACACCTGGTGATAGGCTGGCTATTCTTGAAAATAGGTCCAAATTCATTTGAGAGAGTTATGCTTCTTGCATAGAGCCCCCTCCCTTGTGTTCCATCTTTTTTGTCTGCTTATTTATTTATTTATTTATTTATTTATTTATTTAATTTATTTATTTATGAGAGGGAGAGAGAGAATGGACACACCAGGGCCTTTAGTCACTGCAAACAAATTCCAGACACATGTGCCACTTGTCCAGCTGGCTTACATGGGTTCTGGAGAGTTGAACCTAGGTCCTTAAGCTTCGCAGGCAAGTGCCTTAACCACTAAGCCATCTTTTTAGCCCTTGTCTGCCCCCTTCCCCTTTTTTTTCTTTGAGGTAGGGTCTCACTCCAGCCCAGGCTGACTTGGAATTCATTATATAATCTGTGGGCAGCCTCGAATTTACAGTGATTCTGCCTCCTGAGTGCTGGCAGTAAAGTCATGTGCCACCACACCTGGCCTTGTCTGCCTCTTTATTATTTTTTTTTGGGGGGGGGTTGTTTTTGTTTTTGTTTCTTTGAGGTAGGGTCTCACTCTAGCCCAGGCTGACCTGGAACTCACTTTGTAGTCTCAGGGTGGCCTCGAACTCATGGTAATCCTCCTACCTCTGCCTCCCAAGTGCTGGGATTAAAGGAATGTGCTACCACGCCTGGCTTTGTCTGCCTCTTTAAAGCAATTTATTACCCACATCTTGGCATGAGCCACTGTGGCTGTTTTTATTTGACATCACTGCCAGGTCTTTGCTTAGCTAGTCATTTTCCTCAATGTAGTGTTCATCTTTTGCTGGATGCATGCATGTAGCACCTTAGAATGGTTTCATGTCTAGAAACCTGCATGATGGCACAGGCTGTGTTAGTCTGGGCCAATAACCTGCCTAGGGCCTCTAACCAATCAGTGCTAATAAAAGAGATGCTCTTGGGCTGGAGAAATGGCTTAGCGGTTAAGTGCTTGCCTGTGAAGCCTAAGGACCCCGGTTCGAGGCTCAGTTCCCCAGGTCAAAGATAGTTTATTCAAAATTCTCCATCTAGAAGAAAGATATGTAATAATATTTACACATGCTTAAATAACTTATTTTACTGTACAACTTACATTCTATATAACAATAAACCAGCAAAAAAGAAATCAGTCAGCACTTAAATAAAAATCTCGTGTAAAAAGCACAACATGGTGATATTCATTATTATCACCAATGAGCTACATGCAGCTCATGAGTAATCTTGTCCAGTGTGTGTTTAACAATTAAGGTGTCTACATTGTTCTGAGTTATAATATTAAAGCTACTATAACCTTTCAGAATAGAACATGTTTTTCTTGTAAATCTGGTGAGTGACAGCAAAGGGCCCCTCTTTTATCCCTTTCTTACAAATATATTTTCCCTTTCACGTTACTTCCACAGTTTTAAATAATAATGTTTATTTGTGATTGTGTACACTATGTCAACATTGTCCTAGCAAAGAATTACATTAATCAAGTTATTTAACAGCCAGCAAAATGGACCAAATATTAATACAACAAAAGTAACAAACTACTTAGTTCTGCTAAAATAGCACCTAGAAAACAGCATTGCATTAAAATGTTTTTTTTTAAATAAATTTTTATTGTTTACAACTTCCATAATTGTAGAAAATAAACCATAATAATTCCCTCCCCATCCCCACTTTCCCCTTCATAATTCCACTCTCCATCATATCCCCTCCCCCTCTCAATCAGTTTCTTATATTTTGATGTCATCATCTTTTCCTCTTGTTACACTGGTCTTGTGTAGGTAGTCCAGGCACTGTGAGGTCATGGATACCCAGGCCATTTTGTCTCTAGAAGAGTGCACTTTAAGGAGTCTTAACCCTTCCTTTGGCTATTGATGACTTCTCTCCCCCAAAAGGCTATATATATGCTGCAGAGCTCTTTCCAGCATGCTGACAGCTAGTCAACAGAGAAGTTTTCAGCTCATCTTCAGCTTGATTTCTCAGTGACCTGAAGCCCAAGCATGTGGGGTCTTCAACAGTAAGGTCTTACCATCTAGTTCTGGTGGGCAACCAGGAGCCTTGACAATGTAATATTTTGGGCGTATCAGGGACCTCCCTTAACAACAACTCATTGGAAAGTATCTGACCCCAGGCACTGAAATTTTTCTAATAACAGTCTATGGCTACTTTGTGCACCATTTTCCATGTCCACATATGACACTTCTGCCCATACTCTCTCTTTTTTTAACATATATATTATTTTGCCTGGTTCTTTTAAGTTGATTTAATTTGATTAATTTATTTATTTGAGAAAGCCAGCATGGGAAAGAGGCAGAGAGAGGGAGAAAGAGAGAGAATGGGCCTCCAGACACTGCAAATGAACTCTAGATACATGCACCACCTTGTGCATCTGGCTTACTTGGGTCCTGGGGAATCGAACCAAGGTCCTTTGGCTTTATAGGAAAACACCTTAACCGCTAAGCCATCTCTCCAACTCCATACCCCCCCTTTTTTTTTTTGAGGTAGGGTCTCACTCAAACCCAGGCCGAACTGGAATTCACTATGTAGTCTCAGGCTGGCCTTGAACTCATGGCGATCCTCCTACCTCTGCCTCCCAAGTGCTGGGATTAAAGGTGTGTGCCACCATACCCGGCTTCATTCATTTTGTTTATTTATTTTTATTTGTTTATTTGAGAGAGAGAAAGAAAGAGGCAGAGAGAGGGAGAGAGAGAATGGGTGTGCCAGGGCCTCCAGCCACTGCAAACCAACTCCCGACGCATGCACTCTCTTGTGCATCTGGCTTACATGGGGTCCTGGGGAATTGAATCTAGGTCTTTTGGCTTTGCAGGCAAATGCCTTAACTGCTAAGCCACCTATCTCTCCAGCCCTTCATTGATTTTTATAAATGAAGAATCAGAGGCAGATGGTTGGTGGCTGAGTCATATGCGAGCCAAGCCTAGTGCCATGGCCTCAGCTCACCCATCAGGCATGCAGTTCTCATACTACCTCTTTAGCCTTCCTTTGTGCCTGGGGTTCATGGAGATTGATGCAAGTCAGTTGAGCACCTGACCTAGAGCAGGTCTTCCTCAAGACACCCCTGTTATACCACCATACACACCTAGTCCTGTGTCACCTCATTGGCCTTGGCCAACTTCCAGAACTCCTAAAGCTAAGCTTCTATCTTTGTTGTGTTGTTGTGATTCTATTGCTTTGTCAGGCAGCAGCAGATCCCTCTGGCCTATGCCACATCTGGAAGTCACATCTGGAGAGGCAGCTTGCTGGGCCCCAAGTTAGATGTAGCCCTCCTAACTCAAACATCCTGTGCTCCCAGTGTCTCGGGGGCCTGGTGGAGAGGCAGTCCCAGGACATAGTGGTTTTTTTTCCAGATAGGTTGGAAACCAGAACTCCAGATGGGCTGTTGGCAGCTTCTGTGTTTCCCCCCTTGTCTCTTCTGCCATGAGGCTGCCTCTGCCCAGCTTCCTGCCTCTAGCAGTTTGTCCTCTTGGCAGCCATGCCTGCTCTCACTAGGTGGAAGCCCCTGTGGTTCTTCCACTGCTTTGTGATAGACCTCAGCCCACCATGTCCTGTGGAAGCATTCTGTTGGTAGGGCCTTCCTGAAGCAGTTCCTGCCATGTGTTTCAGGTAGGGGAGGCCTTCAGTGGCCTCCTTGTTGTCCTATAAGGTAGCCTGGAGGGCCTCTCTGTGTTGGGGTGACTCCAGGACCTAATGGGTTCCAGTATCCCTAAGCGTGAATAAATACTACTAAGTCAGAGTCCCAGATGGATGTGTATTGATCCCAAGAGATTGGGTTGGGGTTTGGCCATCTTTGGACCAGCTGCCAGGTCCCATGGCCATGCTGCTGTTGAAAATATGAAGGGCAGTCTTGAGAATGGTTGAGAGGTCTTGACCAAGAGCACAGCTCAGTGTCCATAAATTATAGCTCCAAAGTCTCCCTGAGAAGAAAGGCCAGACCAGCCATGGAGGAACCAGGGGCTGGGCGGCAGCTTGTTGCCTTGCACCCCTCCCCCCGCACCCTTCATAATTATCCACTCAGCATCACATTTGCAGGGGCAGAGCCCAGGCACATCTGCTGTCCTTTTTGTAGCCACAAAGCCCCTGCTTGGCAGTAGCTTGATTAGCATGGAGGGGGAGACATTTGCATGTAATTGCCCCAAGTGTTCTTTTCAGAAAACCAAACCTTTTCTTTGTCTTGTCCTTCTGTTCTTGAGGTCCACTTCCACCCTTTCCACAACTACACTCCTGTTTAGACACCTCCAGATCTGCTTTGCGTGGACCAGCTCTTTGAGGAACAGCTTGCTGAGCACACTTCCTGTTTTGTTTTTTTTTTTCTTTTTTTTTTTTGGTAGGATCTCACTGTAGCTCAGGCTGACCTGTAATTCACTGTGTAGTCTTAGGGTGGCCTTGAACTCACAGCGATCTCCCTACTTCTGTCTCCCTCCCAAGTGCTAGGATTGAAATAACCTGGCCTTTAAATATGCATATACATATATATATTTATTTGAGAGAGAGAGAGAATAGATGTGCCAGGGCCTTCAGCTGCTGCAAACAAACTCCAGACACATGCTCCCTTAATGGGACCTGGAGATTCCAACGTGAATTTTTAGGCTTCGCAGGCAAGCGTCTTAACCAGTGAGCCATCTCTCCAGCACCTGGCCTTTTTTTTGGTTTTTTAATTTGAGACGGGGGGGGGGGGGGGGAGTAGGGTGAAGGATGTGGGAGGAGGGGAGATTGGGTACACCAGGGCCTCTCACCACTGCAAATGAATCCCAGATGCATTTGCCACCTTGTGTATCTGGCTTATGTGGTTTCTGGAAAATTGAACCTAAGTCTTTAGGCTTCACAGGCAAGTGCCTTAACCACTATGCGATCTCTCCTGCCCACCTGGCCTTTTTTGTTTATTTACGAGCTACAGACAGACAGAGAAAGAGGCAGAGAGAGAGAATGGGTGCACCAGGGCCTCCAGCCACTGCAAATGAACTCCAGACACATGTGCCATCTTGTATATCTGGCTTACATGGGTCCTGGGGAACTGAGCCTCAAACCAGGGTTCTTAGGCTTCACAGGCAAGCGCTTAACTGCTAAGACATCTCCAGACCTGCCCCTCCCCCCGCCTTTTTTTGATGCAGAGTCTCACTCCAGCCAACGCTGACTTGGAATTCACAGTCATCCTCCTACCTCAGCTTCCCAAGTGCTGAAACTGAAGGCATGCACTAACTTTATGTTCCACTCGGCAGCAGACCTCATAGGGATGGGAGGAGGCTATGGAGGATTTGCCCTTGTATAGATGCCAACAGGAAAGAGGGAGAGAGTGGCACTGTTGCCTGATGGCCACCACCTCTTGGCACAGTTCTGTCATAGGACAAGAAAATCTTAGTATTTGCTTGCTTTTTGTGTGTGTGTGTGTATGTGGTTCTGCATACCTAGAACCTTGTGCATGCTAGGTAAGCACTCTACCTATCATTGAGTTATAGCCCCCAGCCCCTCCCTTGTTTTATTTCCTTTCATTTTATTTATTTGGTAAAAAGAGAGAAATAGAGAAAGAGAAGGGGAAATGGGCACACCAGGACCTCCTGCTACTGAAAATATGAATTCTAGATACATGTACTACCTTGTGAATCTGGTTTTATGTGGGTACTGGGGAATTGAATCCAGGTAAAAAGGCATTGTAAGCAAGTGCCTTTAACCACTGAGCCATGTCCCCATCTAATTTATATTTGTATATATAAATTTATATATACACATACATATGTACATGGGCACACACACAAATCAGCATATCAAAGGCTTATGTGTCAACCCCCTGCCCCCATGCAGTTCTTACCTGCACACTTTGGGAAATAAACCATTGTGGAGAGAATGAAGTAACCTCCCTATCATATCCTCCTCCCTGAGGGCCACCTTATACTAATGCAGGTTGCTAGTGCTTAATGGGGGATGGACTTCTGAAATGGCCTAAAAAAATCTAAGCTATTAGTGTGAAGCTTGAAATGAAGAACAAGGGGTTGGAGAGGGGCTCAGTAGTAGAGGACCTGCCTAGTATTCCCAGCGAGAGGCTGGAGTCATGGTTCAGCTGTGATCACGTGTCTAGCATGCACAAAGCCCTGGGTGCTACACTTGGCCCTTTTTAGTTTTTTATTTTATTTCATTTTTAAAGACAATATAGTTGAGACTTAAGGAGTAGAAATTCAAGACTGAATGGCTCTCACTGACTTTGTACCTGGCCTTTGGCCATTCTTGCCGGGGGAGGAAGGCTTTTCCAGGTGACACCTGCAGGGATCGAAGACTTGAGTTGGCCTGCCCTGGGGCATTCTGACCAGGTCCAGCCCTGCCCACATTCCCACCTTTATCACACCCTCTGTGGGCAGTGTGATGAGTTTGTAATTTGTTCTGGGTGACACCTTGCATGCTGAGGCCAAACTGGCCTGCCTTCCCTAGTCAAGAACCAGGCATGTTCCCACTGCCCTTCTCAGCAGTGTGCTAAGGGTACATGGGGGCCATTGCCTGGTGTCTCCTATATTTCATGTACAGGTTGGGCATGAAAAGCCAGCTTGCTCTTCTCTGCACACTGTTCTGACTGACTGACTGACTGACTGACTTCCTTCCTTCCTTTCTTTCCTTTTTTTTGTTGTTGTTTTGAGGTAAGGTCTTGCTCTAGCCCAGGCTGACCTGGAATTCACTATGTAGTCTCAGGCTGGTCTCAAACTCACAGTGATCCTCCTACCTCTGCCTGCTGAGTGCTGGGATTAAAGGGATGTGCTACCATGCCTGGCCTGTTGTGACCTTTTTTGGGTTTTCAGCCCAGCACTGGCACACCTGCATAAAGCTGTTCTCTGTGCTTAGAGTTGGGCAAGGAGATCTAGTTGAAAATGCTCTCTTCCCAGATACAGCCTCTGCAGTCATTGTAATTGTTTCTAGACCATCCCCTCCCCTTTCATCCCCACCGTGCCCCTGCCATTTTCACCCTTTTGGTTCAATATGGCTTGGTCATTTTACACACAGCTCAAAACCTGTTTCCTGGGCTGGGGAGGTGGCCTAGGGGATAAAGCACTTGCTATGAATATATGAGGGGGCTGTAGCCATGTGTTCATGGTTAAGGCACTTTCTTGCAAAGCCAAAGGACCTACGTTTGATTCCCCAGTACCCACATATAGCCAGATGCACAAGGTGGCACAAGCATCTGGAGTTCATTTGCAGTGGCTAGAGGCCTTGCCTGGTGCACCCATATTTCTCTCTCTCATATAAATAAATAAAATATACATTTTAAAAAAGAAAATGTGAGGACCTGAGTTCTGGTCCCCAGAACCCATGTAAAGTGGCACACAATAATGCCTAGCGCACCTACAGTGAGAAGGAAGGCAGAGACAGGAGAATTCCCAGAAGCTCGCGGGCCAGCTCCCCTGGATTTCCCAGCAGTGAACTTGAGACCCTGCCTCAAACAAGGTGGGACACAAGGACTGACACCTGAGATTGGCTTCTGACCTCCATGCATACACACACACACTCAAAAATTTTTCAAAACCTGTTTCTTTTTATTCAGTGGGTATTTGCATTCCTGCTGCTCTGGGTCTATTGGTATTTTATCTATACGAATACTTGCAAGTAAAGCCATGTAGGGTAAGGCTAGCAAGGAGATTTGGAGTTTCATTGCCCAGACTTATCTCAGTGGCCAGGAGCAGTACCCTGTCATAACTTTAGGGGCTTCCAGATCTGGGAGCAGCTGTGCTACATCAGGATGGCTGGGTCAGAGGAATCCAGGGTGACCTCATGGTTCTCAAATACTCCAGGGCTGGCAGTGTGTGGCAGCAGCTGCTTTGGAGCTTCTCTGAGGACAGCTTCAGAGGAGTCCACCTTAGGTTACAGCTGGGAGGAGGCCAGATTGAGGTAGTATTGCTGGGCTGGAATTCTCCCAGACAGGCTGCTGATCTGTGCCTGTGGCAGCAGTAATGACTGATCTTGTTCGCCTGTTTATTCTGTGTGGGTGTGAAGGTCAGAGGACAATTTAGGGGTTGGTCTCTGCCTGCCATCTCATTTTTAAGGCAAGATCTCTGCTCACTGTTCCCAGTGAGTTTCCAGCAAATTGTCCTGTTTGCACTCCTGTCTCCTTATCACTGTAGGTGCATTGGGATTTCAGAAGTCCACTGCAGCTTCCAGCTCTTACATGGGGGCTGGAAATCTGAATTCAGATATTCAGAACGCCATGGCAAGTGCTTTGTCCACTGAGCCATCGTCTTGCCAGCCCTGATTCCTAATACCTCCATTGTGGCCTCCACAACAGAGAGGGGTTTGTGTGTGTGCATCTGCATATGTTTGTTTACATGTATGGGGCATACTTGTATGCTCATGAATGTGGAAGCTAGAGGACCACCTTGGGTATCATTCTGTAATGGGTATCCAGGAATGTCCTTGAATCCCAAACCCTAGGTTTGTTTTTAATTTTAGTCAAATAATTGAATAAAAATAGACTAAGAAGGATAATTATTAAACTATTATATTTATTGAGGAAAGTACAGAGCCAAGAAAAGGCACCCACATGGCTAAAGATCCCATGTTGGAGGGCCTGAAAAAATTGGAAAGCAAAGATAAAAAAGAAAGTTCAAGTTCCTTCTGCCACGTGGGGAGCTGGAGGGGATAAAGAACTCATGTGGAGGGGCTAGGGAAATGGCTTATCGGTTAAGGCGTTTGCCTACAAAGCCTAAGGACCCCTGTTCAATTCCTCAGGTCCCACGTAAGCCAGATGCACAGGGGGTGCATGCATCTGGAGTTCAAGGAAGTGGATGGAGGCCCTGGTGTGCCCATTCTCATTCTCTCTCTTTCTCTGCCTCTTCCTCTCTCAAATAAATAAAGAAATAAAAAATATATATATTTTAAAAAGGGTCGGGCATGGTGGTGCACGCCTTTAATCCCAGCACTTGGGAGGCAGAGGTAGGAGTATTACTGTGAGTTTGAGGCCACCCTGAGACTACAGAGCGATTCCAGGTCAGCCTGAGCTAGAGTGAGACCCTACCTCGAAGACACTGCCGCCCCCTCCCCCCCCCAAAAAAAGTACTCATATGGAGAGTAAAGGCTGGGGCTCTTCCAGTTGGGAGGTAAAAAACTCACCCACAGCTGGAAGTTCCCAAGTGGTCAGAGCGCCTGCCCTCCCCTAGTAAAAGTGACCTTATAGTGGTGGGCTGTCTTCAGGCTCAGATGAACCAGAGGAAAAGCTGGTTGGTCAGGGCGAGGGGCTGTCTCAGAAAAAGGCTAACCCTGGTACCAAGTCCTGGGGGCTGAATTTGATCAACCACAATGTTTAAATCCTATGAAAGACCTCCTTTCCAGAAGTCCTGGTTGTTTATATTAAAAAAAAAGTCTAGAAAAGTAAAGTCAAATCATCTTTAATTAAGTACAAGTATAGGATTTCCTGTTTCCTGTTTGTTTGTTTTTTACTTTCAGGGGTCCAGTCACCCTTACTGTAACCCCCTCTCAGTTCCTCAGCCATGGGTCTACCGTTTGGTCTCACTCTGGCCCAGGCTGATCTAAAATTCACTATGTAGTCTCAAGGTGGCCTCAAACTCACGGCAATCCTCCTACCTTTGCCTCCCCAGTGCTGGATTAAAGGATTAAAGGCGTGTGCCCAGCTTGTCTACTTTATTTGAGACAGGGTCCCTGTGGTGGTTTGATTCAGATCTCCCCCATAAATTTATGTTCTGAATGCTAAGTTCCCAGCTGATGGAGATTTGGGAATTAACGCCTCCTGTAAGTAGTGTATTGTTGGGGGCAGGTTTATGAGTGTTACAGCCAGCTCCCCCTTGCTAGTGTTTGCCACACTCTCCTGTTGCTGTTGTCCACCTGCTGTTGTCCAGGAAGTGATGTACACCCTCTGCTCATGCCATCATTTTCCCTGCCATTGTGAAGTGTCCCCTTGAGCCTGTAAGCAGAATAACCTCTTTTTTTTCCCCACAAACTGCTCTTGGTTGGGTGATTTCTACCAGCAATGTGAACCTGACTGCAACAGTAAGGTTGGTACTGAGGAATGGGGTCATTTGCTGCTAGACACCTAACTGTGTGGCTTTGGCCTTTTGGAGCTTATTTTCAAGAGGAATGTGGAAGGATTTGAAACCTTGGCCTAAGAGATACCTTGCATGTAAGTACAGCTTGATGGATTATTCTGGTCAGAGTTCCAAGACCTAAACCCAGTAAGAACTATGGAATGTGAGGGTGAGGAAGAGCTTTGCCTGGACTGGGCTAGAAGTAATTTGTGTGAGAGGCTTGCTGTTGTGCCCAAGTCCTGAGAACTTGTGCAGGGTTGCAGTATATAGAAATGGACTAGGATGTGCAGAGGAATACAGCACAGAAAGAAATCTTTGGGCCAAAACTGCTTGTTCAGCTGCAGTTAATTATATGAGAGATTACAACCATTGAGATTGGGCCAGTTGACCTGCACTGGGGCAAGAGGAAGAATGTAGACTCTTTTGAAGGAGCCTGAGTGCTCAAGGAGTGTCAAAGTCTGCTTTATTCCCCCTCCTCCCCACCCTGGTTAATAAACTGTCATCCTGCCTGGTATTGTGGAGTATAAGAAATGCAGGAAAGAGAGGGTCATTGAGTTTGAAACATGGTCTTGTGTTTTGGAAATGGCCATGGGCAGGGTGAAGCAGGTTTGCAGGAGACCTGATGGAGCCATGAGGGTGAACCATGGATTGCAGTGGAGACCTAGTGGAGATACTGGGATCACGAAATGTCTGCAAAGGAGAGCTGCCGGCCCCAGATAGTTTTCCAGGACTGTGAGTAGCCTAGCTGGAGGGGTGGAACTGGAACTTCAGAGACTTGTTGCTGGTTAGAATTATCAGACGTGGACTTGGCATTAACTAGAGTTGTTGGACTTGAAGCTACAGAATTTGATGTTTGCCCAGATTGTTTTAAATTTTGTATTGATTGAATAATTCTTTGCTATGCCCAATGCCATCTTTTGTAGTGTGAATGTTTATTCTGTGCCATTATGGTTTTGGGGGGATTTTTTTGTGGGGGGTATTATGGCTCAGTTAAAAAGATCTTGGATTGGGGCTGGGCAGATGGCTTAGCAGTTAAGGCGTTTGTCTGCAAAGCCAAAGGACCTCAGTTCGATTCCCTAGGACCCATGTAAGCCAGATGCACAAGGTGACACATGCATCTGGAGTTTGCGGTGGCTGAAGGCCCTGGTGCACCTATTCATTCTCTCTCTCTCTCTCAAATAAATAAATAAATATTTTTAAAAAGATGTTGGATTCTGGGGATATTTGAACATGATTAGGATTGATTAAAAACTATGGGGACTTTATTTTTTAAATTTTTTTATTAACAACTTCCATGATTATAAACAATATCCCATGGTAATACCCCCCCCCATTTTTCCCTTTGAAACTCCACTGCCCATCATATCCCCTCCTCCTCTCAATCAGTCTCTCTTTTATTTTGATGTCATGATCTTTTCACCCTATTATGATGGTCTTGTGTAGGTACTGTCAGACACTATGAGGTCATGGATATGCAGGCCATTTTCTGTCTGGAGGAGCATGTTAGAAGGAGTCCTACCCTTCCTTTGGCTCTTACATTCTTCCTGCCACTTCTGCAATGGACCTTGAACCTTGGAAGGTGTGATAGAGATATTGCAGTGCTGAGCACTCCTGTCACTTCTGCCCAGCACCATGATGCCTTCTGAGTCATCCCAAGGTCACTGCCATATGAAAAGAGAAGGTTCTCTACCAAAAATGAGAGTATCATTAATATAAGGGTATGAAGTACTTACTTGGCAGTTTGATAAGCATAGTATACACATTTAGCCAGACAGCAGCAGATGTTACACCCCTAGGGCTCATGACTACCTCTGTTTTAGGTTTCCAGTATCAGGAATGTATTCCCGCCCATGGAGTGAGCCTCTAGTCCAATTAGAGGGCAGTTGGTTTCCACCATGACAGACATGCCACTATTGCACCTGTTGTCTCATTTAGTCTGGCTGGCAAAATACAAGGCTTGCAGTGTCCACTGTTGAGTATCTTCACTGGTGGTGTCTCTTTCTCCCATTGAACTGCATGCAAAATGGCTTCTTCCAGCTTTCTGTCAGCTAGTCTACATGGAGGAGGTTCTCAGCTCAGTTCCAGCAGGATTTCTCAGTGGCCTTGCAGCCCAAGTATGTGGAATCTTCAGCAATAGGGTCTTACCATCTTTTCCTGGTGGGAAACCAGGGCCTCGGCAATGTAATGTTTTGGGGGCATCAGGGACCTCTCTGGCCAACAACTCATTGGAAGGTATCAACTATGGGGACTCTTAAAGTTGGATGAATGTATTGCATTTTATGTCATGTGTGGTTATCAGTTTTTAGGGGCCAGGTGTAGAATGTGATGGTTTGACTCAGGTGTTTCCTATAAATTTAGGTGTTCTGAATGCTAGGTTCCCAGCTGTTGCAGTCCAGTTTGCATTGCTGGTAGAAATCACCCAACAAAGAGCAGCTTCTGGGAAAAAGAGATTTATTTTGGCTTACAGGCTCAAGGGGAATCTCCACAATGGCAGGGGAAAACAATGGCATGAGCAGAGGGTGGACATCACCCCCTGGCCAACGTAAGGTGGACCACAGCAAGAGAGTGTGCCAAACACTGGCATGGGGAAACTGGCTATAATACCCATAAGCCCTCCCCCAGCAATACACTCCCTCCAGGAGACGTTAATTCCCAAATCTCCATCAGCTGGTAACCTAGCATTCAGAACACCTAAGTTTGTGGGGGACACCTGAATCAAGCCACCACACCAGCTGATGGAGATATGGGAATTAATGCCTCTTGGAGGCAGTGTATTATGGGTATTATAACCAGCTCCCCGCTTGCTAGTGTTTGGCATACTCTTATGTTGCTGTTATCCACCTGGTGTTGGTCAGGAAGTGATATCCACCCTCTGCTCATGTCATTGTTTTCCATGCCATCATGGAGTGTCCCCTCGAATCTGTAAGTCAAAATAAACCTCTTTCTTTTCCCCACAAGCTGCTCTTAGTTGGGTGATTTCTACCAGCAATGCAAACCTGACTACAGTAGTCCCTCGCTGCCTGGAGCTTACCAAGTAGGGTAGACTAGATTAACTGGCCAGTGTGACCTAGGGAGTCTCCTCTCTCCATCTTCCAAGCTCAAGAATTACAAGCATGTGCCAACACACCCCACTTTTTTAAACTGTCAGTGAAGGGTTAATGAACCACTGACCTTGGGCCACTATTGGTGGGCCATAAAACTTTCCTGGACCTTAACATGATAAAGAACGTCTGTTAAAAAGCAAGTTCTTACCTCAAAGATCCAGCCTCAAGAGCTGACAGGCCCATTTTGTCCCTTCTTGAGCTGGTGGCTGGGTTTTGGTTTGCTCTCTCCCTCCTTGTGCAGTAGTGCAAGGTTCTAAGAGAGGAAAGCATTTCACTCCAGTTCTCACCCCACTCCCACTGTGTCCTTTTAACCCTGCTCTGACAGCTAGAGGCCCTGGGGGCTCCTGCTTGTGATGAATGGGAAGGACAACAGTGACAAGAAGGAGCATCCCTATCAGAGCAATGGAGAGAGTTCTCCAGACACACTCACAAGTATGGGTGAGGGCAGGCTACCATGTCGATCTGGACCCCTTGGCCTCCACCCCCTGCCACCTTCCCTGTCCCAGGCACTGGGTCAGTAGCAGACACAAGGCAGGTGTCTCATGAAGAGTCACTCTGCAGTGGGAGCTTGTCCAGGGAGGACCAGTGGAAGACACAAGGGGTGTTTGTATCCAAAGAATTAGACACCAGGATGAGGAATAAAGGTCATTGAGGATGTGGCTGTGCTAGACAGGACTCCAGTGATTTTGGGAGGGATCTAGTGACCCTGGCATGGAGTTGGGACTTGTTCTTGAAGATTCTGAGGCCATGAAGGATATGTTTTCGTGTGTATTTTTCTGTGTGTGTGTGTGTGTGTGTGTGTGTGTGTGCGTGTGTGCACGCGCACGTGTAAGCATGCTCATGCACACACACCACAGCACCCATGGAGGTCTGAGGACAACTTTGGGTGCATGCCCCCCCCCCCCAGGTAGGTAGGGTCTTACTGTAGCCCAGGCTGACCTCATTTACTATGTAATCTCAGGGTGGCCTTGAACTCTCTGCAATCCTCCTACCTCTGCCTCCTGAGTGCTGGGATTAAAGGCATGTGCCACCAAGCCCGCTGAGGACAATCTTGGGATGTTTGCCCTTTCCACCTTACTTGAGTTAAGGTCACCCTTGTTATTGGTACTTTTTGTCTACACCAGTCCAGGTGGCCCACATGCTCTCAGATTCTCACGGCTGTTTCCTGTTGGTGTAGGTACACTGAGATAACAGGTGTGTGCACCATTTTGTATCTTGCTTCATATGAGTGTTGGGGAATTGAACTTGGCCTGATAGGCTTGTAAGCAAGTTCCTTTAACTACTGAGCTATCTTCCTAGACTCACCCACTCCCCCCTTTTTTCTTCAAATTTTTATTAACAACTTCCATGATTATAAAAAATATCCCATGGTAATACCCTCCCTTCTGCCCCCCACTTTTCCCTTTGAAACTCCATTCTCCATCATATGCCTTCCCCTTCTCAATCAGTCTCTCTTTAATTTTGATGTCATGATCTTTTCCTCCTCTTATGATGGTCTTGTTAGGTAGTGTCAGGCACTGTGAGGTCATGGATATCCAGGCCATTTTGTGTCTGGAGGGCCAGTCCCCTTTTTTTGAGACAGTATCTCACTATGAAGCCCATGCTGGCCTAGAACTTACTGGCCTCAAACTTCCAGCTTCAGCCTCCGTAGTGCTGGGAGAGCAGGTATGAGCCTGTCATGTTTGTTCTTGAGATGGGATGCTTAAGGGATCCTCCTGTGCACACCTCCTAAGTACTCCTGAGTGTGGTATTGTGGCTGGCAGAGAGATGTTAAGCATACAAGAGCCCAGCAAGATGTTTGACTCTTAGGGCATGATTATGGTCTGGCTTGGCCACTAGGACCACTGGATCAGATGTCCCTGAGACAAGACCTCTCTGTTCATTTCAGTCCCTCTGGGTTTGGATCCTAGGACATCTAGCAAAAAGATGGGCAGGCCTCCTGTAAACATCTGCTGCATATGGTCTTCAATTTCGGGACCAGCTTTCTACTGTGACTGAGTCCCCCAGATTCTACTGTCCCTGGATCCTATCACCCTGCCCTGGAGAAGCAACAGGTGAAGAACATGGGATAGGTGGAGAGCAATAGGTGTATCCCCATCCTTCATTCTATCCTACCTGGTAGCTGCAGGCTTTCTGTTCCCTTCCACATCTCTCAGCATAAGGTGCCCCTTACCAGTACTATCCAGGGTTGTGGGAGCCTCTACATTCTGGAGCCATAAGCCTGCTGGAGCCTCCTGTTATTTCTCAGAAGCTGGCCCATTCAGGAGTCCCCTGCACAGAAGCCTGTGGCTGGCAGCTTCTTTTTTCACAGAGTCCCACCTCTCACTGGCATTGTCCTCTCACTTGGAAATTTTTGTCACTCTGCTCCTCATATCCTCTGGGATGGGAAGCAGATGATCCCATTGCTTGATGTCTGATGAACCAACAAAGAAGTAGGTACAGAGGAAGGTTAGCACCAGGCTCTGCACCTGTAATTCTGTCTTCAAAATGTTTTTGTTTATTTATTTGAGAGGGATGAAGGGAGAGAGGATGTGTGTATATGGGCATGCCAGGACCTCTTGCCATAGCAAAAACTCCAGATGCATGTACCACATTGTGCATCTGGCCATACATGGATACTGGGGAATTGAACCTGGGCCAGCAGGTATTATAAGCAAGTACCTTTATAACCACTGAGCTATCTTCCCAGCCCTGCACCTGTAATTGGAGACATGTGAGCTCTGTAGGCCAAGTGGCTCTCTGCCTGGTTTTGTCAAAAAAAAAAAAAAAGTTACTGGTACAGCTATACTCACTCATTTACTTTAATTAAAGTCTGTTGCAAGGCAGAGTAAATCATTGTAGCACAGATCATCCCTTCCTATAAAGCCAAACTTTTTTTTGTATGTTTTCTTTTTCTTTTTTTTCCAAGGTAGGATATCGCTCCAGCCTAGGCTGACTGGGAATTCACTGTGTAGTCTCAGGGTGGCCTTGAACTCCTAGCGATCCTCCTACCTCTGCCTCCCAAGCGCTGGGATTAAAGGTGTGCCACCATGTCTGGCTCTGTTTTCTTTCTTTAGTGGTGATAGAGATGGAGTCATACTAAACGTGAGCTCTGCCATTGAGTTATACTCCTAGCATTGCTGGAAATATTCACTACCTGGTCTGTTTTTAGAGAAATATGGCCACATCCTGCTCCAGAATGCAGATAAGTCCTAGGGGTCACTGGTTAGTAGCAGCATTCAAGCTAATCACCATAGCCCCCTTGGCTGTTATGACCTTGAATGATGTGGTAGCCTTAACTTCTGAACAAATGAGTGAGATGTAAAGGGGAAATGAAGGGCCTGTGTAAAGTGTTGCAATAGAATCTGGTCCCTACAAAATATTGTCAATTATTCCGTAATATTGAGGTTGGTTCATGGTGGGAGTTTTTTTTTTTTTTTTTTTTTTGTGGTTGGAATTCACTTGGTAGTCTGTGGTTGGCCTTGAACTCATACAATCCTCCTACTTCTGCTTCCCAAGTGCTGGAATTAAAGGTTTGCACACACCTTTAGTCCCAGTTGGGGGTGTGTAATGTGGATAGAGGAGGTCTTGCTTCACAGAAAACCAGATTGGCTATCTTGAAGGTGTGAGTTTTCCTATCCATTGGGAATGTGGGCACCACTTGCCCTGTGGAACTACTACTCCCTGCTGTTGCAGACACATACATCCTTGTTCCAGACCTTGAGCACCTCTCTGGGTCTTATACACGCAGCCCCAAAATATGCTGAATCAGCCAGGCATGGTGGTGCATGCCTTTAACCTCAACACCCTGGAGGCAAAGGTAGAAGGATTGCCATGAATTCGAGGCCACTCTTAGACTATATAGTGAATTCCAGGTCAGCCTGGGTTAGAGTGAGACCCTGCCTTGGAGGAAAAAAAGTGCTGAACCATGAGACAACCATGGAAGTTCTAGATTGGTTTCTGATTGCCCATACACAGGATCTTTCAGCATCTTTGAATCCTCAAGGGCCTGATCCTCCCATAGCTTCTCTACTGGTGGGTGAAAAGAGACATCTTCAGGGGACAGTTGCTCTCTGCCCTGAGGCTGTGGGAATACCTGAATATCACTGCCAGATGCCAGATACAGATCCAAGGCTGAAGGGCATGGGGAGCATCTCTCCTGGGGTCGCCCTGCCCTGGGGTTCTGTCCTTGAGTGCAAGGCCACAGGTGCTCCTGAGCCAGGGGCTGATCTGGAGCCCAGGTGTGCCATTGTCCCTGGGCACATCTTTTTTTTTTTTTAATATTTTAAAAAAAATTTTTTTTTATTTATTTATTTGAGAGCGACAGACACAGAGAGAAAGACAGATAGAGGGAGAGAGAGAGAATGGGCGCACCAGGGCTTCCAGCCTCTGCAAACGAACTCCAGACGCGTGCGCCCCCTTGTGCATCTGGCTAACGTGGGACCTGGGGAACCGAGCCTCGAACCGGGGTCCTTAGGCTTCACAGGCAAGCGCTTAACTGCTAAGCCATCTCTCCAGCCCGCTGGGCACATCTTGATCAGAGGAAAGGGATGGCCAGCATGTATAAAGATCCAGAACCCTGCTATTTTGGGCTACAGGATTGAGTGTGGTCATGGGGAAGGGTCTGGGTGAGTGAAGGGTATGGTTCATACAGGGTTCCTAGTGCCAGAGAGATTGGGCCTCTCCTGAAAGAACATTTTGTTTGCTTTTGGGTTTTTGTCTACTTCCTTTTTGTGGTACTGGAAATGGAACCCAGTACCTTGCACATGCTAGTGGAGTTTTCTGCCACTGATCTACCCACAGCCCATCAAAGGGGGATTTTGAAAAGCTGGGAGAACATAGGGTAGCTGGTTTGTGTGGGTGTGTCACAGCTCCCTGGTATATGCCTAGGGGGTCCAACTGTGACTGTCAGGGAATGCTGGCTTCCCTAGGTTTGGCAGCTGTTGCTGTGAGGAAGCCTGCTCCCTTACCTTCAGTCCAGGCCTTCCTGACCCCAGCCCAGCCTCTGCTGCTGTCTGCATGCAGCCAGGTTTCTTCATTCCTTGGTCACAGGTGCTGTGGTTGCCTGCCTGGTGCCAGGCTGCAGAGGGGCACCTAAGATAACCAATCAGGTTGCCAATCCTCCTCATGAGGCCCTCCCTGCTTCTGTCATCCAGGCAGAACCAGAAGATAGCTTTTATCTCCTGCTCCAGAAGGGGCGTGGAAGTCACCAAGCCAGAGTCCATTCCGGGGATCCACTCCGAGCTGGACTAGTGGCTTGCCTTACCCTGCTCTGTGACTGCAGTGTGGGAGCTTGGGGCAGTAGACAGCCAGCACTGTGTCTACAGCCAGACCCTGTCCTGGGAGGGAGCCTGGCCCTTCCTTCCCTGGACTTAGTCTGCATTACAAGCAGCCAGGGCCCATGATTACTTGCAGGGCTTTGAAGTCCTACTGCCAAATCAGCAACAGTTTTCTTTTGCTGTTGGGAAAAAAAATTCTGTAAACTAAAGTGAACTGTTTTAAAAGCACAACTGCGTGACATTGAGCTAATTCAGTGTTCTCTAATTGTGACCTTTCTCTTGTTCCAAAACGTTGTCATCACCACAAAGGAAACCCCATACTCTCAAGCCACCTGCTCCCCATTTCTGCCCTCATGCAACTCCTGGCAACCACCAGTCTGCTTTCTGTCTCCATAGGTGAACCTCTTCTAAAGGCTGTTTTTGAATGGTGTCAATCATTAGATGCCTTTGGTGTCTAACTTTCCCTCTGCCTACACAAGTATCAAGACTTTGTTCCTTTCTATAGTTAAATAATATCCTGCTTCATGGGTGTATACGGTTTTATCACTTCTTCAGTTGATGGACCATGTGGGTTGTGTCTAGTCAGAGTGATTACGAATAGTGTGAACTTCTTCCCACCCTCCTCCTTTCTGTAGGGCTGCCAGAAGGTCTCTGGGACCCTCCCCCATCCCACAACCATTGGCTTTGCAGCCTCTCAGCCATCCATCATGCTAGAGACAGTGTGAACACCCTGGCAGTGGCTTTTGAGAGTGCCTGAGGCTAAGATGCAGCATAAAACTTGTATTTCTTTTGGTTTTTTGAGGGAGGATCTCATTTTAGCCCAGGCTGACCTGAAATTCACTACATAGCCTCAGGGTGACCTTGGATCCTCCTACCTCTGCCTCCAGGGTGCTGGGATTAAAAATTGCACCACCATGCCCAGCTAAATTTGTTTGAGGCAAGATTTTACTCTACTCTCAGTCTGACCTAGAATTCACTCCATAGCCTTGGCTGGCCTGGAACCCCCAGTGATTCTCCTATCTCTGCTTCCCAAGTGCTGGGAAAGCCACCAAACCTGGCTCCCCCATCCCCTTTTTTGAGGTAGAGTCTCGCTCTAGCTCAGGCTGACCTGGAATTCACTATGTAGTCTCAGGCTGGCCTCAAACTCAGTGATCCTATCTCTTCCATGTGCTGAGATTAAAGGCGTGTCTGCACCCACTATGTCCAGTTTAGAAATAAGTTTTTCAAAAAAGATTTTTTTGTTTTTATTTATTTCAGAAAGAGTGAATGAAAGAGAGAGGGAGAGGATGGGCATGCCAGGACCTCCAATTGCTGCAGACTAACTCCAGGTGCATGCATTACCATGTACATCTGGTTTACATAGGTCCTGGGGAATCAAACCTGGATCCTTTCCCTTTGTAGACAAGTGCCTTTTAACTTCTAAGCTACTTCTCCAGCCCACAATTACTTTTTCTTTTAAAGATTGTTTAAAGAAATTTATAATTTTGGGTGGATGAGATGGCTCAGCAGTTAAAGGTACTTGCTTACAAAACCTCCTGGCTTGGGTTTGAATCCCCAGGACCCATGTAAAGCTAGATGCACAAAGTGGTGCATGTGTCTGGAGTTCATATGCAGTGGCAAGGGGCCCCAGTACATCTCACCTCATAAGATCCCCCCATTATCAAATAAATACTCAAATACACACATTTCTCAAATGCTTGAGAAAGTTTTTGTTTATTTATTTTTATTTCACTTATTATTTATTTTTGGATCTTTGGGTAGAGTTTCACACTAGCTCAGGCTGACCTGGAACTCTCTCTGTAGTCTCAGGATGGCCTCAAACTCACCGTGATCCTCCTACCCCTGCCTCCTGAGTGCTAGGATTAAAGGCATGCACTACCACATCTGGCCTATTTTTGTTGTTGTTGTTTTTTCAATTTTTTTTTTCGAGGTAGGGTCTCACTCTGGCTCAGGCTGACCTGGAATTCATTATGTAGTCTCAGGGTGGCCTTGAACTCACGGTGATCCTCCTACCTCCACCTCCCAAGTGCTGGGATTAAAGGCGTGCACCACCATGCCCAGAACCCCCCCAGCCAGCCTATTTTTTAAAAAATATTTTATTTATTTATTAGAGAGAGAGAGAGGGAGGGAGGGAGAGGGAGAGAATGAGTATACCAGGGCCTCCAGCCCCTGCAAACAAACTCCAGACACATGCACCACCTTGTGCCTCTGTCTTATGTAGATACTGGGGAGTTGAACCTGAGTCCTTAGGCTTTGCAGGCAAGTGCCTTAACTGCTAAGCCATCTCTCCAGCCTGAGAAAGTTTATATATATTTAAGATAAAGAGAGAGAGAGGGAGCGTGCGCACACGCGCACACCAGGGCCTCTAGCCACTGCACACGAAATTCAGATGCATGTGCCACCTTATGCATCTAGCCTATGTGGGTACTGGGGAATTGAACCTGGGTCCCTTGGCTTTGTAGGCAAGTGCCCCAACTGCCAAGTTATCTCTCAAGCCCCTGAGTTTTTGTTTTGTTTTGTTTTTTTAGTTTCAAGGTAGGGTCTCACTCTAGCCCAGGCTGACCTGGAATTCACTCTGTATTCTCAGGGTGGCCTTGAACTCATAGTGATCCTCCTACCTCTGCCTTCTGAGTGCTGGGATTAAAGGTGTATGCCACCATGCCCGGCTAAGATTATTAAAGCTTAAAAAAATATTTATAATTTTGCTGAAGTAAAAAAAGTGGTATGAGCCAGGCATAGTGGTACATGCTGTTAATCCCAGCACTTGGGAAGCAGAGACAGGAGAATCACAATCACTTTGTGTTCCAGGCCTCCCTAAGACTACATAGTGATTTCAGGTCGGTCTGGGCTAGAGTAGGACCCTGCCTTGAAAATAAAATAGTGGTATGTGATGTGAACTGCCCATACACATGTGTGCAGAAAACAGAGGAGGATATTGGGTACCCTTCTGTGCATAGCTCTTGCACTTCATTTCCCTCCAACTTTCACTGAACCTGGAGCTTCGTGTGTGTGTGTGTGTGTGTTTACCAGTTAGACTGGTTGACTAGAGAGCCCCAACAATCCTCCTGTCTTTGTCCCCCTTAGCGCTAGGGGTCACAGACATTTGTAGCCATGCCAAACTTATTTATTTGCACGCAGAGTGAGACAGAGTGGAGAGAGAATGAGAATGGGTGCTCCAGAGCACTGCAAATAAACTCTGGAGGCATTTTCCACTTTATGTATCTAGCTTTTACATGGGTAGTGGGGGATTGCACCTGGGTTGTTAGGCTTTACAGGCAAATGCTTTAATGGCTGTACCATCTCTCCAGTCCCCATACTGAGTTTTTTATGAGGGTGCTGGGGATCAAATTCAGGTCCTCATTGTGAGCATTTTTACTAGCTGAGCTATTATGTTCTCAACCCCATGCACATTTGTGTGTGTGTGTGTGTGTGTGTGTGTGTGTTTGTGTGTGTGTGTTGTGTAGGCCAGAGGGCAACCTCCACTGTTATTCTTTTTAGGTACTCTCCATGGACCTTTTTGAGAGCCCTAGAGATCCTTCTGTCTCTGCCTTCCTAGTGCTGGGATTACAAATGCACACCACCATGCCTGGCATTTTCATGTGGATTCTGACTCAAATTTTATCTCTGTCTCACATTGCTCATGCTTTTGGTTTCATGGCTGAATCCATTGTCAAGTCAAAGGCCACAGAGATTTACTCCTGTGTTTTCTTCTAAGAAATTTACAGTTTATGTATATTTTGAGAGCACTGGTTTACTTGGAGTTGTTTCTTATTATGGTGTGAGGTAGGTAATCTCCTTATGTGGTCTTCCCAGTGGATGTCCAGTTGTCCCAGAATCCTTTCTCTGTTGGATACTGTTGTTTCCCCATTGGATGTTCTTGCCACCATAGTGGAAAATCAATTGACCATAAATGACAGGTTTGTTTATTTATTTATTTTGAGGTAGGATTTAACTATAGTCTGGGCTGACCTGGAATTCACTATGTAGTCTCAGGGTGGCCTTGAATTTACAGTGAACCTCCTACATCTGCTTCCTGAGTGCTGGGATTAAAGGCATGCACCACCATGCCCATCAATGGCAGGGTTTCTTTTTAGGACTAGTTCTCTTCTGCTGACCTGTCTGTTCTTCTGCTAAGCTTATAGCTTGGTTATTGAACCTTTGTGGTACTTTTTGGAAGTGATGAGTCCTGTAACTTTTTTTTCTCTTTTTATTTAGGTATTTGAGAGACAGAAAGAGGCTGAGAGAGAGAGAGAGAGAGGAGAGAGACAGTGGGTGAGCCAAGGCCTCCAGCTGCTGTAAACAAACTCCAGAAGTATGCACCATCTTGTGCATGTAGCTTATGTGGGTCCTGGGGAATTGAACTTGGGTCCTTTGGCTTTGCAGGCTAGTGCCTTAACTGCTGAGCCATCTCTCTAGCCCACTTAAAAAAAAATTTTTTTTTACCTCATTCTGGCCACTTTCCCACTTGCCTTCTCTATTTTGTTGCTTATGAAAAGAGCCATGAGCTGGGCTAGAGTGAAAATCTACCTGAAAAAACAAAAATAAAAAGAGCCATGTGAAAGCAAACTGTAGATGTTGCTCAATGCTGTTGTGTGTATCTCCTGAGAATGAGGGTGTTCTGAACCACTGTGGCAGGCAGTCCCTTCCTGCAGTCCATGCCCTCTTCCCTAGTTGCCTTTCCCAGCCCGCAGGCCAGGACCAACTTGGTATTTCCTGCCAGTTTACCTGTAACTTCTCTCTTGAATAGTTCTTACCAGTCTCTATCTTACTGGACACTGGCAAGTTTTTGTTTTTTGGTTTTTTCTTCAGTTGGTTTGTTTTTTCAATGTAAGGTGTCAGTCTAGCTCTCAGGCTGACCTGGAACTCATGATGTAGTCTCAGGGTGGCCTTGAATTTATGGTGATCCTCCTACCTCTGCCTTCCGAGTGCTGGGATTAAAGGTGTGCACCACCATACCTGGCTAAAATATTTTATTTATTTATAAATTTATTTATTTATTTATTTATTTGAGAGAGAGAGAGAGAATGGTTGTGCCAGGGCCTCCAGCCCCTGTGAACAAACTCTAGACACATGTGCCACCTTGTGCATCTAGCTTATGTGGGTCCTGAGTCTTTTGGCTTTGCAGGCAAGTATCTGATTCATTTCTCTGGCCCTTTTTTTTGTTAATTCATTAATTTATTTATTTGAGGGCGACAGAGAAAGAGCAGAGAGAGAATGGGTGCGCCAGGGCCTCCAGCCACTGCAAACTAACTCCAGATGCGTGCACCCCCTTGTGCATCTCTCAGTGCACCAGAATCTGAGCGTCAGTCTGCAGGCATTGAGACCACCAGCCCCCATCTGGACTCTGCTTTGAACGGTTTTCAGGAAGTGTGATTTCTGAATGGATGCTGCTCTTCATGGATTTGTTTGAATTGCCCTTGCAGCTCTATGTTTCTTAAAGTGCATTATTTTAAAAATAAGAGGAATAATATTTACTGTTTAACCAAGGTACTTAAAAAGTGAACTTTGAGGGCTGGAGAGATGGCTTAGCGGTTAAGGCATTTGCCTGCAATACCAAAGGACCTTGGTTTGATTCCCCAGGACCCACGTAAACTAGATGCATCTGGAGTTCATTTGCAGTAGCTAAAGGCCCTGGTGTGCCCATTTTCTCTCTCTCTCTCTCTCTCTCTCTCTCTCTCTCTCTCTCTCTTTTTCCCTCTCTTGCTCTCTCAAATAATAATTTTTTTTAAATGAACTTTTTTGTCTCTCAGCAGATACTCTCAAATTGATCCTACCACTACAGAGTTTAGTGTTCTATTTACAGACATTTATAAGGTTTCAGGTGGAGGGGACCTTATAAAATTAAAGGTGCAGCTTCATTTGAAGTAGAAATCAGCTCTACAAATTCATACATGGGCATATGCACTTAGTTTACAATGCATAATAAGCACATTGGTATTTACAGAGACTGAAGACACCCCCCAACAACAACAACAAAAAAAAACCTTTTAAAGTAATTTCTAATCTAAACCAGGAAGCTGTCTCCTGCTACCAAGATTTGGTTTTAATTCATTCAAATCACTTCTGTAGATTCTCTATGAGGACATCAGTCCCAGTAAATCAGACTTTGAAGAATAGGACACTCCTTGAGCACTCAAGCCCCTTCAAAAGAGTCTACATTCTTAGCCGGGTGTGGTGGTGCACACCTTTAATCCCAGGAGGCAGAGGTAGGATTGCTGTAAGTTTGAGGCCAGCCTGAGACTACATAGTGAATTCTAGGTCAGCCTGGGCCAGAGCAAGACCCTACCTCAAAAAACCAAAAAAAAAAAAACCGAGTCTACAATCTTCCTCTTGCCCCAGTGCAGGTCAGCTGACCCAATCTCAATGATTGTAATCTCTTATATAATTGCAGCTGAACAGGCAGCAGTTTCGGCCCAAAGATTTCTTTCTATGCCATATCACTCTGCACATACCAGTCTGTTTCTACACACTGCAACCCTACACAAGTTCTCAGGACTCGGCATAACAGCAAGCCTCTCACACAAATGGCTAGCTCAGTCCAGGCAAAATTCTTTCACCTTCACAAGCCAAACCTCACCACAGTTCATAGTTCATTCAGATCTTTCAACTCTGACCAGAATTGTCCATCAAGTTGTACTTACAGCAATGAAAGGTGTCTCTTAGGCCAAGATTTCAAATCCTTCCACATTTCCTTTTGAAAATTAGCTCCAAAAGGCCAAAGCCACACAGTCAGGTATCTAGCAGCAAATGACCCCATTCCTCAGTACCAACCTTACTGTTGCAGTCAGGTTTGCATTGCTAATAGAAATCACCTGACCAAGAGCAGCTTGTGGGGAAGAAAAAGGTTTATTTTGGCTTATGGGCTCGAAGAAGACGCTTCATGATGGCAGGGAAAATGATGGCATGGGCAGAAAGGTGAGCATCACCCCTGGCCCACATAACAGGAACAGGAGAATGTGCCAAACACTGGCAAGGGGAAACTGGCCATAACACCCATAAGCCTGTACCCCAAAATGCACTACCTCGAGGAGGCTTTACTTTCCAGTTGCCATCAGCTGGGGAGACTAGCATTCAGAAAACCTAAGTTTATGGAGGAAACCTGAATCAGACCACCACAGAAACTATACAGACCCTATTGCTGTCCAGCTGCTATATGACATAGCATTATGGATTGACTTGTCAGTTTCCTAGGGACTGTATGTGTCAACCTTTGTAAAAAGTGGAGTACACTGGACTCTCATTGAGACTAGTAATGGCAACAGTGACAGGCAAAGGAACATGGTGCTTTCTGCATCCTGGGTGCTGTGACTAAGCACATATTGTAACTTGCTGCGTCCCTGCTGTCCCCCCCACTAGCTCCATTTGATGCTTGAGGAAACAGGTCTTAACAGGCTATGTGACTTGCTTTTACTTCTAAGAGATGTAGGTGTGGCCTAAGCCCAGGTTGCAGACACACAGTCACTATCCCATAGAAAGCTGAGAGCAGGAACTGGAGAGATGGCTTAATGGTTAAAGCACTTGCCTGTGAAGCCTAAGGATCCAGGTTCGATTTCCCCAGTTCTCATGTAAGCCAGATGCACAAGGTGGCACATGCATGTGGTGTTTGTTTGCAGTGGCTGGGAGCTCTGGTGTGCCCATTCTCTCTCTGCCTCTTCCTCTCTCTTCTCTTTCCCTCCTTTCAAATTAATATTTTAAAGCTAAGAGCAGAAAGGTACCACTGAGGGGAGAAGAGGCACCTCAAGTATGACACCTGTGAGCCAGGATGTCCTTAGCAAATGGCCCCTGCCATGCTGTGGAAGCCCCATAGGCCAACTTCAGTTACACTTCATTGCTTATGTCTCCCCAAGAATGGCATTGCCTGAACATGGGACCATAGTGTTCTTGGGCACCGTTTAGACATAGTCTTCCTCTTCCACTAGATATCGAACACCTCAGGAACCTGGAAGTGTTCCCCACTACCCATTATTGCCCTCACCTCTTCTCAGTGAGGTCTGGTCAGCAGGACACCCTGTAGCACTTAGGTACCTAAGATAATGTAGGGGAGTGGAGAGTATGGAGGGGAAGCAACAGGGACACAGATGCTAACAAAGGCAGCTGCCAGGATCCCACCACTCACACCAGCATTCCCTCTGTCTTGCAGATGAAGATGTGTGTGTGTTCAAGTGCTCAGTTTCCCGGGAGACCGAATGTAGTCGTGTGGGGAGGCAGTCCTTCATTGTCACCCTGGGCTGCAACAGCGTCCTCATCCAGTTTGCCACACCCAACGGTACGTGTTTCAGCTCCATGGCAGGTAGGCAGGCAGGGTACTGGATTCCTTCAGATGTCCTGTGATTCTGGAGGAGGCTCCACCAGTGTCAGGGCTTCGTGGTTAAGGTGCTTTCCTATGAAGCCTAAGGACCCAAGTTTGATTTCCCAGTACCCACAAAAGCCAGATGCACATGGTGGTGCATGTTTCAGGAGATTGTTTGCAGTAGCTAGAGGCTCTGGTGTGCTGATTCTCTCTCTCTTAGCAAATAAATAAATAAAAATAGTTTTAACAGAAAAGGAAAATGGTAAGCTGCCGTGGTGGCATATGACATTAATCCTGGTACTTGGGAGGCAGAAAGCTAGGAGGATCACCATGAGTACAAGGTCAGCCTAAGACTACACAGTGAATTCCTTCCAGTGAGTCTGAGCTAGAGGGAGACCCTACCTTGAACAACAACAAAAAGAGAGGGAAGGGAGGGAGGGAGAGAAAGAAACTGGGAACTTACTCTGTAGCCCCAAGCTAGCCTTGAATTCACAGCATCCTTTTACCTTAGCTTCTCAATTACTGGGATTATAGGTGTGGGTCACCACCCCACTCCTTCCACTTGGATTTTTGAGACAGGGTTTCTTACTGAATTGCAGCTCACTGATTATGCTAGACAGCAAGCCTCTGTCTCTTCCTTTGCCTCTCCAGTGCTGGGATGACAGGTGTGGTCATTATGCCTTACTTTTATGTAGGTGCTAGAGAACTGAATTCAGGTCCTAAAGCTTGTGCATCAAGCACTTTACTGCCTGAGAACTAAGCCATCTTTCCAGATCTCTCCAGATATTTCTTTATTTTGGGGGGTTGGGGTTCGAGGTAGGGTCATGCTATCTAGACCAGACTGACCTGGAATTCACTGTGTAGTTAGTCTTAGGCTGACCTTGTACTCACAGTGATCCTCCTATCTCAGCCTCCCAAGTGCTGGGATTAAAGGCATGTGCCACTATGCCCAACTATTTAAAATTTTTTGGTACTTTATTTTGAGATAGTCTCACTGTGTTGTCCAGGTTGGTCTTGAACTTGTGATCCTCCTGCCTCAATCTTCTGAATAGCTGCAATTACAGGTCTGAGCCATCTGATCTGGGATTTTTATTTTTGTTTGTTTAGTTTTGGTTTTTCAAGGTAAGGACTTACTCTAGCCCAGGCTAACCTGGAATTTACTATGTAGTTTCAGGCTGGCCTTGAATTTACAGTGATCCTCCTACCTCTGCCTCCCAAGTGCCGGGATTAAAGGCATGCACCACCATGCCCAGTTTATTTTTTTTTTTTTTTTTTTTTTTTTTTTTTAATGGGGAAAGAAAGAAAGAAGAAGGAAGGAGGGAGGGAGGGAGAAAGGAAGAAAGGAATGAACGAACCAAATCACTGCTACCAGGAATAAGCATTAGGAGCAATACTACAAATATCTGTAGGTATTTAGGGCAAAGGGTTATCTTTTATGGTGGTAGAAGGTTTATCTAGTTTACAGTCTCAATTCATTATAGTAGAGAAGGCATGGTGATAAGGTTATATTCTTTTTTTTTTAACAGTTTATGATTTTTTTTTTAAAGAAAGATTTTATTTATTTGAGAGAGAGAGGCAGATAAGAGATTGGCATGCCATGTCATTCAGCTGCTGTAAACGACCTCCAGATGCATGAGCCACCTTGTGCCTCTGGCTTGCATGGGTCCTGGGGAATCAAACCTGTGTCCTTTGGATTCTCAGTCAAACGCCTTAACTGCTAAGCCTTCTCTCCAACCCAACAAGGCTACATTCTGATGGAGAAATCATGAAGTAGCTGGTCCCATTGAAGCAGAAAACACAGAGGGAATTGTTTATGACAGGTCTGGATGTGTATCCCATGCTGGCCTTGAGCTTAGATTCCCCCCCCCCCCAGCCTCCAGAATGCTGCAATTACAGGCATGTGCTTTTTTGTTAAGTTGATAATGATTTAGTAACTGTTATTCTGAATTCATAAATAACTTGTATGTGTTGATAAGTTAAAAGGACTGCATAGCATCCTATCATGAGAAAAGGAGGTCATAGCTTCATTCATGCACTTTTCTGACTTTGTGAGACTTACCCACCATCTTGGTTGTTTAGGTGGTGTCCCCTGTGTCCACTGCCACTCCTTGAGGCCATGGGTTCCTGGTGGATATGGGTTAGTCATTTGAAGGATTGAACCCTCAGAACAGTGCCCCCTCACAGCCTCCCAGAGTGCTCTTTGGGAGGAAGTTCTTAGGCTTGATGCAAGTGTACACCACCCCACACTGTGGAGGAACTCACTAGATCTTCCTATTGGATACCAAATGGCCTTTGGATACAATTTTCCTAGTCTCTGTTTGAACAATGGCTTGGGGGAAAAGAAGTCACCAATTCAGGGCTGGAGCAATGGCTTAGCAGTTAAGAGCACTTCTTTTGCAAGCATAAGAGCCTAAGGAAGGCCGGGCGTGGTGCTGCACACCTTTAATCCCAGCACTCAAGAAGCAGAGGTAGGAGGATTGCCATGAGTTCAAGGCCACCCTGAGACTCCATAGTGAATTCCAGGTCAGCCCAAGAGATCGCTGGAGTTCTAGTCTCAGGACCTACATATACAGCCCCAATTCTTTAGGAGAACAAAGACCTGAACATTTCTGGAGCTCACGAAAAAATGGAAGCTTCTGAATAAGTAAGACTGCACCTTGCTCAAAAGGAATAGGCAAAACAGCAATGGAGCAGGATACCTGAAGTTCTGCTGTGGCCACCACAAGCAAGTGCACCTTGTTGTTGGTGAACACACGGGGTGTCATATGGGCATAATGAGTGTGCATCACATGCAAAGGCATACAATAGATCTGAGGTAGAAAAGTGAGGGTAGGCAATAGAAGGAAAGCCCCGGGCCCTTGTATGCCCCCCAAGGGTCCCAGCCTGGCCTCCCTAGCAAGTCCCTGACATCTCCCCAGTGACATGGCTTCCCTGTTCCAGATTTCTGTTCTTTCTACAACATTCTGAAAACTTGCCGGGGCCACACCCTGGAGCGCTCTGTGTTCAGCGAGCGGACGGAGGAGTCTTCGGCTGTGCAGTACTTCCAGGTGGGTTGGTGCTTGCCCTGGGCTGTGGCCACTAGCTTGTGTGCCCTCCCACACCTTCCCACAAGAGACAATGTAGCACAGGTTAGGCCAAACAGGCGCCCATCCTGGCTGTGTCCTTTACTATCTGTGTAACCTCAGGCAGGTGTCTTCCACTTGCTGGGCCTCAGTTTCCTCATCTGTGAAGCCTGATAGAGTTGTTGCAAGGATCTGAGTACCCATGAAGCCTGGGTCCCTAGGTGTTTCAACTAATGATAGAACTGTAGCTATGTCCTAAACCCTCAGTCCATGTCAGGCACTATCTGAGCACTTATATGCTCAGAGCCTTGGAACCTCCCAACAACTAGAGGAGGTAAGTGCTGTTATTGTCCCCATTTTACAGATGAGAAAACTGAGGCTCAAAGAGGTTAAGTGACTTGCTCCAAGTCACACAGCTCTAATCAACAGAGCCAAGATGGGAAGCCAGGTCTGCCTGATGACAAAGCCTGTGGCCCTGCCAGGTGCCACGCTGCCTCCTCATCGCCTGTTGTCTTACAGAGAAACATCACACCTCACCTGCCTGGCGCTCTGAGCTCTAGGGTTTTGTTCAATCCATTCTTCTTCTTTGGGGCCCTACATTGGGGCAGGCGGCTGTTGCTAGAACCCCACTTGTGGCAAATCTTGCAGCTCCCTGGTGGCCTCCAGGTCTAGGCATCCAGCTGCATGCTCCATCCACATTGATGGTGGCAGTGTCCTGCTCCTGGGAGCTGCCACTAGGCCCTGCTCCCCCCTATGGAGCCGCTGGCAGTTGCTAGCAGGTTCAGGTCTGTGCTAGAGTCAGCCACTCCCTCTGTCACAGGGCTGTCCAGGGCTTCAGCTGTCTGTCATGCCATGTGCCCTGTGCTATTGGTATGTCTCTGTTCCAGTTTTATGGCTACCTGTCCCAGCAGCAGAACATGATGCAGGACTACGTGCGGACAGGCACCTATCAGCGTGCGATCCTGCAGAACCACACAGACTTCAAGGACAAGGTGAGTGGTACTGGGCTCCCAGAGGAGGCTGCCAGATGCCTGGAGATGTTTGGAGTGAGAACCTGACTGACCTGTACCCTCTTCTATGGCCTGCTTCTAGGCCCATCTCCCTCCACTTCCCAACTCTTTGTCTCTGTTCTTTTCCTTGTCCTGTTTTGGCTTTCAGATTGGATATTCAGACTGTGTCACTGACCTGGAACTCATTAGATGTAGTCCCAGGCTAGCCTTGCACTCACAGTGATCCTCCTACCTCTGCCTCCTGAGTGCTGGGATTAAAGGCATGTACCACCACACCTGGCTAGCCCCCACCTTCTTCTTTTAAATTTTTATTTATTTATTTGAAAGTGACAGAGAGAGAAAGAGAGAGAATGGAAATGCCAGGGCCTCCAGACGCATGTGCCCCCTTGTGCTTCTGGCTAACCTGGGTTCTGGAGAATCGAGTCTTGAACCAGGGCCTTTAGGCTTCACAGGTGAGTGATTAACTGCTAAGTCATCTCTCCAGGCCCCCACCTTCTTTTTGAGACATGGTCTGTCTGGAGGTGTTTTGCCACTGTGTATGCATGCTTGACATGTATGTCTTGATGGCTCACAGGATTCCAGATGTTCTTGTGTCTGTCTCCCATTCCCATAGGCACATTGGAATTACAGAAGCATGTATCACTTATTGTCTGGCTTCATGTGGGTGCTGAGGAATCAAATTCATTCCCTTAGGTTTGCAAGCAAGTACAAGCAAGAGGTCAACTCTGATTCATCCCCCCACCCCCATTTTTTTTTCTCTCTTTTAGAGAGAACTGTGGTTTGGTTTGGTTTTAAATACTTCATTTTTTAAAAATTGTTTTAATTTATTTGACAGAGAAAGGGGGGGGGAGGAGAGAATGGGAACACCAGGGCCTCCAGGCACTGCAAACCAACTCCAGACACATGCACCCACTTGTGCATCTGGTTCATGGCTCATGTGGATCCTGAAGAATCAAACCTGGGTCCTTTGGCTTTGCAGGCAAACACCTTAACCACTAAGCCATCTCTCCAGCCCTAAATATTGCATTTGTATTTATTTGAGAGAGAGAGAATGGCCACACCAGGGCCTCCAGCTACTGCAAATGAACTCCAGACTCATGCACCACTTTGTGCATCTGGCTTCCATGGGTCCTGGGGAATTGAACCTGGGTCCTTTGCAAACAAGTGCCTTGACTGCTAAGCTATCTCACTAGCCTTACCCCTACTCCCACCCCCACCCCCACCCCCAATTTGTGTCTTTTTAGAAGCAGGGTCATGCTTTGTTGTCCTGCCTCAGCCTCCTTACAGGCCTATACCACCACTATGCCTGGCTCCCCCAGTTCTTTTTTTATTTTTATTTTTTTTTTTGTATTTTGAGGTAGGTTTTCACTCTAGTCAAGGCTGACCTGGAATTCACTGTGTAGTTAGGATGGCCTTGAACTCACAGTGATCCTCCTAATGCTGGCCTCCCCCGGTGGGTAGTGCTGAGGAAGGACCAGGGCTGCTAGTTCCTCCCAAGGGGTTGAGAAGGATGTGTGTCAGATGACTCAGAACCTCTCCTAGTCACAGGAGAAAAACCACACTGAGTCGGGAGTCTTGTTGAAGCAGGAACTCACTTTATTGCTACAGGCGGTTGCCTATATAATGTTGAGAATGAAGGCGGGGTTTCTAGGATTGGGAGAGAGCTAAGGGCCAATAGTAAACTGTGACTATTGAAATGATAATTCCAACTCATGTGAGGAAGTAGCAGGCAAGCCATCAGGCGTCTTGCTGAGTCCTAGCTGGCCAGAGACAGGTCGCCAAACTTTAGCTAGGCTCAGGAAGTTCCACTAGGTCTCCCGTCCAGGTCTCTCAAGGCTCAACATCTTCCCCCTTTTGTTTTTGTAAGCACACTGGAAAACATGGCCCCTGTCTTAGGTTGTCCCCCTCTGGGGATCTTACCCATCACTGGGTACCATGTATCCAGCTCGTTGAAAATCCACTCCATTACCTGTCTTAGGTTGTACCAGCCTGCCTGAGATCTTACCCGTCATTTGTCAGATGGAGGGCGAAGGAGGGATGCTCGTATGAAGACAGCCAGTCATATGAGGAGCTTGACTCCTGAGTAGCAAGTCTATGATAACTTATTTCAACCTGATGAAGTTTTATTGCCTCTAGCCATTGGTGAATAAATTGTGTAATCTTGTTAATTACATAAGGCCTGACAGTAAAGAGAAGGAGAAGGAGGAGCCCAAGAGGGAGGAGGTAGGGTAAGAAGTCATGTAAGCCAGTCCGCAGCGGGTTGTCCTGGAGGTCCCGCTGCCTCCTCTCCAAGTCTTCCTGGAGCCTCTTAATCTTGTCCTGGATGATTCCCAATTTATTGGCATAAAAATAGCATTTTTCCTGTAAAAACAAGCATATGCCTCCCTTTTTGGCCATTAGTAGGGCTAGTCCCCTCCTGTTTTATAGGACTACCTCATCCAGGAAATCTAGCTGTTGTTGGAGATAGGTCTCCCTCTGATAGAATCAAAAGAGGGCATAGGGAGGGCCTTATTTCCAGGAATGATATCTACATCTGGGATTAAGGTGGCCGGGGCACAAAGGCCCATCCAATTGGTGGGCAGAAAGTCATAGGCCATCCCGCCTCCACAAACATAAACCATTCCAGAAGGCGGGCAGCGTTGAGCACTGGGCTCAGTTGTGTTAAAAGTACAGAAGGAAGGATGAATGTACCCCACATCTATACTGGAATTATTAGGGGAAAGCGGGGCCCAAATGCAAGTTTCAGAGGAAACATTGGGAAAAGCTGGATGGGGATGGGGAAGGTGGCTGAGCAATTTTTTAAAGTTGTATGGACAACTGTACTGCAAGCAGCCAGGGAGGCCCAGATCAGAGGCAAAGCCAGAGCAGGGTGAAGACCATTTTAGGAATAGTCCTCTGGGGTGGGACACTCCCTGGAGAAGTGATTGTCAGTGTCCCCTTGTTGGGACAAATATTTTAGGTTTCTCGCTGGTATTCAAATGGGTCTTTTTTCATCTTGAGGGAAGACATACCCAAACCCTCTCCCTGCTGTGAGGAGTGGGTCTGGTCCTCTCCATGCCCCAGTCAATGGGCCCCTCCATCTTACCCAGATAGAACTGTAGGTAATGGATGAGGACCAATGTTTTTGTTGTTGTTGTTGTTTTTTAATTTGAGAGCGACAGACAGAGAGAAAGACAGAGGGCGAGAGAGAGAATGGGCGTGCCAGGGCTTCCAGCCTCAGCAAATGAACTCCAGACGCATGAGCCCCCTTGTGCATCTGGCTAACGTGGGACCTGGGGAAGCAAGCCTTGAACCGGGGTCCTTAGGCTTCACAGGCAAGTGCTTAACTGCTAAGCCATCTCTCCAGCCCGAGGACCAATGTTTTATTTATTTATTTATTTATTTATTTATTTATTTATTTATTTGAGAGTGACAGACACAGAGAGAAAGACAGATAGAGGGAGAGAGAGAGAATGGGCGCGCCAGGGCTTCCAGCCTCTGCAAACGAACTCCAGACGTGTGCGCCCCCTCGTGCATCTGGCTAACGTGGGACCTGGGGAACCGAGCCTCGAACCGGGGTCCTTAGGCTTCACAGGCAAGCGCTTAACCACTAAGCCAACTCTCCAGCCCTTGAGGACCAATGTTTTTGAAAAGGGAATAATTGTTTATTTTCTTTATAAAAATTTAAAATATTTAGGGTAAATAATGCCTTTTTTAGTTGGTCGTGTGGGGGTAAGGATTTTCCCTTTTGTTTTTGTAATTGAGACTTGAGAGTCTGATTACCTTATCTTTAAAAGTGTAGTTGTACTGTGGTAGTATAAGCCTTATATATGAGGTATAGAAAGTAGACATATCTCATATTTTAAATATCTAATACTTATAAATATTTTATATTTTAAATATTTAACATTTATAAACACAGGCAGAACCTGTCACCAGTCTTGAAAACAAAACGAATTGATTTATAGACTAACTCATTTAACCTAGAAATTCTTAACACCTGTGTTTGCAAACATCTCTGATTAGTTTAGATACCTGTGTTGGTACAAATTACCAAGGAAACATTGGAAACAGAACCATAGAATTTAATAATTTTTTTAAAACCAAAACAGTTAACTAAATTTTAATATAACCCTTGATAAATCTTTTTGAAAGAAAAAACATTATTTGATAACCCATGATTTTGGATTAAACTTGATAACAATTGATTTTATGTACTATAGAAACTTTTATTAACATAAAACAATCTTATGTTTTACCCATGATTTAAATTTGATAAAGCTTAAGCAAGCTGTCCTAACATATCCCAGGAAGATGAAAATTATCATTACTGAAATTAAATCACTTAAACCTAAGTGATTAAACCTAGTTATGACCATTCAATAGAATTAGCATAAATAAGACAGAAGCTATCTTTAAAGTCACAATGTCTTTAGGTATGAGTACTTCACCTTTGGAAATTAACCACTTCTGTGTGAGCCTTTATCTTAAGAATAGTTAAAACCTTGATGAAAAGAGGAACCTAATTTACTTTACTGAGAGAATCTTAAAGCCAATTTTATAATGCTTAAATCATAACAAATTAGCATCAGTGACCTGTTAAGGAGTGAGGTCTTATCATAAGACTCAGTTTCTCCACTGATTAAAACCTTGGCATCAGGTAAACATTAGATTTAATCCAATTAAATGTTTTAATGAAGGGGCCCTTCCCCTGATAACACATTAGGTAAGTCTGATGCTTATCTTATGTAAGGAGCTTGTAACCTGGTCAAATAACTTGACTCAGTTGATCCTATTTAACATTTTGTCTAGTGAGAAATTTTATTTAACAGATATGACTTTAGGTGTTTAAAAGAGAAGAACCAAAGAGAACCATATGTGTTATATATATATGTTGTACTTTTTTTTTTCTTTGTCAGAGATAATTGGCCATTTTGTCTCTAGTCAGAGTCTGGGGGACACGTGGCTTAAACTTGTATGGGGTCTGATATAAAGGGGTTTTTATCTGTTTTATTAGAGTCCAGCTTTCCATGAATTTAAGTAGTATATGTTGGAAAGCAAGAGTAAAATGAAATTACAGAGCAGAGATAAGCATCCTGACATTTTTTATCCTATTCTGAAGTTGTTTGTTTTTACATTGCAAATTTACCCATTTGCAAAATACAAGGTGATAGAGTCTTGTTTATGTTTAACCTGGTTAAACCTCCAATTACATCTGTACTTATGACGTTGTGACCCACCTAGCATTAGGCATCATCTGTGTCTAACGTAAGACAAATTTAGATTAAGACTATGTCCATATGTAAAACTTTTAGAGTATCCTTAAGGGTCTGTAAACAGTTGAAAAATCTCTAACTTTAGTCATGGCATTTAGGTTTAACCTGAAAATTCTTTCCTACATATGCACATCAGTCCATTTCAAATTTAACCTTGATCAAACTCTCTGGGCCTGGGCAGCAGGAAGCAGCCAGCCCTTATGCCAGTAGCCCAGTTCCAACAAAGTCCTCTGTAGTCTTTCCTTCCCCTTAGAAAGCTCATAAGCCAAGCCTAGAAGTTCAATAGTGTCTGCACTTAGCGTTCTGTTCTCAGATTCTCATCAGAATAGTCCATAAAATTTGGCTTACCACTCTAGAAGACACCTTCAGTTGTAAGCACCAAGTCTATGCCTATTCCTCCAAAACAAAGGTTCCAAAAGATCAACATCAACATGGTCAGGTTCATCTCAGTCCACTCCTTGGTACCAAGTTCTGTGTCAGACAGCTTCAGGTTTACTGAGATGAATTTCCAGACCAAGCACAGGAGGAAGGGGTATTTATTGAAGCCTATAGATCCAGGGGAAGTTCCATAATGGCAGAAAAAGCTGGCCTGCCTTCATAGGCCCAAGCAGAGAGCGAGACAGAGAAGCAAAGCCTAAAGGTGGTCAAAAGCCACACAGTGTATCCACTACAGACATATGACCCGTTTAGAAATACAAAAGCCGTAGATGCAGCTTGCCGGCGAACCAAAAGTGGAAGGAAAGAGAAAGAGAACGAAGAGATGTTGACAAGCAAGTACAGGTTATAGAAGCAAAGTTTAGCACATTAGATATGAAGACTGCCTCATAACTTACGAGGGTACACTCACCCGCACATGTACACCGATTGACCTCCTCAACGAGAATGCTTCACGTGGGGCACTAGTCTGTCGGGTTCCAGGTGCCCCATGTTGGGTACCAAATGCCATGCTCCCCTGGTGGGTACTACTGAAGAAGGACCAGGCCCACTGGTTCCTCCCAAGGGGTTGAGAAGGAGGATGAGTGTTGGATGACTCAGAACCTCTCCTAGTCACAGGAGAAAAACCGCACTGAGTCGGGAGTCTTGTTGAAGCAGGAACTCGCTTTATTGTTACAGGCGGTTGCCTATATAATGTTGAGAATGAAGGCGGGGATTCTAGGATTGAGGGAGAGCTAAGGGCCAATAGTAAAACTATGACTATTGAAATGATAATTCCAACTCCTGTGAGGAAGTAGCAGGCAAGAAGCCATTGGGTGTCTTTCTGAGTCCCAGCTGGCCAGAGACAGGTCGCCAAACTTTAGCTAGGCTCAGGAAGTTCCACTAGGCCTCACATCTGGGCCTCTCAAGGCCCAACATCCTACCTCTGCCTCCTGAGTGCTGAGACTAGAGATGTGTTCTACCGTATCTGGCCATTCAGTTCATTTTAAAGCTCTTAAGCCAGGTGTGGTTGTTTACATCTGTAATACTAGCACAAGAGAGACTAAAATAGGAGGATCACAAAATAAAGACCATCCTGAGCTATGTAAGACTGTCTTATAAATCAAAGCTGGGTGTTGGGCTGGAGAGATGGCTTACCAGTTAAGGCACTTGCTGACAAAGCCAAAGGACCCAGGTTAGATTCCCCAGGACCCATGTAAGCCAGGTGCACAGGTGTTGCATGTGCCTAGAGTTCATTTGCAGTGGCTAGAAGGCCTGGCATGCCCATTCTCTCTCTCTCTTTCTTGCTCTTTGTATCTGCCTCTTTTTCTGTCTAATAGCAATTAAAGGCACTTGCTTCCAAAGCTTCCTGGCGTGGATTCAATTCTCTAGCACATAAATCCAGATGCAAAATGGTATGTATCTGGTATTTGTTTGTAGTAGTAAGGGTAACTAAATAAATAAACTAATAAATGCTATTGATAGTTATAGACAGTAAGCTATGATAATTCCCCCCCCCCCCACTTTCTTGGGTAGTTCTTGGGACTCTCAAAGTACATGTTCTTTCAGTGACTTTTTTTGTTTTTGTGTTTGGTGGCTTTCCCATGGCTGACATTCATTTCCTTTTTCTCCTGGAGCTTGGAGAAACATCCAAGGCCCTCACACTGGGTGCTCCCTCAGCACTTGCTACCATCCAGAGTGTGTTTCCTCAAAAATCCCACACAGGCCAGGCATGGTGGCACACGCCTTTAATCCTAGCACTCAGGAGGCAGGGGTAGGAGGATCACCATGAGTTTGAGGCCAGTCTGGGACTACATAGTGAATTCTAGATCAGCCTGGGCTAGAGAGAAAGCGACCTTACCTCAAAATAAAGGCCAGGTGTGGTGGTGCATGCCTTTAATCCTAGCACTCAGGAGGCTGAGATAGGAGAATCGTCATGAGTTCGAGGCCACCCTGAGACTACATAGTGAATTCCAGGTCAGCTTGGGCTAGAGTGAAACCATACCCCAACAAACAAACAAAAAGCTGGGCTGAAGAAATAGCTTAGTGGTTAAGGCGTTTGCCTACGACGCCTAAGGACCCTGGTTCAATTCCCTATGACTCATGTAAGCCAGATGCACAAAGGGGCACATGCGCCTCGAGTTTGCAGTGGCTCTCTTTCTTTCTCTTCGTCTCTTTCGCTCTCTCAAATAAATAAGTTAAATTAATTTTTTTAAAAACTGAGAAAGCCCAAAGATTAGTACTCATTCTGCCCAGGTGGAAGCAATCCAACATGCCAAACATGGAACATTCTACCAGACACTGCTTGGACTCTGCCTGGGGGAAGCCCAGAGGGCCAAGGGGCTTGGGCCTCTTCTCTGCCCCACCCAAGGCTGCTTCTCTTCTCATGCCCAGGAGATGCTGTTTGCATGTGCCTCAGATGCTCTAACCACTTGTGGGACATGGTTTGGAACTGAGCAGGCTCCTTGGGACACCTCTTCTGAAGGTCTGACCCATGATTCTTGCTCCTTCTTGACCCAAGCCTATGAGAAACAACTCCTGAGAACAACAGCAGACATGGGTGTCAGTTTGCCAGCTCTTTGCCTCTGTGACTCAGTGGCTGAGCATGGACAATGAGTCCCTGGTGACATGGGCATCATTCCAGTAGCTATCTGGCTCTCACCTCCCTATGTCCTCAGATCATCCATTTTTTCGTTATTTTAATTTCAAGGTGAGGTTTTACTATGTATCCCATGCTGGCCTCCAACTCATGTTTCATCCTGTCTCAGCCTTCCCAGTGCTGGGATTATAATGTGTGCCAGTACACATGGCCTTATTTCCATTTTGTGGTGGTTATTGAAAATAATTTAAGTTGACACATACTTGTTATCCATATCTGTATTTTTTAACATAATGCATAGTGTACAACAGTCAGCACACCTACATCCTCACACATATATCATTTCCTCAGATCGTTCTCGATGTTGGCTGTGGTTCCGGGATCCTATCATTTTTTGCTGCACAAGCTGGAGCCAGAAAAATCTATGCAGTGGAGGCAAGCACCATGGCGCAGCATGCGGAGGTCAGTGTCCCCAGGAGAATTGACCCCTGGGTCCAAGGCATCTGAAGGTGGTCACTGCTGGGCTTTGTCTCTAAAACGAAGTGGTCATGGGCAGTAGGGCAATGCATCCCCAGCATGAAGTTGGTTTGGGGCTAGCCGGAGTAAATGCAGCCTGTCTGAATCATGCTGTCTGTGCTGTGCAGGTTAGCAGCAGCACTTCATTCTCCGTTGTCACCTTTCCCTTCCTTGTTGTGCAAGTCAGAATTAAGCTTCAGAAGAGTACATGGTGAAAGTGCTTCCCTCTCCCACTCCCTCACCAGAGCGCAATTTCCTTAGCTGATTCTATGGGTTCACATACCTGTCTGTCTCTCCTTCTGCCCCCAACCCCACCATGTCATAATCAAGTAGAAGCATTACCTTCATGGTGAACTTGGGACCATCTGAACCTATGGATGTACCTTCCTTCCTCAGTTTCTGTGACTACCGAGCCTCCCTTGCCTGGGCTAGCCATTGGTTTTTTTCAGCTGCATTCAGAGCCCTCTTAAACACACATACCCTCTACTGCTGTGTGTACAGAACAAGTTGGCAGAGTTGGAAGGGCTGGTTTGGGTGCTCTGCTTCTAGCAGTAGTGGCCATGCGAAGTTGTTTCATCCGGGACTGGCTCATCTCCATGTGGTTAGGATGCCCATGGGAAGGCAGAGGAATGTCTTGTGGCCAGGTGTAGGCAGAGGCCCTCTCTTGAGAAGAGGGGTCATCTGAAGAGGAAACATGATGTGTGGGCACAGGGAGCCCCCATGAGCCCTCCCTCACCTCCTGCAGGTCTTGGTTAAGAGTAACAACCTGACAGATCGCATCGTGGTTATCCCTGGCAAAGTGGAGGAGGTGTCACTGCCTGAGCAGGTGGACATCATCATCTCAGAGCCTATGGGCTACATGCTCTTCAACGAGCGCATGCTTGAGAGCTACCTCCACGCCAAGAAGTACCTGAAGCCCAGTGGTAAGCGTCCCCACCACTGCCATGGAAGCTAGAGCTGTGCTCTTCTGGAAGAGCAGTCATTCCCCTTGGTCAAGCTCCCTCCTTGCCTTTCAGCAGCCCAGCCTACAGGGGTGGTGGGTTTCTCACTCCAGACCCCGGCGAACCTGCCCACCAACTCTGCCATGTCCTCGTGTCACATGACTGCCCTGGCAGGATGGAAATGGAGCCAGGCACAGGCTGGAATTCACATCTTTAGTGGTCTTCCAAAGGGCATCAGTCCTAGGACTAGAAACTTCGCCCTGGGCAGGTGCTTTCACAGGCATGCTTTCCTAAGAGGTGCTGAGATGGACGGGTGGGAGTGTTTGTGAGTACATGTATGCATGTATGATGTGTGGTTGTATATATAGGTGTGAGTGCCTGTGAGTGGGTGTATGAGGATGTGTGTGAGAATCTGTGGATGGGTATTGATGCATATGAAGGAGTATATTCATGAGTATCTGTGCATAGGTGTGTGAAGATCCGGTTGGGTGTGTATGGACAAATGTGAAGGTGTGTGGGTATATGAGTATGTTCATATATGTAGATGTATGAAAGCACTGTGTACATGTGTTAAGGTCTGTGGATGTGGATGCATGTGAAGGCATGTGTGAGGTTGATAATACACACACACATACACACCCCTGGGGTGTGTGGGGCTATATGGTTGGGTAGGTACACACATGTGAAAGCCTGAGTATGTATATAAGAGTGTGAGAGTTTATACACATGGGTACATGTGTGGGGGATCTGCCTGTGGAGGAGAAGCTGTCTGGTGAGCCTACCTGTTACCTCTCTGTCACCAGCCCATCCATGTCTCTGGACAGGATCCTGTATCAGCCATCTCTCTGCATATTTATATAGAGGCAAGGAGTATGATGTGCCTACATGTAGGGGGCTCAAGGACCCTACCTTGGCCAGCAGCCATAGGCCATAGGTGGAGGTTGTCAAGCAGGCAGACCAGCAGGCTTGGTGCTAGGTGCTTGCCCTTGGACTCCCTTGTATAGGAGCCTATCATGGGCTCTGCTTCTGAGGCAGGAGGTGACCATGATTCTCCACAGCTGGGTCCTGTGTTCTGGCTGTGAGTGTGGGACTGTAGGGTGCCTGGCAGCTCTCCTGGGCCTGTCTTCATCAGTTGTAAACCCCATGAGTATTCCAGACAGCCCACCTCCTGGGTGCACATCTCTTGGCCTAAAAATCAGAGGTGCCTTCACCACTGCAGTGGTCACCACTGAACAGTTACGTGAAGGGTACCTCCAGACCTCCTCCATTGCCACATCTCTGGCTCCCCTGCTACTGGTTTGGCCCCATCTGCCTTCCTTCCTGTCACAGATGAGGACCCCCTTTTCCTTTCACTACCACATGCTTAATCTGGTGTCTGGGCTAGAGCTGGGAAGCCCTGGTTGAAGGGATGCAGCTGAACCTCTTAGGTTCCACCCTTGTTCCATCTGAAGCAGTCCTACGAGGCTTTCCCCTCTGTGTTTGCAAGGGCAACTTACGGCACCCAAGAGGCACTGGCATTCTGGGCATCCTTACTCACTGTGAGGCTCTGGCAGATCCTTCCCTGCCTGCCAACCCTTGCAATGCATGGGACAAACTAACACTTTCTGGGATCTGTGAGAGCCTGTGGTTTCCCCAGCAATCAACAGCATCTGCTGGACATGTGAACTGGTGTCAGACAAATTGCTCAGTGAGCTGATTTGTCTGGCTAGCAGTTCGACATATCGAAATTATAAAGTACTATTGTTGTTTGTTGGTTCAAAAAGAATACAAAAGGAAAGAGCCTTTCTTTCTGAGGCTGCGTATGTTGAGGTGTGCCAATGATCTCAGCACATAGGAAGCTGAGACAAGAAGATCAGGAGTTTAAGACCAGCCTGGGCTATATGGTTGCCTAGGCTACAGAATTAGAACTTGCCCCTAAGTCAAAAGCAGAGAAACAAGATTTATGACCAGGAGTGATGCTCAGAAGTACAGCAGCTGCCTAGCATGTGGGAAGCCCTGGGTTCCATTTCTAATACCTGGGAGATGGAGGTGGAGGTAGGAGGACCTAAAGTTCAAGGTCATCATTTCCTACATAGTGAGTTTGAGGTCAGCCTGGGCTACAAGAGACCATGTCTTATAAAACATTAACGCAGAAGCCAGGCATGGTGGTGCACAACTCTGATCCCAGCACTTGGGAGGCAGAAGTGGGAGAATCACTGTGAGTTTGAAGCCAGCCTGAGACTACATAGTGAATTCCAGGTCAGCAAGACCCTACCTTGAAAAAGGGTAAAGACACCTTTGACTTTAATCCCAGTTGAGGTTGGAGAATCACTAGGAATTCGAGGCCAGCCAGGGCTATGGAGTGAATTCTAGGTCAGACTGGAATAGAGTGAAACCTTGCCTCAGACAAACATTTAAAGAAATACAAGCTTTAAGCTGCTTCTCAGCTTCAGGCTCAAGCACTCCCAGAAGCCACTGCCAGGTTGCTTGCACTGTCTCTAGCACAATGGATGACTGAAAGGCCGCAAAGTCAATGGGGGGTGGGGGGTGGGGCGTCCCAGGGACCTTCTGGATGCTCTTGCTCTACCCATTCCTGCAAAATCTACCACCCTGACAGCATCACCCCTCCCTGCTCCCCCACCCCCAGGAAACATGTTCCCCACCATTGGTGACGTCCACCTTGCACCCTTCACGGATGAACAGCTCTACATGGAGCAGTTCACCAAGGCCAACTTCTGGTGAGTGCACCCTGGGTGTCCTGGTCGGCTTGTGGCCTGCCTGCTCCGAGATGGCCCCAGCCCCTCAGGTTGTCCCATCTCTCCTCTTCTGCTCCTCCTCCTCAGTAGGACTTGAAGTACATGGGCTAGACGAGGGCCAGCTGGACAAAAAGGCAGGGCAAGGCTGCTGCTGGTGACCTTTTTGGTGGGGTTGGGGGATTTCCACAGGTACCAGCCATCCTTCCATGGAGTAGACCTGTCTGCCCTTCGAGGTGCCGCTGTGGATGAGTATTTCCGGCAGCCTGTGGTGGTGAGTATGGCACATGGGACACTATGGCATTCCTCCTGGGCTGATAGGAAGTAGGTGTAGGGCTTCGTCATATCTAGAAAATTCACTACTACTGACTTGCAGAGAGTTCTGTGTCAAAAGTTTTGAGCTCAAAGCTGGCCATGGTGGTGCACGCCTTTAATCCCAGCATTTAAGAGGCAGAGGTAGGAGGATCGCCGAGAGTTCGAGGCCACCCTAAGAATACATGGTCAGCTTGAGCTAGAGTGAGACCCTACCTCGGAAAACCAAAAATAAATAAATAAAAATAAAATAAAATAAAAATTGAGGCTTAGTGACACATTCATCCTTCAGTGTTTGCAGGGCATATGAATGGTGAAGTGCTTTGCTTAATAAGATCCAAGGTTCATAAATCAGTAGGAGGCTGTGAGTTCAAGGTCAGCCTGGGCTAGAGCAAGACTCTACCTTGAAAAAACAAAAGAAAAGAAAGAGAGAAACAAAGAGAGAGAAGGAAGGAAGGAAGAGAGATAGTCGGGAGTGGTGACACACGCCTTTAATTCCAGCACTCCCAGCACTCGGGAGGCAGAGGTAGGATGATTGCAATGAGTTTGAGGCCACCCTGAGACTACATAATGAATTCCAGGTCAGCCTGAGCTGCAATGAGACCCTATCTTGAAGAAGAAGAAAAAAAAAAAAGGAAGGGAGGATAGCCAAGCATGGTGGTTCATGCTTTTTAATCCTAGTACTCAGGAGGCACGGGCAGGAAGATCAGGAATTCTAGACAAGTCTGTACTACAGAACAAGATACTTTCTTCAATAAATAAAGCTGGGAATGTAGCTTAATTGTGTTAGAGTGCTTACCTAATGTGCACTAAGCTCTGAGTTTAGTCCCTAGCACCCTGTATAAATGGGTATGGTAAGACACACCTCTAATCCTAACATTCAGGAGGTAGAGACTGGAGTTCAGGATCATCCTTGCTATTTGAAGTTAAAGGTCTGCCTAATCTATATGAGCATCAGAAAAAGATACAAACAGGGCTGGGGAGATGGCTCAGCAGTAAAAGGTACTTTCTTGCAAAGCCTGCAGGCCCAGGTTTGACTCCCGCAATATGCACTTAAAGCCAGATGCAGAAAGTGGTGCCTGAGTCTGCAATCTGTGTGCAGTGGCAGAAGGTCCTGGTGTACCCATGCTGTCTCTCTCTCCCCTTCCCTCCTTGCAAATAAACAAATAAAAGATATTTGGGCTTTGTTGTTTGTTGAGGTAGGGTCTCCCTCTAGCCCAAGCTGACCTTGAACTCACAGTGATCCTCCTACCTCTGCCTCCCATGTGCTGGAATTTAAGGTGTGTGCCACCACTGGCTAGGGTATTTGTTTTCAAAGACACAAATTATAAGATTCCCCACCTCCGCACTCCCTACCTTAGTTCACAGCTGTACAGTCAATTCCCCCTCCTATAAGCAAATAGTATTTATTGCCTTTCCAAGGGTGAAACACCCAAATGTGCACGTACAAGCACCATTATTTAAATTTTTTTTCATCTCACAAAGTACTATAGCATTATGTGATTCCTCACATTTGAAATAAGTTGGTTAATGTTCTATGTGTATTGGAAAAAAACATGCTAATCACTTGCTGAATCATGTCATTTAGGACATATTTGTTATTTAGGTCATGTTTCACTACTGAATTTATTTTTTTTAGTGAGAGAATTGGTGTGCCAGAACTTCAGCCACTGCAGTTAAACTTCAGATGTTTGCACCATCTAGTGGGCATGTGCAAATTTATGCTTGCCTCACCTTTGTGTGTATGGCTTATGTGGGATCTGGAGATCAAACATGGGTCCTTAGGCTTTACAGGCAAGCCCCTCAACCAATAAGCCATCTCTCCAGCCCTCACTATTGAATTTTTTAATGTTTTTCTTATGTGTAACTACTGCAGTCAGCCTCATGTCACTGCGATGAACCTCCAAACCAGACACCGTTTATAAGAGGAAAGGATTTATTGAAGTTTACAGAGGGGAAGTTCCATAATGGCAGAAGAAACTGGCCCTTTTCATAGGTCCACACAGTGAGAAAAGCCACCACCAACACTCAATCAAGCACACTTCAGGAACCCCAGGGGAAACTCAAGCATTGTGCATATATTTACACTAGAATTCCCTAAACACACTTAAGGGCTGATCCACCCACAGTGACAGTTCCTACAGCCAGGCTCTCCTCCAGCCAGGTGCCTGGAGATCTAAGTTACAAGGTTTAATAAACCCCCAAATGTATTGGGGGAACATCCATTTGAACTAGCACAATAACTATGAATCTGTTTATAGTTTTCATTACTTTAATACTTTTTTATTTACTATTTGCAAACAGAGAGAGGAGACAGAGAAGAGAGACAGACAGAATGGGCATGCCAGGGCCTATAACCACTGCAAATAAATTCCAGATGTATTGCCCTGTATGCATCTGGAAGACAATGCCTTAACCGCTAAGCCATCTCTCGAGCCCTTCATTACATTTTTGATACTTTTGCTTTATATAATCCAGTTAAAAAAAATTTTTTTGTGGGGTGTGGGGTGTGCCTCCCAGCACTTGGGAGGCAGAGGTAGAAGGATCCTGTAAGCTTGAGGCCAGTTTGAGACTACATAGTGAATTCCAGGTCAGCCTGAACTAGAGTGAGACCCTACCTTGAAAAAAAATTTTTTTAATTCTATTACCTGATATAGTTCAATAACATTATCCTTAGGTAAATCATTATAATATATACTACATATCTATTTTATTATTTATTCTGAGAGAGAGAGAGAGGATGACCACACCAGGACCTTAGCCATTGTAAACAAACTCCAGACGTATGCGTTCCCTTATGCACATGTGCTGCATTTTGCACTTATGTCACTGTGTGTGTGGCTTTGTGGGACCTAGAAATTCAAGCATGAGTTCTTAGGCTTCACAGGCAAGTGCCTTAAGCCAGCCCTCCAGCCCTTTTTTGTTTTTAAATGTTTTATTTATTTATTTGAGAGAGACAGGTAGAGAATGAGTACACTAGGGCCACTAACCACAGCAAATGAACTCCAGACACGTGTGGCACCTTGTGCATATAGCTTTACATGGGTACTGGGGAATTGAACCTCGGTCCTTTAGCTTTGCCGCCAAGTGCCTTAAATGGATATGCTATCTCTCCAGGTCTCCTCCCCCCTCCCCTTTTTTGAGATAGGGTCTTACTCTACCACCAGCCTGGCCTACAATTCATTATGTAGCCTCAGGCTGGTTGCAAACTGGCAGCTATCCTCCAACCTCTGCCTCCCCAGTGCTGGGATTAAAAGTGTGCACCACCACACCTGACATTACTATATTTTATTTATTTACTTACTTACTTGAGAAAGAAGCCAATAGAGTATGGGCACATAGGGCCTCAATCTACTGCAAATGAACTCCGGATGTGTGTGCCACTTTGTGCATCTGGCTTATATGGGGGTCCTGGAGAATGGAACCTGGCTCCTTGGCTTTGCAGGCAACTGCCTTAACTACTAAGCCATCTATCCAGTCCCCTTTTTCTTTTCTTTTTTTGTTCTAAGACAGGGTCTCCCTCTAGCCCTGGCTGACCTGGAACTTACTCTTTATGTCCAAGCTGGCCTTGAGCTCATGGTTGTCCCCCTACCTCACCCTCGGATTAAAGGTTTATGCTACTACACCTGATTCATCTTTTTTTTTTTTTTTTTTTTTTTTTTGGTTTTTCGAGGCAGGGTCTCACTCTGGTCCGGCTGACCTGGAATTAACTCTGTAGTCTCAGGGTGGCCTTGAACTCAAGGCAATCCTCCTACCTCTGCCTCCTGCGTGCTGGAATTAAAGGCGTGCGCCACCATGCCCGGCTCATTATTCATTTTTGAGACAAGGTCTCATGTATCCCAGGCTGGCCTTAAATTTTCAGTTTTCAGCTCTAGAATTTTATTTTAGTTATCTTTGTTGCTTTTGAGATAGTCTTAGTAGGTACCACAGGCTGGCTTCACAACCATAATCTTTTCTACCTTAGCCTTTGAAGTACTGGAATAGCAAGGGTGCACCACTATGCACTATAGGATTTTTTTTTTTTTTTTTTTTTATAAAATGAAATCTTGGGCACCGGGCATGGTGGCACACACCCTTAATCCCAGCACGTGGGAAGCAGAGGTAGAAGGATAGTTACAAGTTCAAGACTAGCCTGAGCTATAGTGAGATCCTACCTCAAAAAAACAATTAAAATGAGAACTTGGGGTTGGAGAGATGGCCCAGTGGTTAAGGTATTTGTCTCCCGAGCCTAATGATCTGGGTTCATACATCTGGAGTTCATTTGCACTGGCTGGAAACCCTGGTGCACCTATTTTCTCCCTTTCTCTCACTGTCTGTCTCTATCTGTCTCTGCTTACAAATAAATTAAAGTGGGAGAATTTTTTTTAAATTTTTATTAGCATTTTCCATGATTATAAAAAAATATGAAAAAATTTTTAAATGTGATCTCCACATATTGCTTAGGCTAGGCCTGAGTGATTCTCAACTCTCTTCCTAAGAAGGTGGGAATATATGTATATGCTGCTGTGCCTAGCCAGAGTTTATTTTCATAGTCCCAATTTTTGCTGGATACTACGGATGTACCTTAGTGACTAGAGCACTTACCTAGCATACATGAGGCCTTCAGTTCAATAAAAAGCACAAACAAGCCGGGCGTGGTGGCGCACGCCTTTAATCCTAGCACTCGGGAGACAGAGGTAGGAGGATCGCTGTGAGTTCAAGGCCACCCTGAGACTCCGTAGTGAATTCCAGGTCAGCCTGGGCTAGAGTGAGACCCTACCTTGAAAAACTAAAAAAAAAAAGCACAAACATACACACACACACACACACACACACACACACACACGACAGATCCTTTGAGGTGGGCCTAGCGTATGTCTGCAGCTCCAGCATTAAGGAGAGTTCAGACCCCCAGCACTCACATAAATATTGGGTGGGTGAGCATGGCAGCCCTCCTGTAATCCCGGCAGAAGACAGATGGAAATAGGGAACCCTTGGGGTAAGCTACCTAGCTAGCTAGCCTAGCTGAATCTGGGAGCCCTGGGTTCTTCAGTAAGGTAGCTTGCCAACTGGAGAGAGAGCTTAGCAGTTAAGGTGCTTGCCTACGTAGTCTAAGGACCTAGGTTCAATTCTCCAGAAACCACATAAGCCAGATGCACACAGTTGTGCATGTATCTGAAGTTTCTTTGCAGTGGGCAGAAGCCCTGGCATGGCCATTCATTCTCTCTCTTTCATAAATAAATAAAAAAATGTCTGGAGAGATGGCTTAACAGCTAAAGCATTTGCCTGCAAAGCCAAAGGACCTAGGTTCAACTCCCCTAGACCCACATAAGCCAGATGCACAAGGGGTCGCATGCATCTGGAGTTTATTTGCAGTGGCTAGAGGACCTGACATGCCCATTCTCTATCTTTCTCTTTCCCTTCCCTCCTCTTTGTCTCTCTCACATAAGTTAAAAAATAAAATAATTTAAAACAAATAAAATATAAGATGGCTTTCAATTAAGGAACATACTTGACATTAGTCTTTGGCCTCTATGTACATACACATGCATACATAACAAGCACAAAAATAAAAATAATTTATTATGTATTTGAGAGAGAAAAAGGCTGACAATTAGGCACACTAGGGCCTGTAGCTGCTGCAAATGCAGATGATGCCACCTATGCATCTCGCTTATGTGTGTCCTGGGAAATTGAACTTGGGTCCTTAGACTTTGCAGGCAAGTGTCTTAACTGCTAAGCCATCTCTCCATCCCCAAAATAATTATTTAATGAATTCAAGGCCAGCTTGAATTACATAGTGAGACTTAGCCTCAATAATAATAATCTGGCTGGGCCTCTCACTCCGGAGGCAGAGGTAGGATGATTGCTTTAAGTTCAAAGCCAGCCTGAGATTATATAGTAAATTCCAGGTCAGCCTGGACTAGAGTGAGACCCTACCTCAAAAAACAAAAACAAAAACAAAACAAAAAAAATAAACAACGCGGTTTTCTCTCTCTCTCTCTCTCTCGCTTTTTTTCCCCCTCTCTCTCAGATAAATAAAATAAAATGTTTTAACAACAAAAACAATAATTTAGTGGGTTAGAACAAGACCTTACCTCATTCTCTCTCTTCCCTCCCTCTCTCTCTGTCTCTGTCTCTTTCTCTCAAATGAATAAATATTAGCAGAAATAGGTGGATCACTGTGAGTTTGAGGCCAGCCTGAGAAGACATAGTGAATTCCAGGTCAGCCTGGGCTACAGTGAGACCCTACCTCTAAAAACCAAAAATAGCCAGCTATGATGGCACAGGCCTTTAATACCAGCCCCTGGGAGGAAGAGATAGGAAGATCACAGAGAGTTCAAGGCCAGCCTGAGACTACATAGTGAATTCCAGGTCAGCCTGAGCTAGAGTGAGACCCTACCTCCAAAAACCAAAAACAAAATAAAGGAGGGTGGGGGTTGGAAAGATGGCCCAGTAGTTAAGACACATGCTTGCAAAGCTTAACGACTGGGTTAGATTCCCCAGTACCCACGTAAAGCCAGATGCACAAAGTGGCTCATGCATCTGGAGTTCATTTGTTTGCAGTGGCTTAAGGCCCTCCCTGGTGTGCTCATTTTTTTTCTCTCTATTTATTTATTTGCAAACAGAGAGCAAGAATAGGCATGCCATGGCCTGTGGCTGCTGAAAACCAACTCCACGTAGATGCACCACTCTGTGCATCTGGCTTTACATGGGTACTGAGGAATCTAACCTGGGTTGTTAGGCTTTGCAGGCAAGTGCCTTATCTGCTGAGCTATCTCTCCCATAATGGTATTTTTAAAAATTATTCATTCTGTTTTGCTTTTTTAAGTTTTTTATTTATTTAATATTTTATTTATTTACCTATTTGAGAAAGAAAAAGAGGGAGAGAAAGGGCGTGTCAGGGCTTCCAGCCACTGCAAATGAACTCCAGATGCATGCGCCCCTTGTGCATCTGGCTTATGTGGATCCTGGAGAATCTAACCAGGATTCTCTGGCTTTGCAGGCAAATACCTTAACCACTAAGCCTTTTTGCTTTTTATACCCTCAAGCTTATGATCCTTCTTCCTTAGATTCCGAAGTGGTATAAATACTAATTTTTTTTTTTTTTTTCGAGGTAGGGTCTCACTCTGGCTCAGGCTGACCTGGAATTCACTATGTAGTCTCAGGGTGGCCTTGAACTCTCGTCGATCCTCCTACCTCTGCCTCCCGAGTGCTGGGATTAAAGGCATGTGCCACCATGCCTGGCTACAAATACTAATTTTTAAGATATTTTTTATTTATTTTGAGAGAGAAAACAAGAGACAGAGTTACAATGGGCACACCAGGGCCTTTAGCTACTGCAAACAGACTCCAGACGCATACACTGTGTTGTGCATCTAGCTTACCTGGGTCCTAGAGCATTGAACCTGGTTCCTTTGGTTTTGCAGGCACATGCCTTAACCAAACAAGTCTCAGGGTGGCCTCAAACTCACAGTGATCCTACCTCTGCCATGAGCATGACATGAGCCACCACACCTGACCTTTGGTTTTTCTTATGAAATAAACTTTTCAAAGTGAAAACAGTACTCTTTTTTTTTTTTCTTTTAATTTGAGAGCGAGAATGGGCACACCAGGGCCTCCACCCACTGCAGATTCCAGATAGATGTACCACCTGTGCATCTGGCTTACATGGGTCCTAGGGAATGGAACTGGGGTCCTTTGTCATTGCAGGGAAATGTCTTAACCAGCAAGTCATCCCTCCAGCCTCTCCCCTTCTTTTAAATGTCTGGTTTAATAGAAGACAGCTAGAGTGCCTGTGATGTTATCAGATAGGAACAAAGGGGTCCTGGACAAGTCAGAAAACATTTTTTTTTTCTTCGAGGTAGGGTCTCACTCTGGTCCAGGCTGACCTGGAATTAACTCTGTCATTTCAGGGTGGCCTTGAACTCATGGTGATCCTCCTACCTCTGCTTCCCAAGTGCTGGGATTAAAGGCGTGTGCCAACAAGCCCGGCTACTTTTTTTTTTTTTTTTTTCTCTTTGGATTTCCAAGGTAGGGTCTCACTCTAGCTCTGACCTAGAATTCACTATGTAGTCTCAGGGTGGCATTGAACTCTCACGATCCTCCTACCTCTGCCTCCCAAGTGCTGGTATTAAATGCATGTGCCACCACGCCTGGCTCAACCTTTTTATGAATAGCCTTGACCTTGAGGCTGCCCTATCCACACTTTGATGATTTTGTTGTTGTTGTTTTAAAATATTTTTAAAATTTTATTTGAAAGCAGAGAAAGAATGGGCACAGAGGGCTTCCAGAGGCTGCAAACTTCAGATGCATGCACCACTGTGCATCTGGCTTTATGTGGGTCCTGGCAAGCTGAACCCAGGTCATTAGGCTTTGCAGGCAAGTGCCTTAATTACTGAGCCATCTCTCCAGCCCTATTTTAAGGTAGTGTTTCATTCTAGCCCAGGCTGACCTGGAACTCACTCTAGTTCCAGCCTGGCCTTGAACTTACAGTGATCCTACCTCTGCCTCCCAAGTGTTGGGATCGAAGGCATGTCCCACCACACTCAGCCACTTGGACAGTTGTTGCTTTGGGGCCTAAATTGTTAACTTCCATAATTGTAAACAATATCCCATGGTAATTCCCTCCTTCTTTTTTATCTATTTCTTTATTAGAGATAGAGGGATGGAGGGAGATAGAGAATAGGCATGCCAGGGCCTCTAGCTGCTGAAAACGAACTCTAGATGCATGTACCACGATGTACATCTAACTTGGGACCTGGAGACTCAAACCTGGGTCTTTAGGCTTTGCAGGCAAGCGCCTTAACCACTAAGTCCTCTCTCCAATCCCTATTGTTTTTTCTAATATTGCATTTATTATTTATTTGCAAGCAAGCATGCCAGGGCCTCCTGCTACTACAAACAGAACTCCAGATGCATGTGTAACTTTGTGCATTTGGCTTTACCCGTGTACTGAGGAATTGAACTCAGGTCATCAAGCTTTGTAAGCAAGTACCTTTCACTGCTGCACCATCTCTCCAGCCCTAGGTCTCACCTTCAGTAGTCATTTTGGTTTTGTTTGGTTTGAGATACGGGCTTGCTATATCCTCCTGCCTTGGCCCTCCTGAGTGTCAGGATTACAGGCGTGGCCCTTAGTATAAGTAGTCTTGTTGCTTTTCCTAAGGTTCACAAACTTGCCTCCTCTGAGCCTCCCCAGGAACAATGTACTTAGGTGGATTTTAGTCAAGTGGCTTTCTTTTTGGATGTTCCACCCTAAGCCTCATTTAATGCCATAAAGCAAAACTGTAAACACACCATTTGCACCCTCTCTGCTGTGTATATCTTTGGAGCTGAGCTCCCATTTGACTTTCTTTTTTTTTTTTTTTTCTTGGTTTTTCAAGGTAGGGTCTCACTCTGGCTCAGGCTGACCTGACATTTGACTTTTATTTATCCAGCCCAGTATAGCTGGCTTCCTCTCCAAAGAGAAAGGGAGGGCCTAGGAAGGGCTGCCTTCAATATATCCCCTTCTTTCTCACTGGAACCTTAGCCCCCAAAAATATGGCTGCCAGGGCTGTTCCCCCAATGTTTTCAACAACTGTTCTCCTTTTTCCATGCATTTTATTCTAGCTGTATAATTCTTGGCAGGAATTTGTCTCATAAAATCTCCCTCAGAGATGACTTAGTGGTTAAGGCAGTTGCCTGCAAAGCCAAAGAATCCAGATTCAATTCTCCAGGACCCACTTAGTGTTACATGCATCTGTTGCATTTGTTCTCTCTCTCTCTCTCCTCCCTATCTGCCTCCTTCTCTCTCAAATAAGTAAATTAAAAACTTTTTTAATCTCTATCGTGCTGGGAAGGGGTTGTCAACACTCAGCTCTCTAACTTGCATACTTACTTGTCTCGGACATCTTAACCCATCTAGTCTTTGTAAGGGCCTCTTCATTCTTTCTCACATACACACAGATATTTATGGATGAGCCCCACCCCTCCCTATCCCTAGCTTAATTCAGTCGTTTCTAGTGTCTCTACTCCAAGTAGTTTGTCATCCCACTTGTACCTATGCATGTGTGTCTGTAGGCTACCCCCAGCAAGTATAGTGGCCTAGTCTTGTATGAACCCTTGTCATGTTATAAGTGGTCATTGGGGCTGGAGAGATGGCTTAGCGGTTAAATGCTTGCCTCTGAAGCCTAAGGATCCTGGTTCAAGGCTCAATTCCCCAGGACCCACATTAGCCAGATGTGCAAGGGGGCACATGTGTTTGGAGTTCGTTTGCAGAGCCCCTAACATGCACATTGTCTCTCTCTATCTGCCTCTTTCTCTGTGTCTGTTGCTCTCAAATAAATAAAAAAATAAAATAAAATAAACAAAGAAATTTTTGTAAAGAGGTCATGGGCTGGAGAAATTGCTCAGTAGATGAAGCTGCTTGCTTACAAAGTCTGCCAGCCAGGGCTCAGTTCCCCAGTACCCATGTAAAACCAGATGCACATGTACAAAGTGGTGCGTGAGTTGAGCGTGATGTCACATGCCTTTAATCCCAGCACTCGAGAGGCAGAGGTAGGAGGGTTGCTGTGAGTTTGAGGCCACTCTGAGACTACATAGTGAATTCCAGGTCAGCCACTCCAGCTAGGAGCGAGTGAGACTCCACTTCGAAAAAGAAAAAGAAAAAAAAACAGTGGTGCATGAGTCTGGAGTTCATTTGCAGCAGCAAGAACAACACTCTCTTATATAAATAAAAATATTTTAGAAAAAGAAAGATGCTATGTCCATAGCATTGTGCCAGTATACCTTCCCCTAGCAGGTTGGAGAAGGATGAGCTGGTTTTAGCCAGATGGCTGAGTTTAAGGCCATGGCCAGGCTCAGGGACATCAGGGTTTCTTCCCTCTCTGGCTCCTGGCATAGAAGCCATCTTACACCTGTCGTCTCACACTTGTCACCTCTCCTAGGACACGTTTGACATCCGGATCCTGATGGCCAAATCTGTCAAGTATACAGTGAACTTCTTAGAAGCCAAAGAAGGAGATTTGCACAGGTATCTGGAATCCACACGCTGTTGCCCACACACACAACCTCCCACCACAAGGCATAGCTTATGCTGAAGGTCAGAGCCACCCTGCTGTCCAAGGGCAGGTAGTTGGGGGCCCCCAGCCTTTATGCCTGACTACCCCTCTTTTATTCTAGCAGCCCCCATCTGGCTTCCACAGCACACCACTTTTGCCTTACAGGATAGAAATCCCATTCAAATTCCACATGCTGCATTCAGGGCTGGTACACGGCCTGGCCTTCTGGTTTGACGTTGCATTCATCGGCTCCATGTGAGTAAGGCATTAGGCTGCTTCCCTGCCTGTCCCCCAGAGCTCTGTGCAGGGGAGCCAGAGATGATAGGGGGTGGGGGGTATATCTATAGAGTACCTCTCCCACCAGGGACTTGTCTATCTGGCACTAATGTCAGGGTGAGTGTACAGTCCATGGCCCTGGAGCACTTGTGTTCATGTGTGCCTTGGGGCCAGCCTGTCTCATCCTGGAACCCTGGGAGACCTCAAGACACAAGCAGTAGTAGCCCAATAATGGTGCTACTAGTCAGTTGTACTTGCTCTGCTTAACAGCATGACCGTGTGGCTGTCCACGGCCCCGACGGAGCCCCTGACACACTGGTACCAGGTCCGGTGCCTGTTCCAGTCACCACTGTTCGCCAAGGCTGGGGACACGCTCTCAGGGACATGTCTGCTTATTGCCAACAAAAGGTGCACCCTGCCACTGGGGGCTTAGGTGGGAGGCAGGGCACAGGGTCTGCAGGCCCAACTGCCTTATGGCCATCCTCCCTCCTTTCCCCATAGACAGAGCTATGACATCAGTATTGTGGCCCAGGTGGACCAGACAGGCTCCAAGTCCAGTAACCTGTTGGATCTGAAGAACCCCTTCTTCAGGTAGGAGGGCTCTGCTGCTGTGGAGGTGGGGACTGTGAGCCCTGTGGCACTGCCCACTGCACTTCTCTCCTTTAGGTACACGGGCACCACGCCCTCGCCCCCACCTGGCTCACACTATACATCTCCATCTGAGAACATGTGGAACACAGGCAGCACCTACAGCCTCAGCAGTGGGGTGGCTGTAGCCGGTGAGTTTGTCCATTTCCAGGGATGGAGACCCATGGTGGCTGGTCTAGACCCCATGTCCCCAGGGTCTGTCCAGCACCCTTAACCCCTGGTACTCTCTGGTCAGGGATGCCGACTGCCTATGACCTGAGCAGTGTTCTTGCTGGTGGCTCCAGCGTGGGCCACAACAACCTGATTCCTTTAGGTGAGTGTCCCCTGGTGTCTAAGATGGCAGGGAAGGACGGCAGTCAGCTCCGTTGGTTAGTGTTTGGTCCTCTGCCGTCACTTGTCACGGGTATCTCTTCCTACTCCTGGGAACTCTAGCTGAAGCCCTGCGTGCCTCTCTGCTTCACTCTGTCACCACTACCTCTACCCTTCCCATCCCCATGTGGAGTGGGCTGGGCAGGCTGGGGGCGGTGACGCTGTCTCCCTTCCTTCCTTCCTTCCTCCCTCCCTATCGCTGCGCAGCCAACACAGGGATTGTCAATCACACCCACTCCCGGATGGGCTCCATAATGAGCACAGGGATTGTCCAAGGTAACAGGGTGGTCGGGCTGGGACTGTGGGCAGGGGACCGGTATACAGCCTTTCCACAAACAGGCTCATGCTGCGGGGGTGGGGGGGAATGGGGAATCACACCAGCCCCTCAGTGCCTATGACTGCTCCTCCCACAGGCTCCTCAGGTGCCCAGGGTGGCAGTGGTGGTGGCTCAAGTGCCCACTATGCGGTCAACAACCAGTTCACCATGGGTGGCCCTGCCATCTCCATGGCCTCACCCATGTCTATCCCAACCAACACCATGCACTACGGGAGCTAGGTACCTCCAGCTATGGCGTGATGCACTGACAGCACCAGGAAACCAAATGAAGCCCCTGCCCGGCCCATGCCCAGCGGCTGTCCCCTCATTCTGGAGAAGCTCGAACACCCTGTCACAGCCCTCTTTGCTATGGGTACTTGGACACTTTTTTACACGATGTCGCCGCTGCCTCCAATCACCCCTGTCTACCCCTTGGCCCCGAGCGTGTGTCGCTGCCATTTTACGTGAGATCATGTCAGGGGAACTCTTGCCCCTGTCCTGCCCTCCACTCTGACCTGGCTTTGACATCTGCTGGAACAGGCAAGTCCGCCAACAGCTGCACCCAAGTGGCAGGAGGTCACCACAGCCCAAGCCAACCCACCCACCCACCCTTACGCCTGCCCCTCACCTGGGATGGCAGCTCAGCTGGCTGCCAGGACTTCAACAACCAGGCCACATGGTACCATGGGCGTGACATGCTGCTTTTTTTAATTTTATTTTTTTACGAAAAGAACCAGTGTCAATCCACAGACCCTCTGAGAAACCCGGCCGGCCGGGCCCAGCCAGCAGCCCCTGTCCCCAGGCTCAGAGGCTCAGTGGTGGGGGACAGCCCTGCTGAGCCTTCAGGAAGGGTGCAGTCCCCTCCCATCAAAGGGTTCACCTCACACTTGAATGTACAACCCACTGGGCTGTCTGAAGGCCTCCGTCCGTGGTCCCGCCCCCTGCTCTGTCCTGAGCCCCTGCAGGTCACCCCTCCTCCAAAAGCTGAACAGGCAGCCAGGAGGGAAGGAAGGTTACTGGGCCACTGAGGCAGACAAACCTAAAGGATCTGTCCTGGAAGGAAGGTGTCTTTTTTTCCCTGGTAGCTAACATAGGCCTGTTTCCCACAACTTGGACCTCTGCTACCTCCTCCCATGATGGGCATTTCTGGGAAGGGGTGTGGCAGGGACCTCTCCCTCTAAACAAAGAAGAGAAAAAAAGAAAAACAAACAACTGAGGAAGCGAAGTTCAGCACAGGAAGTTTTTTCCCCCTCTCCTTCAGACCCTAGAACCCCCCTCAGCAGCCAGAGCCTGGGCTGGGCCCACACTGGTGGGCGCACCTGGCAACAGCTGGGGCTTTCCTGCACCACTCTTGGCCTCCACTGAGTCCTGTCAGGGAAACAGAGGGCCCGCAGGCAGGCTGGGGGACTGGGCTGTCCTATCCCTCAGTGAAGCTCCCTGCTCCGCTGTCCCTCCCTTGCCTTTATATAAATTCTCTGGATCACCTTTGCATAGAAAATAAAAGTGTTTGCTTTGTAAGAAAAGTCTGGAAAAGCAGAGTGATCTCCTCCACAGGGTCCAGGCAGCCTCCAGTTAGGTTTGGCCTGAAAGAGAGAGAATCCTAGCAGTGGTCCCATCCTGAGAGAGAGGACATCACCTCCTGAGCCACAATGAAAATGAATCTCTCACCTGCAGGCTTTGGCTTTCTTAGGAGGTGGCCATGGGGTGGGGCTGGGTAGGTGGGAGCAGGATGTTTGGAGGCAGAGATGCAGCTTGTAATGATGGTACCACGCGCTCCAGGGGCAACGGTTGGAAGAAGTACAGCTGTAGAGAAATCCTGAGTCAGTGCAGATAGGTAACAGCCAGCCACAGACACTCTGGGGCCCCCTGGACTTCTACCTTACAGCCCACAGCCAAGAGGGCATGGAGCAGCACTACAGCAGACAGGAGTGCTGCGGCCACCAGCCTCGTGTCCTCACGGACGACAGGCCACAGGGTGAACACCAGCCCAGCTGCTGAAAGGGTGAGAGCCAGTGCCCCAAAGAGCCACTGCAGCCACGACACTGGGATGAGCCACAGGACCTAGAGATGACAGGGACAACTGGTGACCATGCAGGGAGAGCTATGCAGCTCCCCCACCCCCACCCCAGGCAATGACATACTCACCACAGTGGGTATGAAGACGAAGAGGGAGTAGCCATAGACACACACCGTTTCCAGGAAGGTGTAAGGGCCTATACGTTCACGTGCACCCTGACGCCACCGCAGGAAGCCCCACAGTGCCAGTGGAACCAGCCATGCATAGCAGTAGATAGTGATACCTGCCACAGTCACTGGGGGACAAGTTTGCCAGTCACCTCATGTTATCAGGCCCTACGGCCCAGCTAAGCCTACCAGCCGTACTTACCTTTATGGAACTGAGGGCTGTAGTGGATGGAGGGATCTCGCCTCTGTGCCAGCACCAGAGTCAGGTTGCCAGTTACTGCCAGGACAAAGGCCAGAGTGGCACAGATCCAGAAGGGGCCTGAGAGGCACAATAAAGACCTGGGTCCATTACTCCTGGCTGTGTCCCATCTCAACTGTGAAGGGGACCCAAGCCCCATCTGACTCATCACTGCTGCCTTTCAGCATGTGTGTTTTTTGGTGCATGTGCAGGAAACAGGACAACTTTGGAGTTATCCTCAGGAGTTCTGTCCACCTCCTTTAAGACAGGATCTCAACAGTCACCTGGAGCTCACCAATTAGGCTATACTACTGGCCAGCAAGCCCTAAGGATCCTCCTGTTGCAGCAGGTGTTACCCCATGTGGCTTTTTTATATGGGCTGTAGGGAGTCTGGAATGCAGGACCTAATGATTGCAAGGCAGGCACTTTATGGACTTAATTATCTCCCCAGCCCCTTGATATTTTTATTGCTTCTTTTAACTTTGTGTGTGTGTGTGTGTGTGTGTGGTTTTTCAAGGTTGGGTCTCACTCTAGCCCAGGCTGACCTGGAACTCACAGTGATCCTATCTCTGCCTCCCAAGTGCTGGGATTAAAGGCGTGCACCACCACACCTGGCTTCCTTTTAACTTTTTTTAGGCAAGGTCTCAAGATTAGCTCAGGCTGGCCTCAAACTCCAGATCTGCCTCTGCCTCTGCTTCTGCCTTTCTAGTGCTGGGATGAGGCCTCCTGGGACCTTCACTCCTTAGTCTGTGGGCATATCCTGGTGGTGCTGCCTCCATGACATGCTCCAGAACCAATCACACTCAACTCACCCTCAGCATGATCCCAGTCCCCTGCCTGGTCTCCTGGCTTCCATCCTCACCCTCCACAGTTCCAGTGGGGGAATCAGTAACAGTGTGATTCCCTCTCACCACACTGAAGGGTTTGTGCACCTGCCCCACCACTGATGACACTCCAGCAGTTCCCTCTAATCCAATGACCATGCTAACCTGCAGCTCAGGTGAGCTACCACAGGGCTGAAACCCTTCCTGGAGTCCATTTCTAGGCCTTTCCCACATGGCTTATTCACCACCCTGCTCACAGGCCTTCCTAACCTACCCAGGGCAGGCAGCATCACCACTAACCCTCAGACACCTGCTACTCTCTGCAATCTCTGACTCTGAATGAAATATGAGCTTCAGTTCAATAGTAACTATCTTGTTCTCAACAATACTGCAAGACCTGACAGAGTTACACATTTGTGGAATGAATAATTAATTGAACAATAGGTACAATCTCACTTACCATATAGATCAGGCCGGTTCCGCAGGTGGTGTCGTACAAAGTTGTGGCCAGGCCATGGCAACAAAGAACCTTTAATTCGGTCCAGGACCTGGAGAGCAAGGCCAGGTCTAGGATGGCACGGAGTCCTGGGGCTCTCAAAGACATCTCTCCTGTGGACCTCCTCCCTTCTGTTTCCACCCCCTCCCTCAATAAGTTCAGCCGTCCTTTCCCTCCGCCCCTGCGCTTTTCACAAGCTGTGCCTATGACTTGCAGTCTCTTCTGGCCAGCTGTGGTTGAACATGTCATCACTCAAGGCTGATTTCCAGGCCCACCACTTTCTTTTTTTTTTTTTTAATTTTTTTTTATTTATTTATTTATTGGAGAGCGACAGACACAGACAGAAGGACAGATAGAGGGAGAGAGAGAGAGTGGGCGCGCCAGGGCTTCCAGCCTCAGCAAACGAACTCCAGACGCATGCGCCCCCTTGTGCATCTGGCTAACGTGGGACCTGGGGAACCGAGCCTCGAACCGGGGTCCTTAGGCTTCACAGGCAAGCGCTTAACCGCCAAGCCATCTCTCCAGCCCCCCACCACTTTCTTGAAGCCTCCCTTCTCAGCCCCAATAAGGACCGTCTCCCTCCTACATCTCCAGGATGTTCTCTACTCAATATGCACAGTTACTATCACTGAGGCTGACCTAGAGCATTGACCTATGTTCCTCATACCCATGTTCCACATGTCTGCTCATCCACTAGTTCCTTCCCTGCTCTTAAAGCCTTCCATGACGCCCCTTCATCCTCAGGATAAAAATCTAAACTTTTTTTTTTTTTTTTTTGAGGTAGTGTCTCACTCTAGCCTAGGCTGACATGGAGCTCAGTATAGTTCCAGACTTGCCTCAAACTCAGAGATCCTCCTATCTCAAAAAAGGAAAGTAAGTAAATAAATAAGGCAGGAACTGGGTGTGGTGGCACATGCCTTTAATCACAGCACTCAGGAGGCAGAGGTAGTAGGATTGCCGTGAGTTCGAGGCCACCGTGAGACTCCATGGTGAATTCCACGTCATCCTGGGCTAGAGTGAGACCCTACCTCGAAAAACCAAAAAATAAAAATAAATAAGGCAGGTGTAGTGGCACATGCCTTTAATTCCATCATTAGGGGTGCTGCAATAGGATCATTGTGAGTTCAAGGCCGGCCTGAGACTAATTCCAGGTTAGCCTGTGCTAGAACAAGACCCTACCTCAAACACTCCCTCTTCCCTCCCCGCAAAGAATAGTTGGGCATGGTGGACACACCTTTAACCCCAGCATTCAGGGGTAGGAGTATTGCTGTGAGTTCGAGGCTACCCTGTGACTGAGTTTCGGGTCAGTCTGGGCTAGAATGAGACCCTTAATCCCAGCACTCAGGAGGCACAGGTAGGAGGATCATCATGAGTTTGAGGCCACCCTGAGACTACATAGTAAATTCCAGGTCTGCCTGGACCAGAGTGAGACCCTACCTTGAAAAACCAATAATAATAAGGTAGAGACCAACTGAGAAAAAACACCCAATGTTGACCTGCACATGAATGTACACATGTAAAGCACACTGGCACACAGACACATATGTACATCACAGCCAAGGAAAGTCCCCAGGCAGCAGTCTGAGAAGGCTCAGTCATCCTGTTCCCCAGCCATTGCAAAAAGCCTGCCCCAGCAGAGAGCTAGGTCAATAGTGGCAGAACCCAAACATGAGTCAGAGTCTCTGCCAAAAAGCATCCCAGGCCTCACCTGTGCGGTGTCCACATCAAAGAAGCTTTGATAATAGCCAAAGGTCCAGAATCCAGGCTGTGGCTTTTCTTCCTGCAGAAGCTGCACAACACAGGCTTTCAGAACCTGCCCATGGTCTGGGCAGATGGCTCAGCAGCTAAAGGCACTTTCTGACAATGTTACCAACACCCACATAAAGCTGGATACAAAAAGTGTCACATGAGTCTGGTGTGTGTGCAGTGGCAAGAGACGCTGGCACACCCATATACAAACACATAAGTACAATAACTGAAAAACAAACAAGCATGCACCTACAGCCAGGCTCGGAGGGAGCTTGGAGACAGGCAGGGCATAAAGACTTAAGTGACTCACCGCTGTCTTGTCCCCCTCCTCTTCCACTTCCTCTGCTCCATAGCCAACACTGGAGCCTACAGTTACAGCCACGTGATCCTGTGAGGTCAGCTGATCACTTCTACAGGTGGTGGCTGCATGAGGGGTCTCTACTAGAAGATTAGCGGCTTCCTCAAATTCTATGGAGAGGGAATATGAGCAAGGGTGTGTTCAGTGACGCCAGATAATTCTCTGCTTGGCCTGTGGTCACCTCAACATCCTCCCTTGAAGCAAGGCCCACTTTCCTCAGTTTTGAGGCGTGAGAAAGATCGCTTATTCCTAACATAGGATGCAATTTAGCAAGGGGCCTGGGAGGAGTTCAGGACCTGCATCTCTGATGTGGACGTGGATGGGGACTGAATGCTCTGCTTGGCCATCAGAGTTAATGGTGGGAGGAGGGTTGGAGTGCGTGATGGATCTCAAGTTTCAGGTCTAGAATTTGGGTTAACTGTAACTTAGAAGTTTCACGGAAAGTTCCGGCCAAAGCCGGAAATAGGAGTTCCGGCCACGTCCAGGCCCCACTCACCGTGGAAGGCGAGTTCGTCCACCGCTGCCATGGTCATTCAGGGCGTCACCGCATCCCGCCCTGTGGACAGAACCACATCAGTCCCGCGTGCCTCTCAGGCCTTAATCCCTGCGACACTGGCCCGACCTGACGGCTAACCAAAATGCGCTCGCTGGAATTTAAGCTTGTCGCCTGGGCCCTGGCCTCGGTAGTGACCCCTTCCCACCCCCGCCCTCACCTGGGACTACCTGAGCTGGTGCGCTGGTGGTCAGTGCGCCTGCGCAGCCTGCCTTGCGTCAGCGCTCGCGGAGCTTGAGCCTGACAGCAACTTCCGTCGCGGGTCCGTTTTCTATTGTCGTCCGGTAAGAAGCTATTTCCGCTTGCGCAGGCGAACCTCCGCGGCTCTTTTAATTTGGATACCAGGCGTTCCTCTGCGAACGACGGACCCCAGACAGGAAGAGAATGGCGGCGGCTGCTCTAAGGAGGTTCTGGTCTAGCGGCCATGGGGAACCCGGTGGGGAGGCGAGTGGCGCTCCCAAGCTGGCGAGGCCAGGCGTGTGGACCCGGCTGGGTGAGTAGTGACGGAAGGCGGGTGGCTGGGGCCTGGGTGGCTCAGTGGATTTTACCGCCCTTCTCCCCCACTTCAGGCACCTGGGCGCGCTCGCTGCTCACGGACTACGCCGAGGCCTGCAGGGACGCGGCCGCTGCGGCGCGAGCACGGCCCACACGCGCGGCCGCGTACGTGGGGCTGTTGGGCGGCGCGGCGGTCTGCTGCGCGTGGGCGCCGAGCGAGGCGGCCTTTGAGGAGGCCCTGCTGGACGCCTCGGGGTCCCTCTTGTTGCTAGCACCCGCCACGCGCAACCGCGACTCGGAAGCCTTCGTGCAGCGGCTGATGTGGCTGCGGGGGCGCGGTCGGCTGCGCCACGTGAACCTGGGGCTCTGCTCGCTGGTATATGACGCACCCTTCGACTCCCAGACCAGCCTCTATCAGGCCCGCTGCCGCTACCTGCAACCCCGCTGGGTCGATTTCCCGGGCCGAATCCTGGATGTGGGTTTCGTGGGTCGCTGGTGGAGACTAACGACCCTCATGCGCGACTGCGACATCAACGACGACGAGTTTCTCCACCTGCCGCCTCATTTGCGCGTCATTGGGTCCCACCATCTGCATTCTGAGGTCAACGAGCGGCTCTTCGATGAGAAGTACAAGCCTGCCGTGCTCACCGACGATCAGGTGGATCAGGCTCTGTGGGAGGAGCAGGTGCTGCAAAAAGAGAAAAAGGACAGGCTCGCCCTGAGTGAGGCCGACTCGCTGATGCGGTCGGAAGTGGCCAGATGAAACCGAGAACCCTGGGGACTGCCTGGGCTCCAAGCTTTGCTGGACCCTTTGCCCGGGATGGTGAAATTGGTGATACTGAGATAGTTTCATGCAGCGTGGAAGCCGCTCTGACGTTAACTGAAGTTAACAGTAGAGCCTCGGTGACCTTAAACATGGAGAGAGCAGAGCAGCGACTTGACTTGTTGATCACCACCAGCGTTAGTAGTGAGCTTTGTCTTTAGTCTGGGGATGTAACTCGGTAGTGAGTGATACTCTAGCATGCCTGGGTCCCTGGCTCCCATTCCTAGCTCTACAAAAAAAAAAAAAAAAAGGTTCTCTTTCCAGGCTGGAGAGATGGCTCACCAGATAAAGGTGTTTGCTTGTACAATGAGCCTCTTTCTTTGCTTTTGTTTTCACACTGGGATTCATGTAGCCCAGGCTGTCCTGGAACTCCTGCTCCTCCTGCTTCTGAATACTAGGATTTCACAGGTGTGCACTGTCATCCTCAGCAAAATTAGCTTTTTCTTCTTCTTCTTCTTCTTCTTCCACCTCCCCCAACCTCCCTTCCTCCCTCCCTTCTTTCTGTGATAGATTCTCACTATGAAGCCCAGGGAACTCCCTAACCTTCCTGACCCAGCCTTCCAAGTACTAGGATTATATATGCTCAACACACCAACCCAATTCACACATAATTCTGCCATGCTGGGTATTGAGCCCAGGGCCTTGTGCATGCTAGGCAAGTGCTCCACAGCCCTATAACGCTTTTTTACTTGGACCTCAAATTCCTCTTGACTGCTTGACTTAAGTGACTCCCCAGCTACTGACATTAGTCACATTCTATTTGTTTCTGTGTGTATTTTTGGTTTTTGGAAACTGCCTGAATCATGGGCCCAAGTGACCTTCCTAAGTAGTTGGGATGATAGACATGTGCTAGTATGCCGCAATGTCCGATGAATAAAATACACACACACACATACACATATTTTTTTGGGAGGGTGTTTTGTTTTGAGGTAGGGTATCCTAGTCCAGGCTGATCTGGAACTCACTCTCATCCCAGGGTGTCTTTGAATTCAACAGTGATTCTTCTGCGTCTGCCTCCCAAGTCCTGGGATTAAAGATGTGCACCACCATGCCAGGCTTGTTTTTTTTATTATTATTAGTTGCTTATTTATTTTCGAGGTTGGGTTTCACTCTAACCCAGGCTGACCTGGAATTCACTATGTAGTCTCAGCGTGGGCTTGAACTCACAGCGATCCTCTTATATCTCCCTCCCAAGGGCTGAGATTAAAGGCATGCACCACCACTTCTGGCATAGGCTTCTTTTATTTTTTTATTTTTGTGAACATCAAGGCCTGGTCTACCCATGTTGGCCTCCACCTCCTAAGTGCTGGGATTGTAGGTGTGTGCACCACAACCAGTTTATATGGTGCTGGAGATAGAAAAACCCCATGTTGTTGGGTGTGGTGGTACACACCTCTAATTCCAGCACTCTGGGTGGCAAAGGTAGGAGAATTGCAGTGAGTTGGAGGCCACCCTTAGAATACAGAGTGAATTGCACATCAGCCTGGGCTAGAGCAAGACCCTACGTCAAAAAAGCAAAAAAGAAAACGAAAACCCCAAAACCCCAGGTTCAGATGTATACTAGGGAAGCACTTTACCATCCTCAGCCCCTGAAATGTTTTATGGTGTGATCTGTTCACACAATAATAATACCGTTTTGTGCTGTGCATCATACTTAAGGCCTGTCACCTGCTGGGCAACACTGTACCCCAGATCCTTTTTACATATTTAAGAAAAACTCCTGTTTTGATGTGTAAAATATTAGAATAAAAACTATTTTAAATTATACTCTCACAAGTGACTAGTAAAATGGTACAGAGACATCTTGGTGGGTTTTTTTGTTTGTTTGTGCTTTGGTTTTTCGAGGTAGGGTCTCATTCTGGTCCAGGCTGACCTGGAATTAACTCTGTAGTCTCAGGGTGGCCTTGAACTCACAGCGATCCTCCTACTTCTGCCTCCTAAGTGCTGGGATTAAAGGCATGTGCCACCACACTTTGCTTGTTTTATGTTTTTTTGAGGTAAAGTCTTACTCTAGCTCAGGCTGACCCGGAATTCACTCTGTAATCTCAGGGTGGCCTTGAACTCATGATGATTCTCCTGCTTCTGCTTCTGCCTCTGAAGAGCTAGGTTTAAAGGTATGTGCCACCACACCCAGCTTTTTGTTGTTGTTTATTTATTTTTGAGGACAGAGAGAGAGTCAGATAGTGGGAGAGAGAATGGGCGCACCAGGGCCTCCACCACTGCAAACGAACTCCAGATACATGTGCCCCTTGTGCATCTGGCTAACATGGGTCCTGGGAATCGAACCTTGAACCGGGGTCCTTAGGCTTCACAGGCAAGCACTTAACTGCTAAGCCATCTCTCCAGCCCCCAGCTTGTTTTCTTTTGAGGTAGGGTCTCGCTGTAGCCCAGGCTGGCCTTGAACTCATCTCAATCCTCCTACTTCTGCCTCCCGAGTGCTGGGATTAAAGGCATGCACCACAACACCCAGCCAGAGAATTCTTAGGTACACTTATTCCCTTGTCTGGTAACATTTTCTAAAAGAGCCCCAACTGATTGTTTATGAGAGAAGAAAATTTATTTTGCAAACACCTAATTGGAGGGGGACCTGATCTGAGGGGCTGGAATGGTCTGTTAAGGCACTTGCTGGCAAAGCCTGCCAACCTAGGTTCAATTTTGCACCCACCCATGTCAGCCAATTACAAAAAAAGCACAGCCAGCCATGATATCATGCACCTTTAATCCCAGTACTTAGTGGTAAAGGTAAGAGGATCACTGTGAGTTCAAAGTCACCCTGAGAATACAGAGTGAATTCCAGGTCAGCCTGGGCTAAAGTGAGATTCTACCTTGGGGGGGGGGGGAGGCCAGGCATGGTGGCACATGCCTTAATCTTAGCACTTGGGAGGCAGAAGTATGAGGATCACCATGAGTTTGAGGCCACCATGAGACTACAAAGTGAAATCCAGGTCAGCCTGGACTAGAGTGAAACCCTACCTTGAAAAACCCAAAACAGCACAAAGCCTGGCATGGTAACACATGTCTTTAATACCAGTTCTCTGGAGGCAGAGGTTGGAGGACTACTGTGAGTTTTAGGCCACCCTGTGACTACACAGTGAATTCCAGGTCAGTCTGGGTGGGCTAGAGTGAGACCTTGCCTCAAAGAGGGGGGGAGGGAGCAGCTGGAGAGATGGCTTAGTGGTTAAAGCATTTGTCTGCAAAGCCAACTGACCCTGGTTTGATTCCCCAGGACCTACATGAGCCTGATGCATAAGGGGATGCATGCATCTTGAGTTCATTTGCAGTGGCTGCAGGCCCTGATGCACCCATTCTCATTCTCTCTCTCTGTCTCTCTTTCCCTCTCAAAAAAAAAAAAAAAAAAGAAAGAAAGAAAAGACTCTAGAGATGGCTTAGTAGTTAAGGTGCTTGCCTGCGAAGCCAAAGGACCCATGCTCCACTCTCCAGATCCCACACAAGAGGAGAGGCAGGTCGCACATGCCCACTAGGTGGCACAAGCGTCTGGAGTTCAGTTGCAGTGCCTGAGGCCCTGGCATGCCAATTTTGTCTCTAAAATAAAATTTTAAAAATTTATTTGAAAAAATAAAATAAACAGGGCTGGGGTATGTCTTAGCAGTTAGTGTTTGCCTGCAAAACCAAGGGACCCAAGTTCAATTCACCAGGACCCATGTTAGCCAGATGCATAAGAGAGTGCACCTGTCTGTAATTCGTTTGCTGTGGCTGGAGGACCACCTCTGGGCTTGCCCATTCTCCCTCCCTCCCTCCCCTTCTCCCTCCCTCCCTCCCCCTCCCCCCCCCTCTCTCTCTCTCTGTCTTTCTCTCTCCCTCTTTCTGTGTCAAATAAATAAATAGCTGGGCATGGTGGTGCCTGCGCCTTGAATCCCAGCACTTGGGAGGCAGAGGTAGGAGGATCGCCATGAGTTCAAGGCCACCCTGAGACTACATAGTGAATTCTAGGTCACCCTGGGCTAGTGTGAGATCCTACCTCTAAAAAAATAAAATAAATAAAAATAAATTTAAAATAAAATAAAAATAAATTTTTAAAAAAGCACAAATATCTGTAATCAGTGTGCAGCAGCAAGGAGCCCTGGTGCACCCACCCACTCATACCTCCAAATAATTTGTTTTTATTTTTTGACATAGGGTCTGTCTCTAGCTCATGCTGACCTGGAATTCACTATGTACTCTCAGGCTAAGGGTGGTGACTCAGTGATTCTCCTACCTCTGCCTCCTAAGTGCTGGGATAAAAGGTGTGCTCCATCACACCTGGCAATTTATTTACTTATTTATTTTCTTTTATCTACTTGCAAGGATAAAAGAGACAATGGGTGTGCCAGGGATTCTAGCCACTGTAAATGAACTCCAAATGAAAGCACCAGTTTGTGGATTTGGCTTTATGTGGGTACTGAGGAATTGAACTAGGGTATTTGCAGGCAAGCACCTTAACTGCTGAGCCATCTCCCCAGCCCCAAATAAGTTTAAAAAATTTTTTATTTTTCAAGAAAGGGTTTCAGGGCTGGAGAGATGGCTTAGCGGTTGCCTGTGAAGCCTAAGGACCCCGGTTCGAGGCTCGATTCCCCAGGACCCATGTTAGCCAGATGCACAAGGGGGCGCACGCATCTGGAGTTCGTTTGCAGTGGTTAGAAGCCCTGGCGTGCCCATTTTCTCTCTCTACCTCTCTCCCTCCCTCCCTCTCTCTCTCTCTCTCTCTCTCTGTCACTCTCAATAAATAAAAAGGAACAACAACAAAAAATTTAAAAAAAAAAAAAAAAAAGAAAGGGTTTCACTTGAGCCCAAGCTGACCTGGAATTCACTATGTAGTCTCAGGCTGGCCTTGAACTCACAATGGTCCTTCCTACCTCTGTCTCCCAAGTGCTAGCATTAAAGGCATGTATCACCAAGTCCAAGTAAATAATTTTTTAATGTATTTATTTATTTGGGAGAGAGAAAGAGGCAGACAGAGGGAGAGAATGGGCACATCAGGGCCTCCAGCCACTGAAGATGAACTCTAGATGCATGCACCCCCTTATGCATCTGACTTACGTGGGTCCCGGAGAGTCGAACCAGGATCCTTTGGCTTTGCAGACAAATGCCTTATCCTCTAAGCCATCTCTCCAGCCCCAAATAAATAATTCTTTAAAATACTTGATTTATTGATTTGAGAAAGAGAGTGAGAGAGAGAGAATGGGCATACCAGGGCTTCCAGTAGCTGCAAACCAACTTCAGACACATGTTCCACCTCGTGCATCTGGCTTACATGGGTCTTGTGAATCGAGCCTGGGTCCTTTGGCTTTGTATGCAAGTGCCATAACTGCTAAACCATCTCTCTAGCCCCCATATTTATCCTTGATAATCTTCGGAAGGCAGAGGTAGAGGATCAGTGTACATATGAGGCCAGTTTGAGATTTTTCAAGGCTCTACCGCAGTAAGCAAAACAAAAAAAAATCTGCTTTCCAGGCCAGTTCAGGGCTTGTCCTCCAACATGCCCTTGCTGAGGAAAATCCTCTTCCTGCTGTTCTTAGGAAGCCCAGCAGAGGGGGGTCAAAGACCAAATTCAGGGAACTAAATCTTTTCTTCTCTCCAGGCCCATGGAAGTGGCTAACCCCAAATTTTTGGTTTTGTTTTTATTTTTGGAGGAAGAGTCTCTGTAATCCAGGCCAAACTGTCCTGGAACTCATTCTGTACCCCAGGCTCTCCACAGCCATTCTGCAATTCTGCCTCCCCAGTGCTTAGATTATAGGCAAGTTGCTTTGTTTGCATGAAGCAGGGTGGGTGTAGTGTGATGTGTACATTCAGAAATACACACATAATGGTAGAAGTTGGGGCAGCAGAGCGGGGCCACATCCATTCTTGGAACCTGTGTCATTTCCTTGTTGGCAAAAGACCAAATGACTAGCCAGGTATGGTGGTTTATGCCTGTAATTCCAGGACTCTGGAGGCAGAGGTAGGAGGATTGCTGTGAGTTCGAGGCCAGCCTGAGACTACATAGTGAATTCTGAGTCATCCTGGTCTAGAAACCCTACCTGGAAATACAAAGATCAAAAGCCATTGTGGCCTTAACACACCTGTAACTCCAGTCCTGAGAAGGGTGGATAACTGCCTCAAGGAAATAACATGGAAAACTGGAGGACCCCCGATATTCAATCTCTGACCTCTGCATGCATCTCCACTTATACATGTGTACACTATACCATAACACACATTACACACAACATGCTAAAACTTAGAAAAATGGAAACCAATGGCACATAATACCTGCTTGTCACAGTGGTAAAGATTGGGTGCTTGGTTAAGTTTCCTGTCTGCTTTGCTTTATCTTTAAGGAAAAAAAATTTTTTTTCAAGGTAGGCTCTCCCTCTAGCCCAGGCTGACCTGGAATTCACTATGTAGTCTCAGAGTGGACTTGAAGTCACAGTAATCCTTCTACCTCTAGCTCCCAAGTACTGGAATTTTGAAGGTGTGCACCACCATGTCTGGCCTTCTTTTTTTTTTTTTTTTTTTTCCTGAGGTAGGGTCTCACTCTAGCTAAGGTTGACTTGGAATTCACTATGTAGCTTCAGGGTGGCCTCTAACAGTGATCCTCCTTCCTCTGCCTCCCAAGTGCTGGGATTAAAGGTGTGTTCCACAAAGCCCGGCCTTTTTTTTTTTTTTTTTTTTCAAGCAGAGAGAGAATAGACGCACCAGAGCCTCCAGCTGCTGCAAAGGAACTCCAGATGCATGCACCAATTTGTACATCTGCTTTACATGAGTGCTTTACATGAGTGCTGGGAAATCAAACCCAGGTTGCCCACCTCTCCAGCACCCCCCTTTCTTAAATGTGTGGGGGGAGGGGTACACAAATGTGTGTGGAAACCAGAGGTTGAATTCATAGCAATCCTGTTAGCCACCCCCAGTGCTGAGACTAAAGGCCTCTGCCACCACACCCTGCTACACCTTATTTTCTGAGACAAGGTCTCTCACTGAGCCTGGAACGGGCAATTTGGCTAGACTGGCTGGTCAGTGAGCCCCAGAAATCCTACTGTTTGTTTATTTGAGAGAAAGGGAAAGAGAATGGGCATGCCAGGGCCTTCAGCCTCTGCAAACAAACTCCTGATGCATGTGCCAGCATATGCATCTGGCTTACATGGGTCCTGGTCTCTTGGTCTCTTGGCTTTTCATGCAAGCACCTTAACCGCTAAGCCATCTCCCAGTCCAAGGGTTTATCATTTTAAACACTGCCCAGGTCAAGTCAGTCATTAAGTTTAGCATTAAGTAATGCCCCGTACTTTTCTATGCAATTTTACTTTAAGGTGACTAGTCACAGGACAGGTGTCCTAAATATGCTGTTGCAAAACTAGGTATGAGGCATGTAGCAGTACATTATATGTAATGTTAGTATTTCTGCTTTGAATCCTTGATATTGCAGTGAAACTCCTACTTTATTAAATGTATTTGCTATGCTAGTTATTGTGTGTGATTTTAACCTTTTTTTATTTTTTAATTTTAATTTTTTGCTTTCTCCCTTTTCTGGTTGTGTGCTTCCTCTTACAACAAGCTTCTAGAAACAGGTAGTTTCTGAGAATTCCTGAGCTGTGTTTGTAATGCAGGTGTACTTAGGGAGTATGTAAAATAATCATTTTAACAAAAGAAATAGTTATTTAAAATTTAATACTAACTATGGGAAAGGGTTGTAAAACAGTTTATCTTTGGATTCAATGTTTGTCTTTGGTTTTACAAAGTAGCTTGTATTTTCAGTATTTTCTACATAATATGATAAAACGTAGAGCAATAGCAATACATCAATAAAATGGGTAAATTTTCTGGAAAAAAAAAAAAAACGAGGTATGAGGGCATACTTCAGTAACCCTTGAACTCAGGAGGCAGAGGCTGGAGGACCAGTGCAAGCTTTTGAGGCCAGCTTGGACTATGTAGCAAGATTTATCAAAAAGCCAAAAATGAGGCGGGAGAGAGTATACTACCATGGGATATTTCTTATCATCATGGAAGTTGTTAATAAAAATTTGAATAATTAATTAAATTTTTTTTAAAAGCCAAAAATGAGCCAGGCATGGTGGTACATGCCTTTAATTCTGGTATTCAGGAGGCAGAGTTAGGAGGATCTCTGTGAGTTCAAGGCAACCCTGGCACTGACTACATAGTGAATTCCAGGTCAGCTTAAGCTAGAATGAGACCCTACCTTGAAAATCCAAAAAAAAAGGGGGGGGGGGAATGGAGGCCTAAACAGATTGCTCAGTCAATAAGCACTTGTTACTGCACAGGTATGAGGCCCTGAGTTTATCTCCAGCATCCACATAACAGCTGAGAATGAGCTGGAGAGCTGGCTTAGCAGTTCAAATGCTTGCCTGTGAAGCCTAAGGACCCAAGTTTGACTCCCCAATACCCATGTAAGCCAGATGTACAGGGTGATGCATGTGTCTGGAGGTAATTTGCAATGTCTGGAGCACCATGCTCACTCCCTCTCTTTATTTTTATTTTATTTTGTTTATTTATTTATTTCGAGGTGGGGCCTCACTCTTGCCCAGGCTGACCTGGAATTCACTATATAGTCTCAGGGTGACCTTGAACTCATGACAATCCTCCTATCTCTACCTCCCCAGGGCTGCAACTAAAGGTGTGCACCAGCATTCCCAGCTTCTCTCTCATTCATAGATAGATAGATAGATAGATAGATAGATAGATAGATAGATTAAAAAAAAACTGAGGCTGGAGAGATGGCTTAATGGTTAAGGTGCTAGCCTGCAAAGCCTAAGAAGATATGTTCTAATCTCCAGGTGCCACCTTGCCAGACACACAGTGACACAAGTGTGCAATCCTAAGCACAAGGGGCACATGCGTCTGGAGTTCATTTGTAGCAGCTGAGAGCTCTGGCACATGCATTCTGTCTGCATCTTTCTCAAAAATAAAAATAAAAAACTGAGAGCCAAGCATATGGATGCCTTTAATCCCATCACTCAGGAGGCCCAGGAGAAAGATCTTGATTAATTCAAGGTGATCCTGATACTACATAGTGAATTACAGGTCAGCCTGGATAGAGTAAGACCCTTCCTTGAAAAACAAAATTAAAAAAAGTTTTTTTAACTTAAATTTCAGAGAAAGAGAATATGGGTGCACCAGAGCCTCTTGCCACTCTTTACAAGCAAATTCCAGACACATTCTCCACTTTGGGCACTGGGAAATTGAACATGGAGCTGACAGACTTTACAAATAAAAATCTATCACTGGGCTGGAGAGATGGCTTAGCGGTTAAGCGCTTGCCTGTGAAGCCTAAGGACCCCGGTTCGAGGCTCGGTTCCCCAGGTCCCACGTTAGCCAGATGCACAAGGGGGCGCATGCGTCTGGAGTTCGTTTGCAGAGGCTGGAAGCCCTGGCCCGCCCATTCTCTCTCTCCCTCTATCTGTCTTTCTCTCTATGTCTGTCGCTCTCAAATAAATAAATTAAAAATTAAAAAAAATTATTTAAAAAAAAATCTATCACTGAGCTATCTGTTCCACATCCTTTTTTTCCTAAATATTTTTTTTTGTTTATTTGTATGTGAGAGAGAAACAGGAAAGAGAATGGGCAATGCCAGAGCCTCCTGCCACTACAAACTCCAGACACATGGCAGCTCTTTGTACATGTAGTTTTATGTAGGCACTTGGGAATTGAACCCAGGCTTACAGACTTTGCAAACAAGTGTCTGTAATCACTAAGCTATCTCCCTGGTCCATAAACATCATTTTCAAGTGCAGAGAGGCCCAGTTCCTAAGTTGAAGGTAAAACATATCTTCCCTCTGACTGTGTGGCAATTTCACAGTCTGGTAAACCTGATGGTCCTAGGATAGGGACACTCCAGGGTTCACATTTTGCCTTTCTGAACAGGCTTTGGGCCACTGCAGGCCAGACAGCAAAGGACAAGATCCTTTTATTGTTTCCTGAAGAGTTTCTAAAAAAACAAATTTGGGGGCTTAACGGTTAAGATGCTTACTTGAGAAGCCTAAGAACACAGGTCTGATTCTCCAGGTCCCATATAAACCAGATGTAGTTGTTTTTCGTTTTCAAGGTAGGGTTTTCCTGACCTGGAATTTACTATGTAGCCTCAGGGTGGCCTTGAATGCAGAACAGTCCTCCTACCTCTGCCTCCTGAGTGCTAGAATTAAAGGCACATTTTAAAAAATATTTATTTATTTATTTATTTATTTATTTGATGGAGAGAGAGAAAATGGGGATGCCAGGGCCTCCAGCCACTGCAAATGAACTCCAGACACGTGCCCCTTGTGTATTTGGCTAACATGGGTCCTAGGGAATCGAACCTGAGTCCTTTGGCTTTGCAGGCAAGCACTTTAACCACTGAACCATCCCTCCAGCCCTAAGGGCACTTTTCTAAAAGACAAGAGCTTCAATTTATAAAAGCTGGGAAATGGAACCAGCCTAGATGTCCCTCAACTGATGAGTGGATAATGAAGATGTGGCACATTTATACAATGGAGTTCTACTCAGCGGTAAAGAAAAATGAAGTTATGAAATTTGCAGAAAAATGGATGGACCTGGAAAGGATTATACTAAGTGAGGTAACCTAGGCCCAGAAAGCCAAGCGCCACATGTTCTCTCTCATATGTGGATCCTAGCTACAGATGATTGGGCTTCTGCGTGAGAATGAAAATACTTGGTAGCAGAGGCCAGTAAGTTAAAAAGGAGACATAAAGGGAAGAGAAAGGAAGGGAGGAGGATACTTAATAGGTTGATATTGTATATATGTAATTACAATGATTGTAATGGGGAGGTAATATGATGGAGAACGGAATTTCAAATGGGAAAGTCTGGGGGTGGAGAGGGAGGGAATTACCATGGGATATATTTTATAATCATGGAAAATGTTAATAAAAATAAAAAAATAAAAAATAAATAAATAATTTAAAAATAAAAATAAAAGACAAGAGCTTGTTATGTAGCCCAGGCTACCTTGCAACTTACAGTGGTCTCCTTGCCTTAGCCCCCCCCCAATCACTAGTGTGTGTATTATTCTTACCTGTTTAGAGTCTATGGACCTTGTAAATGCGGATGAGTGCTGGTTAACAGTTAAGGCGCTTGCATGTGAAGTCTACCAGCCAACGTTCAGTTCCCTAGCACCCACTTAAAGCTTGATGCCACAATGGGAAGTAAGACCATAAGAATTTTAAGCTCATTTTCTGTTGAGTCTGCTATGCAGCAGTAAGGGATCCTTTTTTCAGCCTGGGCTAGGGCACGATCCTACCTTAAACAGACAAAAAAAGGCTGGAGAATGGGTACAATAGTGGTATATCTGTTATGGGGGAAACCAACTGCCCTCTAATTTGACTGGAGGCCTGCTCCATGGTGGGGAATACATCCTTGATACAGAAAACCTACAACAGGGGTAGTCATGAGCCTAGGAGTGTAACATCTGCTGCTGTCTGGTTAAAAGTATATACTATGCTCACCAAACTGCCCAATAAGCACTTCTCTTAATGTTCATACCCATATATTAATGCTACTCTCACTTTTGGCTAGAGAACCTTCTCTTGTCAGATGACAGTGACCTTGGGATGACTCAGAAGGCACCATGGTGCTGAGAAGTGACAGAGGAGTGCTCAGCACTGAAATATCTGAATCACACCTTCCGTGGCTCAGGGTGGCGGGAAGAATGTAAGATCTAAAGGAAGGGTAGGACTCCTTACCACGTGCTTCTCCAGACACAAAATGGCCTGGATATCCATCAGTGCCTAACACTACCTACACAAGACCATTATAATAGGAAGAAAAGATGATGACATCAAAATAAAAGAGAGACTGATTGAGAGGGGGAGGGGATACGATGGAGAGTGGAGTTTCAAAGAGGAAAGTGGGGGGAGAGAGTTAATTACCATGGGCTATTGTTTATAATTATGGAAGTTGTCAAAAAAATATTTAGCCGGTTGTGGTGGTGCACACCTTTAATCCCAGCACTTGGGAGGCAGAGGTAGGAGGATCACTGTGAGTTCGAGGCCACCCTGAGACTACATAGAGAATTCCAGGTCAGCCTGAGCTAAAGTGAGACCCTACCTCAAAAAATTAAAATTAAAAAATGGGCTGGAGAGGTGGCTTAGCGTTAAGGGGTTTTCCTGCAAAGCCAAAGGACCTCAGTTCAGTTCCCCAGGACCCACATAAGCCAGATGCCACAAGGTGGCCCATACTTCTGGAGTTTATTTGCAGTGGTTGGAGGCCAATTCTCTCTCTCCCTCTCTCTGAAATAAATGAATTAAAAAAAAAATTTTTTTTTTTAAAGTAGAGTCTCTGGCCCAGGCTGACCTGGAATTCACTATGTAGTCTCAGGGTGTCCTCAAACTCACAGCAACCCTCCTACCTCAGCCTCCTCCAGAGTGCTGGGATTTAAGGTATGTGCTGCCACACCTGGCTCAACAAAAACTTTTAAAAAAATTATTTAAAAGGGGGCTATGGGACTTCTGGATAAGATGGCAGCGTAGGAACCACACCAGAGCAGCCTAGGGGAGAAAAATCCAAAAATAAACCCAGAAAAATACACTCTTCTAACTAAAAAGTGAGGAGAAAAAATATGAACTACAGCAGAGGAGTAGGAGAGATCCAGAGCATCTAGAGTACACAGAAGAAGGCAGAAGCCACCTGTCAGGTCTGTGTGGAGTCCATGGAAGGTGGAGGTGATTGCTAGGTAGTCATGCACAGGGATTGATACCTCATCTGTTTCTGGCAGTAGGGAGGCTGGGTTCAAAGCCTCAGTTTGGTGAAACTAGCCTTGGTTGATCTAAGAGCAAGGCCTGATAGTGGGTTATGTGAGATTTGGAGAGCTATCAGTTGGAGGGCTTTACAAAAGGGGGGGGGGATATAATTGCTAAAGCCTGGCCCAAGGTTAATTTGTCAGTGTCCTTTGTCAGAATAGCAGCAGCTGCAATAGCCCAGAGTCAAGGGGGCCCACCAGCAGCTAATGGGTCTAACTTCTTAGACAAGTAGGCCACTGGGCATTGCCATGGCCCCAGTCTTTTTGTTAGGATGCCCCTGGCTGTCCCCTTGTTTTTATCCATGTAAAGTGGAAGGGTTTGGTTAAGTCTGGAAGCACCAGGGCAGGGGCTGATGTCAGAGATGACTTTAGTTCCTGGTTTGCTTGTTTCTCATTTTTAGTCCAGTTAAAATCTTTTTTTTTAAGCCGGGCATGGTGGCACATGCCTTTAATCCCAGCACTCAGGAGGCAGAGGTAGGAGGATCACTGTGAGTTCAAGGCCACCCTGAGACTGTATAGTGAATTTCAGGTCAGCCTGGACTGGAGCGAAACTCTACCTTGAAAAACAAAACAAAACAAAACAAATTTTTTTTTCTTCTTCTTCTTCCTGTGGCCTCATATAGAGGCTTGGCTAATTCAGAAAACTTTGGGATCCAAATACTGCAATACCCTACAGCTTCAAGCAATTCTTGGATCTGTCTCTTAGTGGGGATTTGAGGGATGGCCTGAATCCTAGTGGCCAGCAGCATCACAACTGAGCCTTCCTGGCTGATAGGCGAAAGCCCAGATGTAAGTTATCCAGGAGTTGCTCTGCGGCAGAGGCATTCCGCCTCCAGTTTTGCAGCTGGGAGGAGGTCGTCCACGCATTGTAGGAGACTTGCCTGTGCTGTTTTTCATTGAATATGTACATTGTTTAGTTAAATTTTAGAATCTTCCTGTGTTTTGTCCATCTGGGCCTGGACTTTTTTAGTTGGGAAATTTTTTTTTTTTTTTTAGTTGGGAAATTTTTGATAACTATTTGATGACTATTTAAGTGGTTAATCTCATCTTGATTTAATTTACTTACATCATATAAATCAAGGAATTCATCCATTTCTTTCAGATTTTCAAATTTAGTGGAGTATATGTTGTTATAGTATGTCCCTACGATTTTTTGAGTTTCTCTGGTATTTGTTGAGATGGTGCCTTTTCATCTCTAGTTTTATTAATTGGTGTCTCTTCTCTTCTTTGGTCAGATTTGATAAAGGTTTATCAATCTTGTTTATCCTTTTAAAGAACCAACTCTTAGTTTCATTTATTTCTTGGATTGTTTTTTGTTGTTGGTGGTGTTGTTTTTTGTTTTCTTGAGGTAGGGTTTCACTCTAGGAGTGTGCCACCATGCCTGGTGATTTGTGTTAAAATTTTTTTATAAGAGAGAGAGCACAAGCCTTTAATCCCAGCACCCTGGGAGGCAGAGGTAGGAGGATCACTATGATCACAAGGCCACCCTTAGATTGCATAGTGAATTCCAGGTCAGTCTGGGCTCTCTCTCTCACCATGAGTTTGAGGCCTCCCTGAGATTATATAGTTAATTCCAGATCAGCCTGGCTAGAGTGAGACCCTGTCTTGAAAAATTAAAAACAGAAAGAAAGAAAAGCTTTTTATCTCAAAAGACACCATGAATAGAACAAAGTGGTAACCTGCAGAATGGGTGAAAATATTTGCCAGCTATACATCTGACAGTGGATTAATATACATTATATACAAAGAACTCAGAAAACTAAATAATAAAAAAATCAAACAACCCAAATTAAAAATGGGCTATGAGATGCACAAGGGGGCACATGCATCTGGAGTTCATTTGTAGTGGCTGTAGGCCTTGGTATGCCCATATCTATCTATCTCTCTATCTCTCTCTCTCTTTCTCTCTCTCTGCCTTTCTCCCTCTCTCTCTTTCTCTCTTAAATGAATAAATAAATAATTTTTAAAAATGGGCTACAGGTAGGAAGATCACTGTAAATTCAAGGCCACCCTGAGACTACATAGTGAATTCCAGGTCAGCCTAGGCGACCCTACCTTGAAAAACCAAAAAAAAAAAAAAAAAAAAGGTGGGGGGGCTATGGAACTAAATAGAGTTCTCAAAAGAAGAAATACAGATAGCCTGTAAACATTCAAAAACATGTTCTAGGGCTGGAGAGATGGCTTAGCGGTTAAGCACTTGCCTGTGAAGCCTAAGGACCCTGGTTCGAGGCTCGGTTCCCCAGGTCCCACGTTAGCCAGATGCACAAGGGGGCGCACGCGTCTGGAGTTCGTTTGCAGTGGCTGGAGACCCTGGCACGCCCATTCTCTCTCTCTCTCTGTCTCTAACTGCCTCTTTCTCTCACTGTCACTCTCAAATAAATAAGTAAAAATACACACACACAAAATAAAAAACATGTTCTATATCTGTAACCACCAGGGAAATACAAATTAAAACTACGTTGAGATTCTATCTCACTCCTGTCAGAATACAAGTGACAATAAATGTTGGCAAGGATGCGGGAGAAGAGGAACCCTTTTCCACTGTTGGTGGGAATGCAGTCTGTTCCAGTCATTGTGGAAATCAGTGTGGAGGTTCCTGAGACTGTTGTGCCAAGACCCCTGACCAGGAGCCAAGTCCCCCAGTCACCCAGGAGTCACCCAGAGAACGGCCACAGAAGCTGAGACACTCGAATGCAAAAGCAACAGGTTTCTTTATTGCAAGCCTAGGCCTGGGCTCGTCCCCACAGTCCAGCACAGCGGTAGTGAGAGAGAGAGCCCCTTTCTTTTGGGAGAAGGGGTTCATATAGGAATTCGAACAAAGAAGTAGGGGATAGATACATGATTGGTTGATTTAAACAGTTCTGATTGGCTTGGGGTTACAGTGTGCAAAGTTGGGGGCAGGAGCTAGGGGCACTCCAGGCAGATGAAGTCATCTCCATTGTCCTTGAAGTGGAGATTCCTGTTTCTTATCTAAGCAAGTAGTCGGACACCCCCCCACCCCCCCACCCCACAGTGGAGTGTTTCTGCAATGTCCTTGAAGTGGAGATTCCTCAGAAACATTAGGGGGAAAGGCAGCAATTAAGCAAGCAAAGTTTACAGAAGCAAAAGGTCAGCACATTGGCCAGCTAGTGCTCTAAGTCAGGCCTGGGCCTTTTTTAAAAATGGTTATATTTGGTCTCACAAGACAGCTAAAAATGGATTTACCATATGACCCAGCTATAGCACTCCTAGGCATATATCCTAAATACTCTTCATTGCCTTAGAGATACTTGCACATCCAATGTTTACTTGCACATCCATGTTTATTGATGCTGTATTCACAATAGCTAAGAAATGGAACCAGCCTAGATGTCCCTCAACTGATGAGTGGGTAATGAAGATGGAGTTCTACTGAGCAGTAAAGACAAATGAAATTATGAAATATGCAGAGAAATGGATAGATCTGGAAAGGATTATGCTAAGTGAAGTAACTTAGATCTAGAAAGCCAAATGCTGCATGTTTACAGTGGCTAGAGGCCCTGGTGCTCCCATTCTCTCTCTCTATCTGCCTCTTTCTCTGTCTGTAGCTCTCAAATAAATAAAAATAAACAAAAATTTAAAAATCCTTTAAAAAGTACTAAAAATTGGTCTGGAGATATGACTTATCTCTTAAGAGCTTGCCTGTGAAGCCTAAGGACCCCAGTTCGAGGTTCCATTCCCCAAGACCCAAGTAAGCCCGATATACAAGGTGGTGCATGATGCTTCTGGAGTTCATTTGTAGTGGCTAGAGGCCCTGGTGCACCCATTTTCTCTCTCTCTCTCTGTCTCTCTATTTGTCTCTTTCTCTCTGTGTCTGTCTGTTGCTCTCAAACATATAGATAAAAATAATTTTTTTTAAATACTAACAAAAATATGTATTTTAAAAATATATATATACATTTTAGGGGGGGCTGGAGAGGTGGCTTAGTGGTTAAGTTGCTTGCCCACAAAGCCTAAGGACCATGGTTCAATTCCTCAGGATCCAAGTAAGCCACATACATGCACAAAGTGGCACATGTGTGGAACCCCCCCCCCCCCATGTCCTACCCCAGATGGGTTTGGAACAGATAACTGATTTTTTGTTGTTCTTGTTAATTTTCTGAGGTAGGTCTCACTCTAGGTTAGGCTGATGTAGTAGACAGATTCAGGTTCACCAGAACAGGGGCAGTTATGAAGGAAGGGATATTTATTGAAACTTACAGATCCAGGGGAAGTTCCATAATGGTAGAAGAAGCTGGCCTGCTTTCATAGGACCAAACACACACAGAGAGAAGCACAAGCCAAAATCCACATAGCACAGCACACTTCAGCATCTCCAGCTAGTCACACTTTGTATATCTTTAGATTGGAATCTCAACCCCACCACCACGCCTGAGGGTTGGACCATAAGATCCACCCAGTGACATTGCCTCCAGCCAGGTGGCTGCAGAGCCAAGCTACAAGCTAATAAAACACTGAATATATTGAGGGCCATATTCTCAAACTACCACATTCCGCCCCTGGCCCCCAGTAGATTGAAAATCATCACACATTGTAACTTATATTCAGTCCAATTTCACAGGTCCCCACAGTCTTGACCAGCTTAAGATAATGAGTCCTGTAAAATCAAACAAGTACTTTGAACATACAAAGGCACAGAGTAAGCATTTTCATCTAGTATAAGACATAGCAAGAAGAGACTAAAATAATGCGAACTCAACCACCATCAAACTTCTGCAGCTTATGTCCAATATAACCAGAGACTGACAGTCTACAGATTTTCCAATTCCACCTCTCCAGCTAGGCAGAGTAGCCAGGGAAAACTTCCATCCCAGGCTAACAGTGTGCTCCACGGAAGCCCTTGCACAGTCCTGGTATATCCGTAACTGTAGGGAACGGGTGTGGCAGCCATTCCAAGATGGCGCCCGGGACGGCTGCCAAGTGGTATGATTTGCACCTGACTTCCTTATACACCCCTGAATAGCCACGTCCGCAGTGCACACTGCGCAGACTCCTTGCTATGCAAGATCAGACCATCTGACGTGGTACTGATGTGAGCCTATTGAAGAGACTTACATGGCAGACTCTGAGTGGTGCAGGCTAGGGATTTAAGGACGGACTGGGAAGGGCTCGGGGTTCATTTTTTCTTTGTTTGCATGCGGAAAAGGTTCCTGAATAAACTGGTTTGAGAAGAACGTTGTGTGGCGTCGTTCCTTTCTGCTGGTCGGACTGAGAAGCGACAAGAAACATCTTCCAGTCTCTGTGAAAACTATGGTCCATGCTACAAAGGTTCTTTCAGCCTATCAGACTCATCACACCTTTCCTCATGCCATATCAGTGGCTCCTAGAATCGTGTGCACTTCATGATCTACTCCATGCATTTTTATGCTTCCAAAACTAATACTAAGTGTGCAGGACACAGGAATATTCTTAATTCAGGGACTAAATAAATCAAAACCTTGAAAAGCAGGTTCCTTCACCAGTCAACTCTAAGAATTTACATATCTATGATAGTCTTTCCTCAGGCATCCTTTCCATTGTTTTAATGTAAAGCAGTTGGGCCATCTTCCTTAAGATTGCTAATATGTTTGACAATAGCAGTTTAAATAACCTAAAACCAGTCTCAGTGCCTGTAATTTTAACTTGCTTGAAGTTTTACACCTTAAAATCTAAAATGTCTCAGTCCTATATCTTTAGCTAAGCACCTCAGTTCATTACAAATTTAACCTTGATCTAACTCTCTGGGCCTGGACAGCAGGATGGACCAGCCCTTATGCCAGTATCCCAGTTCCAACAAAATCCTCTGCAGTCTTTCTTTTCCCTTAGAAAGCTCATAAGTCAAGCCTCAAAATTCAATATTCTCAACAGAATAGTCCATAAAACTTGACTTACACTGGGCATGGTGGCGCATCCCTTTGATCCTAGTGTGGTGGCACATGTGTTTGATTCCAGCACTTGGGAGACAGAGGTTGGAGGACTGCTGTGAATTTAAGGTCACCCTAAGACAAAATAGTGAATTCTAGGTCAGCCTAGGCTAGAATGAAACCCTACCTCAGAAGAAAACAAAAACAAACAAAAAACTTGGCTTACCACACCAGAAGTCATCTTTTTTCAGTTGCTAGCACCAAGTCCATGCCCATTCCTCCAAAACAGTTTCTAAAAGACCAAAAACCACATGGGCAAGTTCATGTCACTCCACTTCTGGTAACAACTTCTGTAGCAGACAGCATCAGGTTTGTTGAGATGAACTTCCAGACCAGGGACAGTTATGAGGGAAGGGATATTTATGAAGCTTACAGATCCAGGGGAAGTTTCATAATGGCAGAAGAATCTGGCCTACTTTCATAGGACCAAACACACAGAGAGAAACACAAGCAAAATCCACATAGCACAGCACACTTCAGCAACTCCAGCTATGCACACTTTGCTTATCTTTAGATTGGAATCTCAACCCCACCACCTGAAGGAACCCCAAGATGGGGACCCCATGCTCTGCCCAGATATGGCGACACCCCAAATCGCTCACGAGAAGCGGTCTTGATGCAAACTGCAAGAGGATTTTATTCCAAACGCGCTGGGGCCCACAGTCGTACACCGCACAGGGGTAGAGGACTGCAGAGCCCCGAATGCAGGAACGGGACAGTTTTTATAGGGTTTCTAACAAAGCCTGTGCATTAGACCAATCATTTTTTTTTAACATCAGAAGCCCGCGGGGTGCGAGCCAGTCAGTTTGTGCCACTCCAGAGTTTCTAAGCCAATTAGTTTAATTTGTTCAAGCCCCTCGTGGACCAATCAGTCTCCTGTGACCTTGGTGGTCGGCAATTGCGCAGGTCCTTGGGTGGGAGTAGCAGAGTGTGGTATCAGTCTCCTATGACCTTGGTGGTCTGAGGCAGGCTGCTGTGGCTTATGGTGCAGGCTACTAAGGCTTACGGTGTGGGCTATTAAGGCTTATGGTGCAGGCTATTTACAGAAACCAAATAAGTGGTTCACTTCATTACTCATTTCCCATCCTTGAGGGCTATCTCATGCCCTTTTTACCTAGTTTTATATTAGGAGCGGGCTCTGATATAATGAGAAGAGGGATTCTTTACTTGCTTCCGACAGAGAGTAAAGCCTGGAGTTTGAGGTATGCAGGGGCCCGCTTAAGCTCCCTTTGGAGTGTGATAGTATTTCTGGGCTTCTGAATTCTTGGGCCTTTCACACCATGCCTGAGGGCTGGACCCTAAGATCCACCCAGTGACATTGCCTCCAGCCAAGTGGCTGCAGATTTAAACTATAAGCTAATAAAACATTGAATATATTGGGGGCCAAATATTCAAACTACTGGGCTGGAGAGATGGCTTAGCGGTTAAGCGCTTGCCTGTGAAGCCTAAGGATCCCGGTTCGAGGCTCGGTTCCCCAGGTCCCACGTTAGCCAGATGCACAAGGGGGCGCACGCGTCTGGAGTTCGTTTGCAGAGGCTGGAAGCCCTGGCGTGCCCATTCTCTCTCTCTCTCTCCCTCTATCTGTCTTTCTCTCTGTGTCTGTCGTTCTCAAATAAATAATAAAAAGTTTTAAAAAAAAATATTCAAACTACCACAGCTGACCTGGAATTCACTAATCCCAGCACTTGGGAGGCAGAGGTAGGAGGACCACAGTGAGTTTGAGGCCACCCTGATACTACATAGATATCTGACTTTACTAATGAAAGGCTTCTGCATTCTATCCAAGTCTTACAAAGAATCCAGGAGTCCACTGTTCCAGCAGTCAAGGCTGCTTTTCAGAACCCCCCCACCTTTTTTTTTTTTTTTTGCTTTTTGCTTGCCCCCATCCCTTTCAGCCCAGCAAAAGAGTTCAGATCAAGAGACATCATATTGGGATGTTGGAAGGGCCCCCACCAGGTCATCCTAACCACTCCAATGGCCGTGAAAGTGGAGGGAACAAAATAGAAGGGGATTAAACTTACCTTTTATGAAACAAGGGGTCCTATGTATTGCTTGAGGTAAAATTTGTTGCTTTTGTGCCAGTCAGGAATAATCTGAGATACACTGGCTTTAGTTAGAGAAAATCTCAAAGAAAGAAAACTTCAGAGACAAGCCACTAATAATTGGTTTCAGTCTATGTTTAGTTGGTCTCCATGGTTTACTTCCCTTGTCTCTTCTATTGCTGGTTCCCTGATACTACTGCTCTTAGGCATTACCATAGGACCCTGCATTATTAATGCTCTTCTAAGTAGATATATAAAGAATAGAATAAATTCTGTTAAACTCACGGTATTGCAGACACATTATGTCCCCTTAGATGAAAACACCCTAGACACTGTTCTTCATGAGTCAAGGATTTGACTCTCCTGACCCCCTGCCTGGTAACAAAGTTTTGATTCTAGTCTCCAGAATTGTAAATAGAAATTTAAAATGGGAAGGCTAAATTTCTGAATAAATAAATGAATGTGTGAAGGGGAAATGGTTGTCTAGAGTCTATATGAAAAGTGCACTTAAAATTAATGTGTGTATATGAATATGTATGTGGCTCACAGTCCTAAGTCTGCAGAATGATTTCTGTTCTGAGCAGTGCCATTTCAGTGTGGGGGATGTTCTCCACCAAGTCCACTGTACTAGATGGCATAGCCAATTTTTACTGTTGAGTGTTCTCCAGAAGGAACACTAAAAGTAATTAATATCATAGGCAAAGGCTGGGTGTGGTGGCGCACACCTTTAATCCCAGCACTTGGGAGGCAGAGGTAGGAGGATTGCCATGAGTTCAAGGCCACCCTGAGAGACTACATAGTGAATTCCAGGTCAGCCTGAACTAGATAGAGTGAGACCGTGAGACCCTCCCTTGAAAAAAAAAAAAAAAAAAAAAAAGCAAGATTCTTCTACTCTTGAAGAGTTGTAAATGGCAGGATCAGAAAGCTGCCTTGTAGCCCTAAGGGAAGTCCAAAACTCCTTGGAATTTAGGAAGAGGGGTTTAAAAAAAGGCTCTTTCTTAGCTTCCCTGCCTTGTAGAGCCAGGGGGCTGCAAGCACAGGAAATCTCAGGATCCTGGCCCCAGCATGATGATGGGTGAATGCCTAGTTGCTGTATACAGTTAGGGACTTCTTATGAGAATTTTTTTTTCAAGGTAGGGTTTCACTCTAGTCCAAGATGACCTGGAATTTACTATCTAGTTTCAGGGTGGCCTCAAACTCATGGCAATCCTCCTACCTCTGTCCCCCCGGGTGCTGAGATTAAAGGCATGTGCCACCATACCTGGCTTTCTTACAAGAAATTTATAACTGTGTTTATGTTTACTTTATCTTTCTATACTTCTATGGAACTACTAACAGAAAACAGCCTCAAGATTTATGTTTAAATTTAGAAGTACTGGATTCTGAGTTTGTAAGAAAATTTCTAAAATTTTTAATAATGTTCAAATCTACTTTCATATTTTTTAAAAATTGTGTTCCAGGAATGTTATAAGAAACAAAGTTCTAAAATCAATGAGTGATAAAATCTATATGTTTGTTCTGGGTAAATAGTATAAGTCAAATCATCATGGACTTGGTATAAACCAAATTATAATATTCTGATATCTGGAAAAGTCTGGTACTAACAGAAAGTAGAGTTTACATATACATGGTACATGTCCATGATGTTTGGCTGTCAATGAGCATGCATCCCTATGCCTGGCTAAAACTTTGTAATTTTAAGATGGTTCTTGTCTTGTTCATGCTGGTTTTGCTAGATGATTATCACTGAGGTTGTAATTTAAGTCTTATAAAAAGTGACTTATTGTGATTTTGTTCTTAGGAAAACTGAAAAACTCCCCATGTCTTAGGTAGATCCATTGTATACAAACAATGTTAATATAGTTTATCTAAGCTTCATGTAACAGTCATAAATATTTCTTTAGTTAAGCCTTAAAATTGTTCAGTGGTAAAAGGTACTTATTTAAGAAATTGTTTTGTGTCTGTCATGTTGTCTCTAATGTATGTTAAAATCAGGCTTGTTTAACTCAACAATGACCAAGTTCTATTTTATTCTTGAACTATGTATAATCAGTCCAGTCAAGGCTTCACTAAGTTAATTGTCTCATTTCTGGTATCTTAAGTTCATTGCTTATAGAGACATTAATACTTAAGACATGTTTCCTGCCCTAGAAAAATTATCTTAAATTGCTGTTCTGCTTCCAGTATGGGGGGTAATTGGTACTTATATTGGTATACAGACTAGCCAAAGTTGTTTTCAAACACAGATGCTAGGTTTTTATATTGTTTTGTCTTTTCCTGGCATACAATTTCTAGATTAAATCAGCTGCCTTAAATCTATTGATAAAATATTGTTTTCAAGGCTACTAAAATGTTCTGCCTACACTTATAATTGACAGATACTTAAAAGATAGAACGTGGCCAGGTGTGGTGGTGCACGCCTTTAATCCCAGCACTCAGGAGGCAGAGGTCGGAGGATCACCATGAGCTCGAGGTCACCCTGAAGACTACATAGTTAATTCCAGGTCAGCTAGGGCTAGAGTGAGACCCTGCCCCCCAAAAAACAAAAAAAGAATTTGTATGTTTTCTATGTTCTAAATATAGCTTATACTGTCACCTGACAACTAAACTTAAATATTAATCAAAATGATTTTAAACTATTGTCTCATTCCCTAACCATTCTGCTTTGCTAACCAGATATGTTCTGCACCCTTTCTTTAAATTTTATTTTTATTTTTATTTATTTATTTGAAAGCGACAGATAGAGAAAGCGACAGAGAGGGGGGGGGGGGAGTGTGTGTGTATGCACAAGGGCCTCCAGCCACTGCAAATGAACTCCAGATGCATGCACACCCTTGTGTATGTGGCTAACATGGGTCCTGGGGAATTGAGCCTCAAACTGGGGTTTTAGGCTTGCAGGCAAGCACTTAACTGCTAAGCCATCTCTCCAGCCCCTGCACCCTTTTTTTTTTTTTTTAATTTATTTATTTGAGAGCGACAGACACAGAGAGAAAGACAGATAGAGGAAGAGAGAGAGAATGGGCGCGCCAGGGCTTCCAGCCTCTGCAAACGAACTCCAGATGCGTGCGCCCCCTTGTGCATCTGGTTAACGTGGGACCTGGGGAACCGAGCCTCGAACCGGGGTCCTTAGGCTTCACAGGCAAGCGCTTAACCGCTAAGCCTCTCTCCAGCCCCCTGCACCCTTTTTAACTAATCTGTTTTGCTAATCAGATATGTACAGTCTTTCTGAGTGAGTAATAACCATATGTAGAAGCCAAGATCGATTGGAAACATTGGAGTTAAAAAATTAACCAATATTTTGGTTCCTGCTCCCAGGTCAGAAGGCCACAGGAGATGATGGGAAAGTACTAATATCTTTCTTCTTGTAAGTTAACAGTCTTCTTGATCAGAGAGGATGTAGAGACCCAGAGATTAATTCTAAGTCAGTGTATGTGCAACAGGAGAGTCACATCAGAGAAAAAAAAAAAACAGTCCTCCAGTATTCCCCAAAAAAGGAAGGGCCAGTTGGTCAGCATGGCCTGGACTTATCCTGGCAGATGACAATGCTGAGAGTCATAGAACTCACAGGTCCCTAAACGTCTCTCCTACAGAGCCATCATTGACCTCCAAAATATACAGTTAATTGTGGCAGCCTACATGGTCTTAATCAACCAACCAGTAAGAAAAATATAACAATGAGTCACACTAATAGGCTTCCCTGTCTGATGCTGTCTGATGCTGACTTACAATACAAAATTCTAACATTAACTCATGCCTTATACCTCTGCCTGTCCCTGATTAACTTCACCTTCCCTGACCCCAGCTCCTCCCACTTGCCTTACCCAGAATCAGAGCCCCTTCAGGCCCCCTCTTTCCTTAGCCCTTACCCTATCTCATCCAGGGATAAGTACACAGCCATTCCAATGGACACTCTTAAACTCTCATGTTCCTACTCTTGTTGATTCCCAAATGCTCCTCATAAATATTCCCCTCTGCCTCTTCTCTCTTGCTCCAAGCCCTCTCTCCCTAGCCTCTAAGTGTTCATTCTCCCCTTGGGCCTGTTGTTTTGATGTCATAGCTGTTGACAAGGTTAACGAGCTCCTTACTTCTTCCTTCTGTCCTCTCACGGGGTGTGCAGAGCCCATCTCCCTCACCTTCTCTATAACAGATGTTGGCCAGTGACTGCCCCAAAGCCAGCTCAATACAGGGATGGTACTAGAGAAGTCTCTATTTCATTCAGGACCAAGTCATAACAGCCTGCTACATTGACGCACTGTGGCCTCTACCACTGCAAACAAACTCCAGATGTATGCGCCACCATGTGCATCTGGTTTATGTGAGTTCTGGAGAATAGAACCTATAGATCCTTAAGCTTTGAAAGCAAGCACCTTAACTGCTAAGCCATCTCTCCAGGCCTGGCCCATTTATTTATACATTATTTTTTATTTGTGTAAGTATCGGTGCACATGTGCCATTATTTATGTGAGGCTGTGTCATGGGCAACTTTCCCTTGGGGAGCTGCAAACACACATCTTCACCCCAAATAGGGTGAAGATGGCAGACCAAGTACAAGTGCAACAATACCAGTTCGGTGAACCAATGAGTTCACTGAGGTCACTTATATAGAGCATGGAGTAGGGTTGTTTATAGGAAGGTGGAGCCCTCAAAGCAGCCCTTCAGTGGGGCTCACTGTACCGATCACCCACGCGGATGCTCCTCCCTCAGCCTGGGGGTGAGGGCTTCCTTACAGAGCACAGAGACTCCAGAGACAACCTGAATGGAGCTCTCTGCTCCTTGATCTTTTACTGTGTACTCTAACTCCCCCTGAGGTCCCAAGTCCTGTGTAACTGCATACAGCTGGCACAGTGGGCACCTAAATCTCAGGTCAGGGTCTGATGAACCTCCCCATGCTCTCATGAGTTGACCCAGATGCTTTTGACAGACTGGCGATAGCTGTTTACACCTTTCAATGCAGAAGAATTTACCACACAGTAGAGGGTCAGAGGATGACTTTGGGTCAGTCTTAGGTTTCTAGTTTGTCCTTTGATGCTCTTCTTTGTTGTGTTCCCCACATGCTGCCAGGAAATTCTCCTGTCTTCCCTTCCCATCTTAGTGTCAGCACCAGCATGAGGAGAGTTAGAAGCCCACTATGGTTTTTCTTTCCTTTCCTTTTCTTTTTTCAAGGTAGAGTCTCACTCTAGCCCAGGCTGACTTGGAATTCACTCTGTATTCTCAGGGTAGCCTTGAACTTATGTCAGTCTTCCTACCTCTGCCTCCAGAATGCTGAGATTAAAGGTATGTACCACCACACCTGGCTTTTATTTTAAATTTTTTTAATGAGAGAGTGAGAGGGAATTGGTGCACCAGGACCTCTAGCCACTGCAATGGGACTCTAGACATGTATGCCACTTTGTGTGCATGTATGACCTTGTATGCATGCATCACCTTACGTGGGTTCTGAGGAGTCAAACCTGGGTCTTTAGGTTTTGCAGGTATGAGCTTTAACCACTAAGCCATCTCTCAAGCCGGCCCCCACCCCGGCCACTGCTTTTATTTAAAAACAATATTTATCTACCTGAGGTGGTTGGAATGTGATGCGTCTTCTGTAGCCTCATGGGTTTGTGATAAACCATCATACTTGATCTCCACCTGGTGTTGATTGGTAGGTGGAGCCTTGCTGGAAGAGCAGTGTCATTGGGGGCAGCCTGGGGATGTTATAGTCCAGCCCTGGTATCTATACTAGGAAGTTCACCCTCTGCCTTGAGAAAACAAAACAAAAACAAACAAGAGTCCCCATGGTCGCCCAGGTGGTCAAAAGCAATGCTGATGTTCATCAGATGTTAGAGCATGAAAATGCCCGCTCAAAGCTGAACAGCAAGGAAGTACGGCTAGTACCGGCAGAATCCAGAAACTTTCCTGGACTGGGTGTTCCCCCCCCATTAAATTCTGGGCTCCATTCACAATTCCAGGTCTACCTGGGCTAGAGTAAGACCCTACCTTGGAAAAAAAAAAGTTAAAATAGGGCCAGATGTGGTGGTGCTGGCATTTGATTCTAGCACTCCTGAGGCAGAGGCAGGAGAATCATTATGACTGGGACAATAGAATGAGTTCCAGGTCAGCCTGGGCTACAGTGAGAACCTGCCTCAAAAACAAACAAAAAACAGGTGGCTGGAGAGATGGCTTAGTGGCTAAGCACTTGCCTGTGAAGCCTAAGGACCCAGGTTTGAGGCTTGATTTTGCCAGGACCCACGTTAGCCAGATGCACAAGGGGGTGCATGCGTCTGGAGTTCGTTCGCAGTGATTGGAGGCCCTGGCGCGCCCATTCTCTCCCCCCGCCCTCTCTCTCTCTCTCTGTCTTTCTCCTCTGCCTCTTTCTCTCTCTGCTGCTCTCAAATAAGTAAATTAAAAAAAAAAAACAAAACAGGGCTTGAGAGATGGTTCAGTGGTTAAGGTGTTTCCTGTGAAGCCTAAGGACCCAGGTTCAATTACCCAGTGCCCACTTAAGCCAGATGCACAAGGAGGTGCATGCATCTTGAGTTCATTTGCAATGGTTGGAGGCTCTGGTGCACCCATTTTTTCTACCTGCCTCTTTCATAAATGAAATTAAAACAAAAACAAAAAGAGAAGGACAAAACAAACATAGGGCTGGAGAGATAGTTCAGTGTTTAAGGTGATTGCCTGCAAAACCTAATGACTGGGTTTGATTCCCCAGTACCCACATACAGCCAGATGCACAAAGTGGTACATGCATTTGGAGTTCATTTGCAGTGGCTAGAGGCCTTAGTGTGCCCATTCTCCCTTTCTCTCCTTGGAAATAAATGAATAAATAAAATATTTTTAAAAATATTTGGGGCCAGGTGTTGTGGCACACTTTTATTTTTTTTTTTTATTTTTTTTTCTGTTTATTTTTATTTATTTATTTGAGAGGAACAGACAGAGAGAGAGAGAGAGAGAGAGGTTGAGAGAGAGAGAGAGAGAGAGAGAGAGAATGGGCGCGCCAGGGCCTCCAGCCACTGCAAACGAACTCCAGACGCGTGCGCCCCCTTGTGTATCTGGATAACGTATGTCCTGGGGAATCAAGCCTCAAACTGGGGTCCTTAGGCTTCACAGGCAAGCGCTTAACTGCTAAGCCATCTCTCCAGCCCGTGGCACACTTTTAATCCCAGCACTGGGGATGCAGAGGTAGGAATGAGTTTGAAGCCACCCTGAGACTACATAGTGAATTTCCAGGACAGCCTGGATTAGAGTGAGACCCTACTTCGAAAAACAAAAACAAGGCTGGGCGTGGTCGTGCTTGCCTTTAATCCCAGCACTCAGGAGGCAGAGGTAGGAGGATCTCCGTAAATTTGAGGCCACCCTGAGTCTCCATAGTGAATTTCAGTTCAGCCTGGGCTAAAGTAAGACCCTACTTCAACAACAACAACAACAACAACAAAACCACCACATTTGGGGAGTGGAACTCTGGCCATTAGTCTTTGTAAACAAGTGCTGGTTCCTTCCCTTAAGCGTTAATCACGTGGGGAGATAGGTCAGCAGTTAAAAGTGCTCGCTTGCAAAGCCTACCAGTCCAGATGCATTTCTCCAGCATCCAGGTAAAGCCAAAAAAAAAGAAGAAAAATCAGTTAATCCAACTGAGCCTGTCAATCACTTGATCAACTATAGACATGCTAGGAGGTGGAAGGAATATTTATCCCCTAATGAGATAATGTACATAAATCTCAAACCTCAGAAGCCCCTCCTCCAACCTTCGTATTTTTTTTTATGGCTAAAAATTCTGAATATCTATTACATATTATTTAAACATCAAATAATTGAAAACCGCCATCTTGGTGGAGACAAGGAACCTTCGTATTTTTTGTTTGTTTATTTTTTTCAGCTAGGGTCTCACTCTAGCCCAGGCTGGCCTGGGATTGACTGTAATCTCAGGGTGGCCTTGAATGCACAGCAATCCTCCTACCTCTGCTTCCTGAGTGCTGGGATTAAAGGCCCAGATTCAGTTCTAAAGTGCCCAGGTAAAGGCACCCTCCCCCCAAAAAATACACCCCTTCTCTTCCTTGGATGCCAGCTGAAATTTTAGAATTAGCTTATCCTGACACTTTGGGACTTTTCCACCTTTTCTCATCTCTTTGCCTTACTTATGCCTTGTTCATGTTCTTCATTTTTCCTGTTCAGGAGATATTGACGTTAACAGTAAAAATTTTCAGCGATATCCCCCCCCCATAAGTATGTGTGTGTGCGTGACACACACACACACACACACACGCCATGATAGAAGATGTTGGGGTTCTTTTTTGCCTTATTTCCCCTAAGACAGCGTCCCTCACTAAAACTGGAGCTCTGTTTTTCAGTTAGACTTGCTGACCAGTGACCTCCAGCAATGCTCCTGCCCTGGCCTCCCTCAGTGTTAGGGTTACAGGGTTGTATAGTCAGGCCTACCTTTTCTGTTGGTGTTGGGGAATCAGTTAGGTCATCCTTCTAGCCAAGCAACAGTTTACCTCCAGAGCCATCTCCCTAGCTGCACCTCCCCCAATTTTTTTTTTCTTAAAAATATTTTTATTTGCTTGCCTGTGCCCAGGCACATAGTGTGTGTATGGGTATGCCAGGGCTTCTTGCCTCTGCATGCGTCACTTTGTGCAGTTGGCTTTATGTGGGTACTGGGTACTTGGGAATAGATCTCAAACCACTAGGCTTTGCAAGGATGTGGTTTTTGTTTTAAGAGGTAGGGTTTCGCTTTAGCCCAGGCTATATAGTCTCAGGGTGACCTGGAACTCATGGCGATCCTCCTACCTCTGCCTCCCAAGTGCTGGAATTAAAAGCGTACGCCACCATTCCCTGCTAAGGATGCTCTTCTTGCTGTAGAATCATTTTCCAGTATCCCCCCAAATATTTCATTTGAGAGAAGGGAGGAGGAACATCAATGGGCACCGAAGGGCCTCCTGCCATTGCAAAGGCACTCCAGATGTCTATGCCACTTTGTATATCTAGCTTTACCCGGGTACTGGGGACTCGAACCCAGGCCATCAGGCTTTGCAAGCAAGTCCCTTTGCTTGGTGACTTTCCCAGCCCCACACTGTGCATTTTATCTTGCTTCTCATAGGTCATGAGCTACATGGAGGCTGGGACATAGGAACAGGTCAATAAATATTTCCACAGTAACTAATGGCTCTCAGCTGGTTCGTCAGAAATGGTGGCTGAGGTAGAACCTTGCGGAACAGGCTCAGCCAGGCGAGCACAAGGATCAAAGAGGTTCCCAGATCCTCGCAGTTCGCGGGTCGACTGGCCGTGGCTCAGTCACACTGGTCTCCCGGCCTCACGCACGCTCGAAAGTGCTTATTTCCGAGCCTCGGGGTTTCTCTTCCACGCAGACAAGCACTAGGACCCCGCGCGCTCGCAGTGGCGCGCCCCGTGTGCACACCCGACGATGTAGGTGGCGAGGAGCGCCGGAGACAGAGGGGGAGAAGCACAAGGCTTTCCGGAACTGGGACGGCGCCTCGGCAGCTGTGGACCCGCCTACTTCTCTCCGCCGGGGAGCGGAGGCGCACGCGCACCGAGAGCGGAAGGGCGGGCATGCGCGCGCATGAGGCGGGCGGCGGAAGCTGGAGTGTGAGGGGAGGCGGGTGCGCGCGCAGCGGGAGCGCGGCCGCTGTCTGTCTGTGCGTGCGTGCGTGTGTGTGTGAGTGCGTGTGGGCGAGTGTGTGTGTGAGAGAGACGCGGCCGAGGCTGACGGGCGCGCGCACGCGCGAGCTTTCCCCTCGCTTGGCAGCAGCGGCGGCCACGAGTTCTTTGTTTCCTGAGAGGCGAGGCGCCTATTCTGTGCCCGGCCCCGCGTGGCGGGTTGGGGGCGGCGCCGGGAAGGAGACGGCGCGGGTACATCCCGGTAAGGAACGTGGGTAGCAGGGAAGAGCGCGGCGCTGGGCTTTTGGGAGGACGGTTTGAATGGAGCTGAGGCGTCGAGGGGGGAGGGGGCCGCTGGCGCCCAGAACGGGGCCCGGGTACGGTGGCGTTCGAGGGTCAGAAGGCCGGCCAGACGTCGTGCGCGCGGGCCCACGCCGCTGTGGAGTGAGGCCACGGGCGCCTGTGTCTCCTCGGTGTGAAGGGCCCCGGCCGCGTGGGAGGCCGCGCGCGCCCCTTCGCGCGCGCTCTCGCTAGGGTCGCGGGACAAAGCTCACCCTGCTCTGTGGTCTAGAGACCCAGCCCTCCTGTTAGAATCTCAGTGGCTGGAACAACAATGCCCAGGCGTCGTTTCTTTGTTTTTTTAAAGACACGTTAGTAGAGTCCAGTCTAAATGTCTTCTTGCTGAGCCCTCAGATGTGTTTAGTGTGTCCTGGACACGGTCGTTATCTCTCTTGTGTCCTCAGACTTAAGCTTTTATTTTAAAAAATTGAATTATTGCAAAATTTCAAGGAAACACGAATATTCCCTGGAATCCCTGGCACTGAAATGTTTGCCTAAAAGTGAGGGGAAAGGGTCGGTAGCAAGTTGGGAAGCACAGAGGGAGGAAACCGTTTGCTCTTGAAAACATTGATTTTCTTTTGCGTGCGTCCTTTTCCTTCCAGTTTTCCAGACTATCCTCTCAGGCAAGTGGTTAGTGCTGTCCAAAAGACACTAGACTTTATCTATTCTCCCCCGCACCCCCCCCCCCGTGAATTCTTAGGGAAAGTAGAAAGAGAGTGAGAGCCACCTTCCAGGAATTTGAAACAAGTTTTCAGATTGAATCCAACCTGACTTTGAGTTTGATCCTCTGCGTTGGCTGTCACTTAGCTGTGTGACTTTAGACAACTGGGCTAAGCTCTCTGAATATCATAGTCATCTTTGTGAAAGTGAGCTACTTTTTTTTTTTTTTTTTTTTGGTTTTTCAAGGTAGGGTCTCACTCTAGCCCAGGCTGACCTGGAATTTACTAGAGTCTCAGGGTGGCCTCGAACTCACGGCAATCCTTCTACCTCTGCTTCCTGAGTGCTGGGATTAAAGACGTTGGCCACCATGCCCGGCTATTTTTTTTTTTTTTTTGGTGTTTTTTAAATTTTTTATTTATTTTTATTTTTTTTCAAGGTAGGGTTTCACTGTGGCCCAGGCTGATCTGGAATTCACTATGTAGTCTCTGGGTGGCCTCTAGCTCACTGTGATCCTCCTACCTCTGCCTCCCGAGTGCTGGGATTAAAGGCGTGCGCCACCATGCCTGGCGAAAGTGAGCTTCTTTTGATAGATGGATTTGAAGAACGCTGATGAAGTGTTTCCTGTACTATTACTATAATACACGTTTTTAAAGTCTTACTTATTAGTCGGGGAGGCAGAGGTAGGAGGATCCCTTTGAGTTTGAGGCCACTCTGAGATTACATGGTGAATTCCAGGTCAGCCTGGGCTAGAGAGAGCCTACCTCGAAAAAACAAATTTATTTATTTGAGAGAGAGAAAAGAAAAAAAAAATGTAGAGGGACAGTGGGTGCACCAGTGACCTCCAGCCACTGTAAATGAACTACAGATGCATGTGCCACCTTTGCATCTGGCTTACATGGGTACTGTGGAATCAAACCTGTTTCCTTAGGCCTCCAAGGCTAGTGCCTTAACCGTTAAGCCACTTGTCCAGCCCATGATTTTTTTTTCCGAGGTAAGGTTTTGCTCTAGTCCAAGCTCACCTGGAATTTACTATGTAGTCTCAGGGTGGCCTTGAATTCACAGTATTCCTCCTACCTTCAACTCCCAAGTGCTGGGATTAAAGGCGTGTGCTGCCACGCCTGGCCCCATAATTGATTTTTTTAAAAAAATATTTTTATTGGGCTGGAGAGATGGCTTAGCAGACAAGGCGTTTGCCTGTGAAGCCTAAGGACCCATGTTCGACCTTCCAGGTCCCACATAAGCCAGACACATAAAGGTGAAGCAAGTGCAAGGTCACACATGTCCACTAGGTGGCATAAGTGTCTGGAGTTGGATTGCAGTGGCTGAGGTGCCAATTCTCTCTCTATCCAAAAAAAAAAAAAAAAAAAAAAAAAACAAACCTGGTGTGGTGGTGCACCACCACTTATACCAGCACTTGGGAGGCAGAGGTAGCAGGATCTCCATGAGTTCAATGCCACCCTGAGACTACATAGTGAATTCCAGGTCAGCCTGGGCTAGAGTGAGACCCTGCCTTGAAAAACAAAAACAGAAACAAAATTATTATTTTGTTTATTTTTATTTATTTATTTGAGAGAGACAGAGAAGAGAAAGAGGCAGAGAGAGAGAGAGAGAGAGAAAGAATAGGTGCACCAGGGCCTCCAGCCATTGCAAACGAACTCCAGATGCATGCACCACCTTGTGCATCTGGCTTATGTGGGTTCTGGGGGATTGAGCCTCGAATCAGGGAACTTAGGTTTTACAGGCAAGTGCTTAACCACTAAGCCATCTCTCCAGCCCCGAGAAACAAAATTATTTAATGCAGGTATGGTGACACATGCCTTTAATCCCAGCAAACACTCAGGAGGCAGTGGTAGGAGGATCTTCATGAGTTTGGCACCACCCTGAGAGACTACATAGTGAATTCTAGGTCAGCCTGGGCTAAAGCAAGATGCAAGATCTTACTTTGAAAAACAAACAAACAAACAAACAAAAACATTTACTTATTTGTAAACAGAGATGGACAGAGAGAATGAGTGCACTAGGGCTTCTAGTAGCTGTAAACGAACACCAGATGCATGCACCACTTTGTGGTACCTTTGTGGGTACTGGGGAATTGAACCAGGATTGCTAGACTTTGTAGGCATGCATCTTAACTTCTGAGCTATCTTTCCAGCCCTACTATATATTTATTTATTGGATTTTCTAGGAAGGATTTCACACTATTCCAGGTTTATCCTGGAACTCACCATATAATCTCAGGATGGCCTTGAACTCATGGCGGTCCTCCTACCTCTGCCTCCCGAGTGGATGCTGGGATTAAAGGCGTGCGCCACCACATCCAGGTATTTTCTGTTTTCAGTGCTGAGGACTGAACCCAGGGCCTTGTCCTTGCTAGGCAAGCTCTCATCCACTGAGCTAAATCCCCAACCCCTGTTTTATTAAAAAAAGTAAAAACAAAAAACCGGTTGTGGTGGCACACGCCTTTAATCCCAGCACTTGGGAGGCAGAGGTAGGAGTGCAACTTTGCATGCTTATGTCACTTTGTGTGTCTGGCTTATGTGGGACCTGGAGAGTCAAGTGCTGTAACTGCTAAACCATTTCTCTAGCACTCTCTCTCTCCCTCCCTTACTCCCTCTGTGTGTGTGTGTGTGTGTGTGTGTGTGTGTGTGTGTGTGTGTTTACAAGCAGACAGAGAGAGAAATGAGAGACAGAGAGAATGGGTATGCCAGGGCTTCCAGCTGCTGCAAACAAACTCCAGATACATGTGCCATTTTGTGCATCTGGCTCTGTGTGGGTGCTGGGGAATCAGAACCTCGTTGTTAGGTTTTTCAGGTAAGTGCCTTAACTGCTGAACTATCTCTGCAGCCCTTAAAATATTGTTACTTATTATTTGAGAGAGAGCGAGCCAGAGAGGCAGACACAGAGAGTGAGTATGGATGTGCCAGGGCCTCTTGCCGCTGCAGATTTAACTTGATTTCATGTGCACTTAGTGCATCTGGCTTATGTGGGTAAGTGCTGGGAAATTGAACCAGGGTTATCAGGGTTTGCAAATGAGTGCCTTAAACTGCTGAGCCATCTTTCCAGCCCCAAGTTGGTTTATTTTATTATTATTATTTTTTGCCTCTTTTTTTCCCCCCTAGGTAGTGTCTCACTCTACGCCAGGCTGACCTGAAATTCACTACATAACCTCAGGGTGACCTTGAACTCACAGTGATCCTCCTACCTCTGCCTCCCAAGTGCTGGGATTAAAGGCGTGTGCCACCACGCCTGGCTATTTTATATTTTATTTTATTTATTTATATTTTCTCAATTTTTATTAACATTTTCCATGGTTATAAAAAATAACCCATGGTAATACCTTCCCTCCTCCCCACTTTCCCCTTTGAAATTCCATTCTCCATCATATCCCCTCCCCATCGAGATGTTACTCAGTACTTCAGTCACTTCTTTCCAGCACTGTGATACCTTCTTTTTTTTATTTATTTATTTTTTATTTTTTTCATTCTGTACACATGTCTGTTTTATCTTATTTATTTATTTATTTATTTATAATTTTTATTAACATTTTCCATGATTGTGATACCTTCTGAGTCATCCCAAGGTCACTGCCATCTGAAAAGAGAAGATTCTGTACCCAAAGTGAGAGTAGCATTAATATAAGAGTATAAATATTAAGAGAAGTGCTTACTGGGCAGTTTGATAATCATAGTATATACATTTTTACAGACATCAGCAGATGTTATACCCCTAGGGCTCATGACTACCCCTGTTTTAAGTTTTCAGTGTCAGGGATGTATTCCCCCCCATGGAGTGGGCCTCCAGTCCAGTTGAGTTCAAAGCCACCCAGAGACTACATAGTGAATTCCAGGTCAACCTGGACTATATAGCCAGACTCTATCTTGAAAAATAAGGTGAGACTGGGGCTGGAAAAATGGAGTAGTGTTTAAGGCCCTTGCCTGCTAAGCCAAAGGATGTACGTTCAATACCCCAGGACCCATGTAAGCCAGATGCACAAGGTGCCGCATGTATCTGAAGTTCATGTGCAGTGGCAAAGACCCTGGCGCACCCATTCTCTATCTACCACTTTTTCTCTCTCTCAAATAAATGTTTAAAAATATTAAAAAAAAATAAAAAGAGGCCTGGAGAGATGGCTTAGATGTTAAGGTGCTTGTCTGTGAAACCTCTGCCTCCTGGGTGTTGGGATTAAAGGCGTGCGCTACCATGCCAGGCTCTCTTTATTTTTAATGCTTTTATTTTATTTTTCTAAAAAATGCTTTTTTCTTTCTTCTCTCTCTTCTTCTTCTTTTTTTTTTTGAGGGAGGTTCTCACTCTAGCCTAGGCGGACCTGGAATTCACTGTGTAGTCTCTGGGTGGCCCCGAACTCATATGATCCTTCTACTTCTGCTGCCTCTCGAATGCTAGGATTAAAGGTTTAAAATTTTTTATTTTTAATTTTTTACTTATGAGAGAGAGGAAGAGGGAGAAAATGGGTGTGCCAGGGCCTCTAGCCACTGCAGGTGAACTCCAGATGCATGCACCACAATGTGCATCTGGCTTACATGAGATCTGGAGAATTGAACCTGGGTCTTTAGGCTTCACAGGCAAGCGCCTTAACCACTAATCCATCTCTCCAGTCCCTTTTATTTATTTTCAAGCAGAAGGAATTAGCAGAGAGACAGGCAGAGAGAAAATGGGCACGCTAGGGCCTCCAGCCCCAGCAGATGAATTCCAGATGCATGTGCCACATATGAACTCCAGATGTATGTACCACATTGTGCATCTGGCCTTACATGCATCTTAACTGCTGAGCTATCCCTCAAGCCATTCCCTCTTTCTTTTTTTCCTTTTTTTTTAAAATATTTTTTTGTTCACTTCTTATTTATTTATTTGAGAGCAACAGACACAAAGAAAAAGACAGATAGAGGGGGAGAGAGGGAATGGATGCGCCACGGCCACTGCAAACGAACTCCAGACACGTGCGCCCCCTTGTGCATCTGGCTAACGTGGGACCTGGGGAACCGAGCCTCGAACCGGGGTCCTTAGGCTTCACAGGCAAGCGCTTAACCTCTAAGCCATCTCTCCAGCCCTTTTTTTCCTTTTTTAAGTATCCCTAATACTGAAAACTTAAAACAGGAGTAGTCATGAGCCCTAGGGGTGTAACGTCTGCTGCTGTCTGGCTAAATGTATACACTATGCTTATCAAACTGCCCAGTAAGCACTTCTCTAAATGTTCATACCCTTATATTAATGCTACTCTCACTTTTAGTAGAGAAGCTTCTCTTTTCAGATGGCAGTGACCTTGGGACGACTCAGAAGGCATCATGGTGCTGGAAAAGGCTCAGGATCTAATGCAGAAGAGGTGGCGGAAAGAATGTAAGAGCCAAAAGAAAGGTAGGACTCGTTACAATGCACTCCCCCCAGACACAAAATGGCCTGGATATCCATGACCTCATAGTGCCTGACACTACCTACACAAGACCATCATAATAGGAAGAAAAGATCATGACATCAGAATAGAAGAAGACTGATTGAGATGGGAAGGGGATATGATGGAGAATAGATATTCAAAGGGGAAAGGGGGGGAGGGAGGGTATTACCATAGGAGATTTTTTATAATCATGGAAATTGTTAATAATTTAAAAAAATTATTTGAGAGGAGGAAAAGAGAGAGAGAAGGTGGGGGGCATGCAAGGGTCTTTAACCACTGCAAATGAGCTCCAGGTGGATGTGCCACTTTGTATATCTGGCTCATGTGAATCCTGGGGAATCAAACCTAGGTCCTTTGGCTTTGAAGGCAAGCGCCTTAACTGCTAAGCCATTTCCTCAGCCCTCCTTTTATTTCTTTTTTTTTTCTCAATTTTTATTAACATTTTCCATGATTATAAAAATATCCCATGGGAATACCCTCCCCCCTCCACTTTCCCCTTTGAAATTCCATTCTCCATCATATCCCCTCCCCATTTCAATCAGTCTCTCTTTTATTTTGATGTCATGATCTTTTCTCCTCTTATGATGGTCTTGTGTAGGTAGTGTCAGTCACTATGAGGTCATGGATATCCAGGCCATTTTATGTCCGGAGGGAGCATGTTGTAAGGAGTCCTACCCTTCCTTTGGCTCTTACATTCTTTCTGCCACCTCTTCTGCATTAGACCCTGAACCTTGGAAGGTGTGATCGAGATGTTACTCAATACTCTAGTCACTTCTTTCCAGCACTGTGATACCTTCTGAGTCATCCCAAGGTCACTGCCGTTTGAAAAGAGAAGACTCTACCTAAAGTAAGAGTAGTGTTAATATAAGGGTATAAATATTAAGAGAAGTGCTTACTCGTCAGTTTGATAATCATAGTACATACATTTCTCAGAGACATCAGCAGATGTTACACCCCTAGGACTCATGACTACCTCTGTTTTAAGTTTTCAGTATCAGGGACGTATTTCCCCCCCATGGAGTGGGCCTCCAGTCCAATTGGAGGGCAGTTGGTTTCCACCATGACAGACATGCCACTATTTCCCGTGTTGGCTCATTTGGCCTGGCTGGCCAATTATAAGGCTTGCAGTGTCCACTGTTGAGTAAGTACCTTCACTGGTAGTATCTCTTTCTCCCATTGAACTACATGTAGAATGACTTCTTCCAGCTTTCTGTCAACTTTTCTACATGCGGGAAGTTATCAGCTCAGTTCCAGCAGGATTTCTCAGTGGCCTTGCAGCCCAAGTATGTGGAGTCTTCAGCAATATGGTCTTACCATCTATACCTGCTGGGAAACCAAGGGCCTTAGCAATGGCTTATAATGTTTTGGGGGCATCAGGGACCTACCTGGCCAACAACTCACTGGAGGTATCCCATCCCTGGCACTGAAAATTTTCTAATAATGATCTATGGCTCCTCATGTTCCATTGTCTGAAACTGGAGGATTGCATATGATTTATTTGCATCCTCTTAGATTTTGATTAGCCTTCCCACCCCCTTTCCTTTACTCAATCTCTTCCCCTGACCTCACTTTGGGGCTTTTCACCCCCATTAATCTATTCTTCTACTTACATATATACAATACCATCCTATTAAGTACCCTCTTCCCTTCCTTTCTCTTCCCTTTATATCTCCTTTTTAATTTACTGGCCTCTGCTACTCAGTTTTTTCCTTCTCACACAGAAGCCCAATCATCTGTAGCTAGGATCCACATGAGGGAGAACATGTGCTTGGCTTTCTGGGTCTGGGTTACCTAACTTAGTATAATCCTTTCCAGATCCATCCATTTTCCTGCAAATTTCATAACTTCATTTTTCTTTTTTTTTAATTTTTTTTATTAAAAAAGTTTTTTTTTTTAATCTTCCTATTATTTGAGAGTGACAGACACAGGGGGAAAGACAGATAGAGGGAGAGAGAGAGAATGGGCACGCCAGGGCTTCCAGCCACTGCAAACGAACTCCAGATGCGTGCGCCCCCTTGTGCATCTGGCTAACGTGGGACCTGGGGAACCGAGCCTCGAACCGGGGTCCTTAGGCTTCACAGGCAAGCGCTTAACTGCTAAGCCATCTCTCCAGCCCAACTTCATTTTTCTTTACTGGTGAGTAGAACTCCATTGTATAAATGTGCCACATCTTCCTTATCCATTCATCAGTTGAGGGACATCTAGGCTGGTTCCATTTCCCAGCTATTATGGATTGAGTGGCAATAAACATGGTTGAGCATGTACTTCTAAGGAAATGGGAGGAATCCTTAGGATATATGCCTAGTAGTGCTATAGCTGGGTCAAATGGTAGATTAATTTTTAGCTGTGTTAGGAACTTCCACAATGTCTGGACCAGATTGCATTCCCACCAACAATGTAGAAGGGTTCCTTTTTTTCCACATCCCTGCCAGCACTTATGATCATTTGTTTTCATGATGATAGCCGATCTGACAGGAGTGAGATGGAATCTCAAGGTAGTTTTAATCTGCATTTCCCTAATGACTAGGGATGTAGAACATTTTTTTAGATGCTTATATGCCATCCGTATTTCTTCTTTTGAGAATTCTCTATTTAGCTCCATATCCCTTTTTTCTCCCTTTTCTCTGTTTTATTTCACTTTATTTATTGACACTTTTTTATTTTTTTCAAAGTTTTATTAACAACTTCCATGATTATAAAAAATATCCCATGGTAATATCCCCCCCCCCCAGTTTCCCCTTTGAAATTCCATTCTCCATCATATCCCCTCCCCATCTCAATCAGTCTCTCTTTTATTTTGATGTCATGATCTTTTCCTCCTATTATGGTGGTCTTGTGTAGGTAGTGTCAGGCACTGTGAGGTCATGGATATCCAGGCCATTTTGTGTCTGTGGGGAGCACGTTGTAAGTTCTATCCTTCCTTTGGTCTTTACATTCTTTCCACCACCTCTTTTGGGTTAGACCCTGAACCTTGGAAGGTGTGATAGAGATATTACAGTACTGAGCACTCCTGTTACTTCTTTGTAGCACCATGATACCTTCTGAGTTATCCCAAGTATTGACACTTTTTTTTTTTTTTCAAGGTAGGTCTCACTTGAGCCCAGGCTGACCTTGATTTCACTATGTAGTCTCAGGCTGGCCTCATACTCACAGAGATCATCTTTCCTTAGCTTCTGGAATTAAAAGTGTATACCACCAAGCCTGGGATAGAAAGCCTCTGTAAATGAACTCCAGATACATGTTCCATTGCCCATTTTTAATTGGCTTGTTTGATTTCTTATTATTTAACTTTTTGAGTTCTTTGCATATCCTAGATATTAATTCTCTATCAGATATATAGCTGGCAAAGATTTTCTCCAATTATGTAGATTGCATCTTTGCTCTATTCACAATGTCCTTTGCAGTACAAAATCTTTGTAATTTCATGAGGTCCCAGTGGTTGATCTGTGGTTTTATTGCCTGAGCAATTGGGGTTATATTCAGAAAGTTTTTGCCAAGACCAATATGTTGAAGGGTTTCCCCTACTTTTTCCCCTAGCAGTTTCAGAGTTTTAGGTCTGATGTTAAGGTCTTTAGTCCATTTGGATTTAATTCTTGTGCATGGAGAGAGAGAAGAATCTATTTTCATCCTTCAACAGATACATATCCAGTTTTCCCAGCACCATTTGCCGAAGAGGCTGTCTTTTCTCCAATGAGTATTCTTGGCATTTTTATTGACTATCAGGTGGCTATAGCTACCAGGACTTGTATCTTGGTCCTGTATTCTGTTCCATTGATCTACATATCTGCTTTTATGCCAGTACCATGCTGTTTTTGTTACTATGGCTCTGTAGTCTAGGTTAAAATCAGTTATGGTGATACCACCAGCCTTATTTTTGTTGCTCAGTATTATTTTAGATATTCGAGGGTTTTTGTGATTCCAAATGAATTTTTGGATTGTTTTTTCTATTTCCGTGAAGAATGCCATGGGAATTTTGATGGGGATTGCATTAAATGTGTAGATTGCTTTTGGTAAGATTGCCATTTTCACAATATTGATTCTTCCAATCCAGGAACAAGGGATTTTTTTCCATTTCCTAGTGTCTTCTGCAATTTCTCGCTTGAGTGTTTTATAGTTTTCATTGTGAAGATCCTTTACTTCCTTGTTTAGTTTTATTCCAAGGTACTTTATTTTCTTTGCTGCAATTGTGAATGCGATTGATTCTCTGATTTCATCCTCTGTGTGTTTGTTGTTAGCATATATGAAGGCTACTGATTTCTGTGTATTTATTTTGTATCCTGCTACATGGCTGTAGGTGTTTATCAGCTCTGACAGTTTGCTGGTAGAGTCTTTAGGGTCCTGTATATATAGAATCATGTCATCTGCAAATAATGATAACTTGATCTCTTCCTTTACAATTTGTATCCCTTTTATATGCGTCTCTTGTACTATATTAATAAAAGTGGGGACAATGGACACCTTTGTCTTGTTCCTGATTTTAGTGGAAAATCTTCCAGTTTTTCCCCATTGAGTAATATATTGGCTGTAGGCTTTTCATAAATAGCCTTTATTATATTGAGGTATGTTCCTTCTATTCCCAGTCTCTGTAGGACTTTTATCATGAAGGGATGTTGGATTTTGTCAAACGCTTTCTCTGCGTCTAATGAGATGATCATATGATTTTTGTCCTTCAGTCCATTTATATATTGTATTACATTTGCGTATGTTTAACCGTCCCTGCATCTCTGGGATAAAGCCTACTTGGTCAGGGTGAATGATCTTTCTGATATATTCTTGTATTCTGTTTGCCAATATTTTGTTGAGAATTTTTTTGCATCTATGTTCATGAGGGAGATTGGTCTGTAATTTTCTTTTTTTGTTCTCTTTGCCTGGTTTTGGTATCAGGGTGATGCTGGCTTCATAGAAGGAATTTGGTTCCTTTTATTTCTTAATGTGTATGTGTGTGTGCATGTATTTGCAGATGTGCATTCTATTATGGAGGCCAGAGGAAAATATCTTTTTTTTTAATTGTTTTTTTTTTTATTAACAACTTCTATGAATGTAAACAATATCCCATGGTAATGCCCTCTCTCCCTTTCTTTGCCCTTTTAAACTCCATTCTCCATCATATCCCCTCCCCTCTCAATCAATCTGTCTTTTATTTTGATGTCATGATCTTTTATCTCCTATTATGATGGTCTTGTGTAGGTAGTGTCAGGCACTGTGAGGTCATGGATATCCAGGCCATTTTGTGTCTGGAGGAGCACGTTGTAAGGAGTCCTACCTTCCTGTGGCTCTTACATTCTTTCCACCACCTTTTGCGCTAGGTGTTGTCCTCTATCTTGATCGTGCCTTATTTCCCTGGATGGGTTTTCCCCTGAACTTGGAGCTCCCTTTTATTTATTTATTTATTTTTGGTTTTTTGAGGTAAGGTCTTGCTCTAGCCCAGACTGACTTGGAATTCACTAGGTAGTCTCAGGGTGGCCTCAAATTCGTGGCACTCCCCCTACCTCTGCCTCCTGAATGCTGAGATTAAAGGTGTGCGCCACCCTGCCTGGGTTAAAAATTTTTTTAAATTTATTTTTATTCATTTGAGAGAGAGATTGAATGGGCACTCTAGGCCCTCCAACCACCGCAAAGGAACTCCAGAGGCATGTGCCCCCTTGTGCATCTGGCTTATGTGGGTACTGAGGAGTTCACCTTGAGTCCATTGGCTTTATAGGCAAGTGCCTTAACTGCTAAGCCATCTCTCCAGCCTCCCTCCCCCCTTTTTTCCCTTTTCTTTCCAAGGTAGGGTCTCATTCTAGTCCATGCTAATTTGTAACCTACTCTTTTGTTCCAGGCTAACCTCCAACTCCGAGTGATTCTTTTTACTCTGCCTCCCAAGTGCTGGGATTAAAGGTGTATGCCACCACACCCAGCTTTTTTGTAATTTTTATTTATTAATTTATTTGCAATCAGAGAGCAAGCGAGCGAGCATGCAAGCGAGCACTTGGGGCCTCTTGCCAGTACAATTTTGTGCCTTTTTGTGCATCTAGCTTTATGTCAGCATTGGGGAATTGAACCTGGGCCCTCAGGCTTTGCAAACTAGTCACTGAGCCATCTCTTCAGCCTCCTGATTTTCAGTTAGACTGGTTGACCAGGCATCTTCAACAATCCCCCTGATCAGTATTGGGGTTATAGGCACCTGTGAGCATGCCTGGTTCTTCTTTTTAATTTTCCAATTTATTTATTTGAGAGAGAGAGAGAGAGAATGGGTGCACCAGGGCCCCCAGCCTCTGCAAATGAACTCCAGATGCATGTGCCACTTTGTGCATATAGTTTACATGGGTCCTTAGGAATCAAACCTTGGTTATTTGGCTTTGCAGGCAAGCTTCTTAACCGCTAAGCCATCTCTCCAGCCCCTGTTTCTTTCTAAATGTGGTGCCGGGAATTGAACTCTGTTCCTTATGTTTGTGCAGCAAGTACTGTCCCCCATTGAGCTGTCTTCCAGGCTCTCTAAATTTTTTTGTTTGTTTTGTTTTTGAGGTAGGGTCTTGCTGTAGCCCAGGCTGACCTGGAATTCATTATGCAGTCTCAGGGTGGTCTCGAACTCACAGTGATCCTACCTTTGCCTCCCAAGTGCTGGGAATAAAGGTGTGTGCCACCATGCCCAGATGTCTTACCAGTATTTGTTGTTGTTTTGAGTTAGGGTCTTGCTTTAACCCAGGCTGACCTGAAATTCACTATGTAGTCTCAGACTGGCCTTGAACTCACAGTGGTCTTCCTACCTCTGCCAGAGTATGCCACCGTACCCAGCTTCTAGTTTTCTTTAAAATCAAATGCATATAGTTTTAGGAAAATAATAATTCTTCCACATGTCCCGTAAAATGACTTAGTGTCCAGTAGGAGAGGTTGTTTAGAAGGTTTTTGAGTAGACACTGTCATCAGAGATGTGGCACAGGGTAGCACATGTCTCCAAACCCTTCTGTCCATGTAAAGCACCTAACTCATATATCTGCAAATATATATCTGTATCATATATATTGGCATGCATCCTTTTGCCACTCTTTGGAACCCCTCAAAACCCTAGGATTGAGTCCATGCCTTTAGACTGTTTGGCTTGAAAAGGAGGGAGTAGGTATTTTGGGTTAACATCTGATGATACCGTTCTTCCAGTGAAGAAGCTGAAGTCCAAGGGGACTTTTTCATTGGGGAAAGGGCTGGGCTCTCAAGTCAGTTACCTGGGTTTAACTTTGGCTTTACCATTTTCTGACAGAGAAATGAGGATGACAGTGCTATGTCAGACATTTTTGGTCCCAGTTTAGAGGGATATATTGACAATGACTGAAGACAGAATGCATTATGAATGTTGCCCCTTGAGTAGTACAAGAAGGGCCTCAACTACTCATTGTTTGTTAAACTGGCTGTGGTGACCCACATCTATAATCTCAGCATTTCAGAAGCTGAGGCAGCAGGATTGCCAGCAAGAGCTACATGACAAGATCCAACAGCAGTGCCCCATTCACCTAGTAACAGCTTGTATTGAGGGACTCACAGGTCCTCTGGGAGCTGGGGATTCAATGGAGTCAGTTGATGGCTGTTTCTGCTTTACTCACATCTATCTGCTGCTTTATGTTTTATCAAAAGTTTTTTTGTGTTGTATGTGGGGGGTGAGGCATGGCAGGTTCTCTTGCCTCTGCAGATGAATACCTGGCTTTATGTGGGTGCTCAGGAATTGAACCCAGGGCCAGCAGGATTTGAAAATGCTTTGACTACTGAGCTATCTCCCAGCCCTGTTCTCTTTTAAAATTTATGTGTGTGGCATGATGATGTATGTATATGCGGGGAAGGTGTGGAGATCAGAGGACAACCTCAGAAACTCTCCTTTTACCTTGTTTGAGAAGGTCTTTTTTTTTTCTTTCTTTCTTTCTTTCTTTCTTTCTTTCTTTTTTTTTTTTTGCTGCTGGAAAGGTCAGCTTCACTAGCCCACAAATTTAGGGATTATCCTGACTGTACCTCCTATTGCCTTAGGTTTGTTGGGATTCCATATATGTGCACTGCTTTTATATGTGGCTTTGTGTGAGTGCTGGGGATCCAAACATTGTCAGAAGGCTTTTGGAGCAAGCACCTTTCACCATCTGCCCTACCTTTCCACTTACAGTTTTATTCTTGAAAAGTGAAAGGGCTGGGTGTGGTGATACACACCTTTATTTCTAGCACTTGGGAGGCAGAGGTAGGAGGATCACTGAGTTTGAGGTCAGTCTGAGACTACATAGTGAATTCCAGTTCAGCCTGGTCTAGAGTGAAACCTTACCTTGACAAAATAAATAAATAAACAAAAGTAAAAAAAAAAAGTGAAAGGTTGAGGGAGTAGTGATACTGGTAGGCTTGTTGCAAAGATTAAACAAACAACAAAACAAAATAACACCTGTAAAGTGCTTAGATGGTGGGTTGTGCTAAACAGTTGGTGACAAGTTGGGGATGTAGCTCAGAGGCAGAACTCTTCCCCTGCCCCACCCCCCACGTAAGGTCTCTATCTAGCCCAGGCTGACCTGGAATTTACTATGTGGTTTCAGCTGACCTTGAACTCTAGTTTTGCCTCCTGAGTGCTGGGATTAACGATGTGTACCACCATGCCTGGCTTTTTAATTTTATTATTATTAATTATTATTATTATTATTATTTGCAGAGAGAGATAGTAGAGAGAATAGGCATGCTAGGGCCTCCAGCCACTGCAAATGAACTCTAGACTCATGCACCACTTTGTGCATCTGACTGTACATGGGTACTGGGGAATTGAGCCCAGGTTATTAGGTTTTACAGGCAGCTGCCATAGCCACTGAGCCCTCCAATTCTTGGGTTTATTTATTTTTAAAATATTTTATTCTTATTTCTTTATTTCTTTATTTATTTGACAAAGAGAGGAGAGAGAGAGAGAGAATGAGAAGGGGCATGCCAGGGCCTCCAGCCACTGCAAACAAACTCCAGATGTGTGCCCTCCCCTCTCCCGTGCATCTGGCTAACCTGGGTCCTGGAGAGTCGAATCTGGGTCCTTTGGCGTCGCAGGCAAATGCCTTAACTGCTAAGACATCCCTTCAGCCCTCTGTTTTTTGTTTTTGTTGTTTCTTTTTTTTTTTTTTAATTTTTGTTCATTTTTTATTTATTTATTTGAGAGCGACAGACACAGTGAGAAAGGCAGAGAGGGAGAGGGAGAATTATGGGTATGCCAAGGCCTCCAGCCACTGCAAACAAATTCCTGATGTGTGGGCACCCTTATGCATCTGGCTAATGTGGGTCCTGGGGAAACGAGCTAATTTTGGTTTTTCAAGGTAGGATCTTGCTCTAGCCCAGGCTGACCTGGAATTGACTATGTAGTCTTAAGGTGGCCTTGAACTCATGGAGATTCTCCTACCTCTGTCTCCTGTGTGCTGGGATTAAAGGCATGAGCTATCACACTTGGTTTTAAAAATTTTTTTCAAAGGGATGGAGAGATGGCTTAGTGGTTAAGGTGCTTGCCTGAAAAGCCAAAGGACCCAGGTTTGATTCCCCAGGACCCATGTATATCAGATGCACAAAGTGGCACATGCTGCTGGCAGTGGCCAGAGGCCCTAGCACACCCATATTTTCTCTCAAATAAATAAAATTAAGAAAGTTATTTTCAAGGAGAAAGAGAGGGAAAGAGAATGGGCACGATAGGGCCTCCAAGCTGCTGCAGACAAACTCCAGATGTATATACCAATTTGTAGATCTGGCTTTATGTGAGTACTGGGAATTTAGCCAGGGTTGCTAGACTTTACAGCCAAATGCCTTAACCTCTGAGCCATCTCTTCAGCCCATTTTTTACTTAAAAATTTATTTTTTATTTGCTGGGCGTTGTGGTGCATGCCTTTAATTCCACCACTCGGGAGGCAGAGGTTGGAGGATCACTGTTAGTTTGAGGCCACCCTGAGACTATGTAGTGAATTCCAGGTCAGCCTGGGCTAGAGTGAGACCCTACCTTAAATAAGAAAAGAAAAAAATAAATATAGCCAGGCATGGTGGGGCATGCCTTTAGTCCCAGTACATGGAAGACAGAGGAGGAGGATTACTATGAGCTCCAGATCAGCCTGGGCTAGAGTGAGACCCTACTTGGAAAAACCACAAAAGAACAGTGCAACACACTAACAGTGTGGGCTTTGCTTCATATGTTCACCAGTTAAGCATGGGTTAAGGAGGATGGGCCCATTTTCAATACTGGTAGATTTAAAATGAGTCCTTGTCAGTTTTATTTTGTAAAAGTGTTATGCCCCACTGGCTTAGGAAGCAGGTGGGTACATGACTGTTGTTGCCTCACCTGTGACAGTGGGAGGGTCATCTGATGTACTGCATCCTGACTTGACCTAAAAGTCTCAGGAGAGTGGCATGGGGGATGGTTTCATTGTGCCTTGGGAGTTGAATCTCAGCACCAGATGTCTGACTGTAATGATGCTTGCAGCCCAGACTGCTGGTGCCTGGCCTGTCTCTCCAGAACACCTGGTTGCTTCTTGGATTGTTGCTCTGTGAGCAGTTTCCAGTCTTGAAGCCTCCTCTCCTTGTCCTGTTTTTGACTAAGTACTTTGAAATAGGGTCTCACTCTGTAGCCCATGCTGGCCTTGGGCTCATGGCAGTTCTTCTGGCTCAGCCTCCCAAATTTAATATACATTGAATCTATAAGTTCAGTATAGAGAGCCAGGATTTCTAGGTCCACCTGTGGTACTTGTGTTCAGCAGAGGTTCACTCATGGGCCAGTATCTAAACTCCTTAAGGATTGGCTTCCTCAAATGGAAAATGGTGTGTGGTGGGAACAATATTTACATCATTGACTTTCAGTTGTTAAAGGCAATCAATAAAGTATGCAACAATGTAGCTTTTGTTAATTCTATTTTTTTTTTTCAAGGCAGTGTTTCACTCTAGCCCATGCTGACGTGGAACTCACTGTGTAGTTCCAGGCTGGTATCTAACTCAGTGATTCTCCAGCCTCTGCCTCCTTCCTGAGTGCTGGGATTAAAGGTATATGCTATCATGCGCGACTTGTTAATTTCATTTTTTCTGAAGTGCTCTTTGAGTTTCTGCAATTAAAAAAAATATTTTTATTTATTTACAAGCAGAAAAAGATAGAAAAGACACAGACGGAGAGAATGGGTGCACCAGAGCTTCAGACAGACTCCAGATGCATGCACCACTTGGTGCATCTGGCTTTCCATGGGTACTGGGGAATCAAACCCAGGTTGTTAGGCTTTGCAGGCAAATGCATTAATTGCTGAGCCATCTTTCCAGCCCTGAGTTTCTGCAATTTCTAATTTGACTTCCTCTACCTCTTTTTCTTTTCGAGGTAGAGTTGCTATCCTGAAACGCTCTCTAGTCCCAAGCTATCCTCAAACTCAAAGGGATCCTTCTACCTCTGCCTCCCAAATGCTGGAATTAAATGTATGCACCACCACATCTGGCTGTTTTCTTGTTTCTTTTTTGTGAGGGTGGGAGGAGTTGAGGTAGGGTCTCAGTCTAGCCAAGGCTGACCTGGAATTCATTCTGTATTCTCAGGTTCACATCGAACTCATGGCGAGCCTCCTACCTCTGCCTCCGGAGTGCTGGGATTAAAGGCGTGTGCCACCACACCCGGCTTTTTTTTTTTTTTTTAAATTTATATATACACACACACTATTTATTTGACAGAGGAGGGGGAGAGAGAGAATGAGTGTGCCAGGGCCTCTAGCAAACAAACTCCAGATGTGTGCTCCCCCTTGTACATCTGGCTAACGTGTGGGTACTGCAGAATTGAGCCTGGGTGCTCTGGCTTTGCAGGCAAATGCCTTAACTGCTAAGCCATCTCTCCAGCCATTTTAAAATTATTTTTATTTGCTTTTTTTTTTTTTTCGAGGTAGGGTCTCACTCTAGCCCAGGCTGACCAGGAATTCACTATGGAGTCTCAGGGTGGCCTTGATCTCACGGCAATCCTCCTACTTCTGCCTCCTGAGTGCTGGGATTAAAGGTGTGTACCATCACGCCCGGCTTTAAATTTCTTTTTAATTAGATATTTCAATAGAGAGCGCACGAGAGCAACATGCACACAAGAGTGAGAGAGAGAGAATTGGCATGTTAGGGCCTCTAGCCACTGCATTCAAATTCCAGATGCATGTGCCATCTTGTATGCATATATGATCTTGTGCACTTTTATCACCTTGTGCATCTGACTTACATGGGACTTGGAGAGTTCAATGTGAGTCCTTAAGCTTCGTAGGCAAGTGCCTTAACCACTAAGCCATCTCCCCAGCCCCCCCTTTCTTTCCTTCTTTCTTTCTTTCTTTCTTTCTTTCTTTCTTTCTTTCTTTCTTTCTTTCTTTCTTTCTTTCTCTCTCTCTCTCTCTCTCTCTCTCTCTCTCTCTCTCTCTTTCTTTCTTTCTTTTTTTGGTTTGTTTTTCAAGGTAGAGTCTCACTCTAGCTCAGGCTGACCTGGAATTCACAATATAGTCTCAGGGTAACCTTGAGCTGAGTGGCGATCCTCCCTACCTCTGCTTCCTAAGTGCTGGGATTAAAGGCATGCACCACCACGCCTGGTTCCCTCCCGCTCTTTATTTTTTATTTTTTAAAATTTTTATTAACATTTTCCATGATTATAAAATAAATCTCATGGTAATTCCCTCCCTCTCCCCCCCACTTTCCCCTTTGAAATTCCATTCTCCATCATATTACCTCCCCATCTCAATCATTGTACTTACATATATACAATATCAACCTATTAAGTACCCTCCTCCCTTTCCTTCTCTTCCCTTTATATCTCCTTTTTAACTTACTGGCCTCTGCTACTGAGTTTTATCCTTCTCACACAGAAGCCCAATCATCTGTAGCTAGGATCCACATATGAGAGAGAACATGTGGCGCTTGGCTTTCTGGGCCTGGGTTACCTCACTTAGTATAATCCTTTCCAGGTCCATCCATTTTTCTGCAAATTTCATAACTTAATTTTTCTTTATGGCTGAGTAGAACTCCATTGTATAAATGTGCCACATCTTCATTATCCACTCATCAGTTGAGGGACATCTAGGCAGGTTCCATTTCCCAGCTATTATAAATTGAGCAGCATTAAACATGGTTGAGCACATACTTCTAAGGAAATGAGATGATTCCTTTGGATATATGCCTAGGAGTGCTATAGCTGGGTCATATGGTAGATCAATCTTTAGCTGTTTTAGGAACCTCCACACTGATTGCCACAATGGCTGGACCAGATTGCATTCCCACCAGCAGTGTAGAAGAAGGGTTCCTCTTTCTCCACATCCCCGCCAACAACATTTATGATCATTTGTTTTCATGATGGTGGCCAATCTGACAGGAGTGAGATGGAATCTCAATGTAGTTTTAATCTGCATTTCCCTGATGACGAGTGACGTAGAACAGTTTTTTAGATGCTTATATGCCATTCGTATTTCTTCCTTTGAGAACACTCTATTTAGCTCCATAGCCCATTTTTTGATTGGCTTGTTTGATTCCTTATTATTTAACTTTTTGAGTTCTTTGTATGTCCTAGATGTTAATCCTCTATCAGATATATAGCTGGGAAAGATTTTTTTCCCATTCTGTAGGTTGCCTCTTTGCTTTTTTCACTGTGTCCTTTACAGTGCAAAATGTTTGTAATTTCATGAGGTCCCAGTGATTAATCTGTGGTTTTATTGCCTGAGCAATTGAGGTTGTATTCAGAAAGTCTTTGCCAAGACCAATATGTTGAAGGGTTTCCCCTACTTTTTCCTCTAGCAGTTTCAGAGTTTCAGGTCTGATGTTAAGGTCTTTAGTCCATTTGGACTTAATTCTTGTGCATGGCAAGAGAGAAGAATCTATTTTTATCCTTCTGCAGATAATATATCCAGCTTTCCCAGCACCATTTGCTGAAGAGGCTGTCTTTTCTCCAATGAGTATTTTTGGCATTTTTATCGAATATCAGGTGGCTATAGCTACTTGGGCTTACATCTGGATCCTCTATTCTGTTCCACTGATCTACATGTCTGTTTTTGTGACAGTACCACACTGTTTTTGTTACTATGGCTCTGTAGTCTAGGTTAAAATCAGGTATGGTGATACCACCAGCCTTATTTTTGTTGCTCAGTATTATTTTATTTAAAAAAATTTTTTTTGTTTATTTTTATTTATTTGGTAGTGACAGAGAGAGAAAGAGGCAGATAGGGTGTGAAGAGAGAGAATGGGCGTGCCAGGGCCTCCAGCCGCTGCAAAGGAACTCCAGATGCTTGCGCCCTCTTGTGTATCTGGCTAACATGGGACCTGAGGAATCAACCGGGATCCTTAGGCTTCACAGGCAAGCGCTTAACCTCTAAGCCATCTCTCCAGCCCTCAGTATTATTTTAGATATTTGAGGGTTTTTTGTGATTCCAAATGAGTTTTTGGATTGTTTTTTCTATTTCCATGAAGAATACTTTTGGAATTTTGATAGGGATTGCATTAAATGTGTAGATTGCTTTAGGTAAGATTGCCATTTTCACAATATTGCCCCCCTTTATTTTTGACCCATGGTCTCACTCTAGCCAGTGCTGACCTACAACTCACTGTAGCCCAGGCTGGCCTTGAACTCACAGAGATCCTTCTACTTAGCTTCCTACGTTCTGAGACTAAAGGCATGTACCACCACACCCAGCCTTTATTTTTCTTAAAGCATGATGTGTGAGGTTTGCATGAATATAGTAATGCCCAAGTTTCTGGGCTTAAGCCCTTCTTTTGCCCTAGTCCCTGAGTAGCTAGGGTAACAGGCATGTGCCACCACACCTGGCTTGCCTTTTCATATTTTTTATTTTTGTGTGTGTGTGTGTTTTGCGCTGTGGTTTCACTGTAGTCCAGGCTGAAATTCACTGTGTAGTCTCAGGGTGGCCTTGAATTCACAGAGATCCTCCTACCTCTGTCTCCCAAGTGCTGGGATTTAAAGATGTGCGCTACCATGCCTGGCTTATATTTATTTATTTTTAAAGATTTTTTTTTTATTTTTATTTATTTATGAGAGAGAGCATGCGTGCATCCACCAGGGCCTCTAGCCACTGCAAACAAACTCCAGACGTATACGCCACCATGTGCATCTGGCTTATGTGGGATCTGGAGAATCAAACCAGGGTGCTTAGGCTTCACAGGCATGTGCCTTAACCGTTAAGCCATCTCTCCAGCCCATCTTTATTTTTTAATATTTTTATTTATTTGCAAGCAGACAGAGAGAGAGAGAGAGAGAAGGGGCACATCAGGGTCTCCTGCCATTGCAGATGAACTCCAGATGGATGGGCCACTGTATATCTGCCTTTACTTGTATACTGGGGAATTGAATGTGGGTCCTTTGGCTTTGCTTGCAAAAGCCTTAACCATTAAACTATTTTTTCCACCCCCTTTATATATTTCTTTCTTTTTTTTCCTTTGGTTTTTCTAGGTAGGGTCTCACTCTAGCTCAGGCTGACCTGGAATTAACTCTGTTATCTCAGGGTGGCCTCGAACTCACGGTGATCCTCCTACCTCTGCCTCCCGAGTGCTGGGATTAAAGGCGTGCGCCACCACGCCCGGCCCTTTTTATATTTCTAATGGCAGGCTAGCAGTGGTCCTGCTGGTGACCTTTGTCATCTTTGATTCTTTTATCTTAGCCCCACTTCTCTACATAGAACATTCCACCAGCTTCCTATGTGCCTGGAGTGAGAGCTCTCTGTATTCCCATCTACTGCCAGGATCTCTTTGTCTTGATTTTTTTTTTTTTCCTTCTTAGTACTGGGAATGAAACCCAGGGCCTCATGCAAACTAGGCATGTGGTCTAGCCCCAGCCCTAGACCCTGTGGTGTAATGTGAAACAAGCTGGATCTTTGTATCCTCCCCAGAGGAGTGATATAAGGATCTTATTACTCATATTGAGCCCCCTTACTCACTTTTTGTTTAGTATGTATGTGTATGGTCACACAGGGTTACTTAGTGTTGCAAACTCATACTAGATGCATGTGAGCTTTACATTTTGCTGGGAATTTTAATCCAGGTGAGAATTGAACCCTGGCTAGCAGCTTTTGCAAGCAAATATCTTTAACTATGATGACCTCCCCCACCATAGGCTTTTGAGTAGGTTCTCAGTACCATGGAGTTTTCACTCCCATGGAGTGGGCCTCCAGTCTAATTAGAGAGCAATTGGTTTCCCCCATAACAGACATGCTACTATTGTACCCGTTTGGTTATTTGGTCTGGCTAGCCAAACTTGAGGCTTGCAGTGTCTACTGTTTTCACTGCTGATGACTTCTCTCTCCCATAGGCCTGCATGCAGTGCAGCTTTTTCCAGCTTTCAGTTGGCTGGTCCATAGGGAGAAGAATTTCAGCTCAGCATCAGTTTGATTTCTCAGTGACCTTGCCACCCAGGCATGTGAAGTCTTCAGCAATAAGGTCTTACCATCTATTACTCGTGGGAAACCAAGGGCCTTGGCAATAGCCTGTAATGTTTTGGAGGGAACAAGGACCTCCCTGGCCAACAACTCACTGGCAGGTATCCCATCCCTGACACTGAAAATCTTCTAATAGCAATCTATGGCTTCTGGATGTGCCGTTATCCAAAATAGTAGGCTTTCATATGTCTTATTCAGAACATCTTGCATTTTGATTGACCCTCTTCCCATCCTTCTCTTACAATCTCTTCCCCTGGCCTCACTTAGGCCATTCCACTCCCTGTAATCTGTTCGTCTGCTTACATATATACAATATCATCCCCTAAAATCCTCCCTTCTCCTCCCTCCCTTACAGCCTTTTTGTAGCTTACTGGCCTCTGCTAACAATGTGTATTCTGTAGCATTTGGGTGGAATGTTCTGTAAATAACTGTTAGGTCCCTATGTTTATGACATCATTTAATTCAGATGTGTGTCTGTTTATTTTTTGCCAGAATGACCTGTCAGTTGATGAGAGTGGGGTGTTGAAGTCACCCAGGACAATTGTGCTTGGTATTATCTGTGACCTTAAGTCTAATAAAGTGACCTTCTTTATCTTTTGTCACTAAGGTGGGTTTGAAGTCTATCCTGTGAGATATTAAGATAGCAACACCTGCTTGTTACCTAGGCCCATTTGCTTGAAATACCACTTTCTATCCTTTCATCCTAAGATAGTGTCTATGTTTTATGGAGAGGTGAGTTTCTTGGAGACAACAAACAGAAGGATCCAGCATTTTAATCGAATCTGCAAGCCTATTTCTTTTGGTTGGGATATTGAGGCCATTGATATTAAGAGTTTTTATTAAAAGGTGTGTATTTATTCTTATCATTCTTCTTGTTGTGTAGCTCTCCGTTTTCCCTTTACTCTCTTGTATTAAGAGTTGACTATGGGGCTGGAGAGATGGCTTAGCGGTTAAGCGCTCGCCTATGAAGCCTATGGACCCCGGTTCGAGGCTCGGTTCCCCAGGTCCCACGTTAGCCAGATGCACAAGGGGGCGCACGCGTCTGGAGTTCGTTTGCAGAGGCTGGAAGCCCTGGCGCGCCCATTCTCTCTCTCTCCCTCTATCTGTCTTCTTTCTCTCTATGTCTGTTGCTCTCAAATAAATAAATAAAAAATGAACAAAAAAATATTAAAAAAAAAAAGTTGACTATGGTTCATTTTTTCCTGTTTTCTCAACATGGAGGATTCCTTCAAGTATTTTCTGTAGAGCTGGCTTAGTAGTCATATATTCCTTTAGCCTGTTTTTGTTGTGGAATGGAATTTCTCCATCAATTTGGATGGATAGCTTTGCTGGATAAAGTAACCTTGGTCGTCAGTTGTTCTCTTTCAGAACTTGGAATACATCATACCAGATCTTTCTGGCTTTTTAAAGTTTGTGTTGAGTAATCTGCTGTTATTCTGATGGGCTTGCCTTTGTATGTGACTTTTTTTTTCTCAGTTTTTATTAACGTTTTTCCATGATTATAAAAAAATATCCCATGGTAATACCCTCCCTCCCCCCCTTTCCCCTTTGAAATTCCATTCTCCATCATATCCCCTCCCCATCTCAAACAGTGTACTTAAATATATACAATACCAATCTATTAAGTACCCTCTTCCCTTCCTTTCTCTTCCCTTTATATCTCCTTTTTAACTTACTGGCCTCTGCTACTGAGTTTTTTCCTTCTCACGCAGAAGCCCAATCAATCATCTGTAGCTAGGATCCACATATGAGGGAGAACATGTGGCGCTTGGCTTTCTGGGCCTGGGTTACCTCACTTAGTATAATCCTTCCAGGTCCATCCATTTTTCTGCAAATTTCATAACTTCATTTTTCTTTACCACTGAGTAGAACTCCATTGTATAAATGTGCCATATCTTCATTATCCACACATCAGTTGAGGGACATCTAGGCAGGTTCCATTTCCCAGTTATTATAAATTGAGCATCAATAAACATGGTTGAGCATGTATTTCTAAGGAGATGGGATGAATCCTTAGGATATATGCCTAGGAGTGCTAGGCTTTCCACAGTGGCTGGACCAGATTGCATTCCCACCAACAGTGTATAAGGATTCCTCTTTTTCTACATCCTTGCCAGCATTTATGGTCATTTGTTTTCATTATGGTAGCCAATCTGACAGGAGTGAGATGGAATCTCAACGTAGTTTTAATCTGTATTTCCCTGTGTAGAACATTTTTTTCAGATGCTTATATGCCATCGTATTTCTTCTTTTGAGAACTCTCTATTTAGCTCCATGCCCCCCCCCCTTTTTTTTTCTTCGAGGTAGGGTCTCAGTCTAGCCCAGGCTGACCTGGAATTCACTATGGTGTCTCAGGGTGGTCTCTAACTCATGGCGATCCTCCTACCTCTGCCTCCCAAGTGCTGGGATTAAAGGCGTGCGCCATCACGCCCGGCTTTCCGTGGCCCATTTTTAATTGGTTTATTTGATTTCTTATTATTTAACTTTTTGAGTTCTTTGCATATCCTGGATATTCATCTTCTATCAGATATATAGCTGGCAAAGACTTTTTTCCCATTCTGTAGGTTGCCTCTTTGCTTTATTCACAGTGTCCTTTGCAATACAAAATCTTTGTACTTTCATGAGGTCCTAGTGGTTAATCTGTGGTTTTATATTCAGAAAGTCTTTGCCAAGACCAATATGTTGAAGGGTTGGTTTCTTTTTATTTATTTTTTAAATATTTTTTATATTTTGATGGAAGGAAGAGATTGAGAGATAATATGTATGAGAATGGTATTCCAGGGCCTTCAGCTACTACAAATGAACTCCAGATGCATCTGGTTTACTTGGGTTCTGGGGAATTGAATCTGGGTTCATAGGCTTCATAGTCAAGCACCTTAACTGGTAAGCCATCTCTCCAGCTCCCCCCCCCCCCCAAGGTAGGTTCTCACTGTAGCTCAGGGTGGCCTCAATTTTACAGTCATCCTCCTACCTCTGCCTCCCAAGTGCTGTGATTAAAGGTGTGTGCCACCGTGCCCAGCTCCAGCCCTATTGTGATTTCTTGATTCCTAGGGATTTGATGCCTGAGTCACTTTGGAGTAAACCTTCTATCTGATGGCCCTTAGTGTCCCTTTCTGCTATCTTCCACAGTTTCTGTAACATTTAAAAAAAAAAGAGAGGCCTTTAAGTACAGCACTCAGGAAGCAGAGGGTAGGAGGATTGCCCTGAGTTTGATGCTACTCTGAGACTACATAGTGAATTGCAGGTCACCTTGGACTAGAGTAAAACCTACCTCAAACCACCCCCTTTCCAGAAAGAAAAGGTATTAGTTGTTTTTTTTTGGAAAATAAACAGCTCAAATCAGCAGGTGACTGTGATGAGAAAGTGTTAAAATTGGGTTGAGGAGATGGCTCAGCAGTTATAGGTGCTTGCTTGCAAAGCCTGATAACATGGGCTTATAATATCCATGTAAATAAAGCCAGATGCACAAAGTTGCACATACATCTGGAGTTTATTTGCAGGGGCAGGAGGCCCTGGCATACCCATACACACTCTGTTTCTGTCTCACCATCTCAAATAAATTAAAAAGAAAAGAAAAGAAGAAAAGCCAGGTGTGTCAGTGCATGTCTTTAATTCCAGCAGGAGATCACCGTGATTTCGAGGTCACCCTGAGGCAGTGAATTCCAGGTCAGCCTGGGCTACAGTGAGACCCTACCTGTTAAAAAAATTGCTTAATTCCCCACCCTAATTTTCAGAGAGTTGCCAGCCACTCCTGTGAGAGTGGGTTCTTCTTTCCTTCAAGGCTGCCTTCTATAAGTAGATTAATGTATGTATTCTTTGTTAGTGAAGTTAGCTGGGGTCAGTTACATCTTAGTTTGATTTTGCCCTGGTTCAGTTTAGACAAGCTTCCTGGTTCTTTTTCTGTGATAGGATGTCCATGGTTTGAGTTTGGGTCCTGATCACTAGGAAATTGAGGTGCTTCTCAGAGAAACTGATTAGATTCTTTGGGCTTATGAGTCTGTATCTTGTGGTCTCCTGGACATTTAGTTGACCACGTTTTTGCTTTCAGCCTTTAGCCTCTTGCCCCAGAGTACTTTCACTTCCTGTTATATGCCTCTAAGCTGGCCCAGATTCCCAGACTGTTTCCTCCCTCTGGAGGCCTCAGGCACATCTGAATTGGCTGCCAAACAAGACATTCCTGCTAGTTGCTGTCTGTTGTTTGCTTTGTACTGTACTTCCTTCATGGGCAAAGCATGGTGTCCTGGTTTGGGACAGGTGTCAGTGTTGTGTACAGATAGAAGGACTCAAATCAAGTCTGCAATGCCAACAGCTGTTAAAGGATCCAAGGAATTTTCTGAAAATACCAAGCCTCTAGTTTGGAAAGAGTAGGGATGTTTGGTAATAAGAGGAGGAAAAGGGCTATTCTTCACCTATGGTTCCTTCTTTTCTGCATTTCCACCCTTCTGGGATGGAGCCCAGAGGCACCCAGTTTCATATTGTCTTTTTCTTTTGTTCTTTGGTATTTTTTGAGGTAGAGGCTCACTCCAGGCTAGGCTGACCTGGAGCTCACTTTAGTCCCAGGCTGGCCTCAAACTCACAGTACTGGAATTTAAAGGCAGTGTGCCACCACATTCAGCTCATGGCTTCATTTTTTATATTTTTGATTTGAAAGAGAGACAGACAGATTAGAGAAATGGCCTTAGCGGTTAAGGCACTTGCCTGCGAAGCCTAAGGATCCATATTCTTCACTCTAGCCCAGGCTGACCTGGAATTCACTATGTAGTCTCAGGATGGCCCTGAACTCAACGGCGATCCTCCTGCCTCTACCTCTACCTCCCAAGTGCTGGGATTAAAGGCGTGTGCCACCACACCCAGCTTATTTTTTTTTAATTTAATTTAAATTTTTTTTCTATTTATTCATTTGAGAGATAGATAGAGGCAGATAGAGAGAGAGAAAGAATGGGCATTCCAGGGCCTCCATCTACTGCAAACTCCAAATGCATGTGCTACTTTGTGCATCTGGCTTATGGGTCCTGGGGAATTGAACCTGGGTCCTTTGCTTTGCAGGCAAGCACCTCAACCACTAAGCCATCACACCCTGAAATATTTATTTTATTTATTTATTAGAGAGGCAGATAGAGAATAGGCATGCACCACCTTGTACATCTGGCTTGGCTCTTTTTGGCTTTGCAGGCAAAGACAGCTCAACAGTTAAAGCACTTAATGACCCGGGTTCAGTTCCCCAGTATTCAAGTAAAGCCAGATGCACCAAGCAGCGCATGCATCTGGAGTTTACAGTGGCTAGTGGCGTTGGTGTACGCAGTGTCTCTCCTTAAATGCTTAATCTTTCTTTCTTTCTTTCTTTCTTTTTTTTTTTTTTCCTTTTTTTGACTTTTTGAGGTAGCGTTCCACCTAGCTTGTGCTGAACTGGAATTCACTATGTAGTCTCAAGGTGGCCTCGAACTCATGGAAGTCATCCTACCTCTGCCTCCCAGTGCTGAGATTAAGGGTGTGTTCAGCTGATCTTTCCCTATCATACTGAGCTAGCTAGCTGTTCTCTGGACTGGATTGCTACAAAGGGGGAGGAGCAGCCATTTATACTTGCTATGCTGATTAGCCTTGAAACTGGAATGAACGGACTTGTTTAGGAACACATGTCCTCTTTTCAAATTAAAGGTATTTATTTAGGGGCAGGGTGTTCTAAGACTTGCCAAATAGATAAGGATGACCTCAAAATTGTCTGTTTCCCAAACACTGAAATTACAGGTGTGTACCAGTCTGCCTACTTTATGCAGTGCTGGGGTTGGAACCCAGGGCTTTGTACATGTTAGGCAAATACCAACCAATAGCTATATCATCCCTAGTCCCTATTAATTTATCTTTTGATATTTTTATTTTTCTTTGACAGTCTCATGTAGCCCAGGCTGGCCTGGAACTATGTAGCAGAGAATGACCTTGAACTCTTTTTTTTTTTTTTCTTCAAGGTAGGGTCTTGGGGTCTCCCACTAGCCTAGGCTGGTCTGGAACTCATAGTGATCCTCCTACTTCTGCCTCCTAAGTGCTGGGATTAAAGGTGTGTGCCACCACACCTGGCTTCAAAATATTTTATTTGAGCTGGGTGAGGTAGAGCATGCCTTTAATACCAGCACTCAGGAGGCAGAGGTAGGAGGATCACTGTGAATTCCAGGCCAGTGGCCACCATGAGGACTACATAATGGAATTGAGGTCAGCCTGATCTAGAGTAAGATCCTACCTCAAAAAACAAAAACAAAAAAATTATTTGATAGAAAGAGGCAGATAGAGGAGTTGAGGGATGGCTTATCACTTAAGGCGCGTACTTGCCTGAGATACCTAAGGACCCAGGTTTGATTCTTCAGTACCCATATAAGCCAGATACGGTGGCGCATGTGTCGGGACTTTGTTGGTACTGGATCTGGTGCGCCCTTTCTCTATCTGCCTCTCTCTCAAATAAATAAATAAAATGTTCCCAAAAAAAGAGGCAGAGAGAGAATGCAGACACATGTGCCACCTTGTGCATTTGGCTTATCATGGGCACTGGGGAATTAAACCTGGGTCTTTTGGCTTTGCCAGCAAGCACTTTAACTGCTAAACCGTCTCTCCAGCTAACCTTAAAATTTTGATCTTCCCCTCTCTAGTGTTGGGTTTATAAGCGTGAACTACCACACCTAGGAGAGCTTTTCTCTTCCTCCCTCCTTTTTTCTTCCGAGTAAAGTCTTGCTATAGCCCAGGCTGACTTGGAATTCACTGTGTAGTTCCTGGCTGGCCTTGAATTCACTATGATCCTCCTACCTCTGCTTCCCAAGTGCTGAACTCAAAGGTGAGCACCACCAGCTTAAATTTCTCCATAGAACCTGAAGTACCCAGGCACGTTTAGGGCTAGAGATCCATTCTAAAAGACAAAGGGTAGCAGAAACCAAAAACCAGGTTTGTGACATGCTCAACAATTGAGGGCTCTGAGAAAACGTCAGGGTGTGTCAGAATGCCAGAGTGCAGTGGTGGAACTATTAAGAAACCCATTTTGAAGGCTTAAATGGTTAACTTCAGCCACAGAGAAGATAATCTGCGGGAGAGCTGGCCTAGTTCAGTGTAGTATGTCGTTGGGTGGACCAGACTACAAGGATGATGGGTCCCCATATGTAGGATGGCGGACTGGCTTTTATTTTATTTTTAAATAAGAAAGAGAATTAGCCGGGCGTGGCACAAGCATTTAATCCCAGCACTTGGGAGGCAGAGGTAGGAGGATTGCTGAGAGTTTGAGGCCACTTTAGTGAATTCCAGGTCAGCCTGAGCCGGAGTGAGACCTTACCTCAAAAAACAAAAAAACAAACAAACAAACAAAAAAAAAACACAAGAGAGAGAAAGAGAGAACTGGCATGTCAGAGCCTATAGCTACTGTAAGCAAACTCTAGATGATGTGTGTACTACCTTGTGTCACGTACAGCCTTGCACATGTGTCACCTTGTATGTCTGGCTTATGTGGGATCTTGGGAGTAGAACATGGGTCCTTAGGCTTTTCAGGCAAGTGCCTTAACCACTAAACCATCTCTAGCCATTGCTTTGATTTTTAAAAATTAATTAATTAGGGGCCAGGCATCGTGGCACACACCTTAAGTCCTAGTGCTTGGGAGGCAGAGGTAGGATTTCAATGAGTTCAAGGCTACCCTGAGACTACGTAGTGAATTCCAGGTCAGCTTGGGCTAGAGCGAGACCCTACCTCAAAAAAACAACAAAAAATTATAGTAATTAGGGCTGGAAAGATGGCTTAGTGGTTAAGGCACTTGCCTGTGAAGTCTAAGGACCCAGGTTCAGTTCACCATTACTGACATAAAGCCATTAAATGCACAAGGTAATGCGTGTGTCTGAAGTTCTTCAGAGTTCATTTGCAGTGGCTAGAAGCCCTGGCATGCTTATTCATATTCTCTCTCTCTTAAATAAATAAGTAAAATATTTTAAGCTAAGAGTAAAAGACCAACAAAATTAATAAATTTGAGAGAATTAAGACAGAAAGATGGGCATGCCAGAGCCTCCTGATGCAGTAAATGAACTCCAGACACACGTGCCATTTTGTGCATCTCGCTTTACATGGGTCCTGGGAAATTGAACTTGTGCCCTTAGCTTTGCAGGCAAGTGCCTTAACCACTGGACCATCTCTCTAGCTCTGATATTAAAAAATTATTTATTTATTTGAGAGAGAGAAAGAGGCAGAGGAGGTAGGGAGAGAATGGGCGTACCACAGCCTCTAGCCAGTGCAAATGAACTCCAGATGCATGCATCATTTTGTGCATCTGACTTTACATAGGTACTGGAGGCAGAGGTAGGATTTCCATGCGTTCAAGACTACCCTGAGACTGCATAGTGAATTCCATAGTGAACCTAGGTCATTAGGCTTTAAAGGCAAGTGCTTTAACTGCTGAGCCATTTCTCCAACGCTAATACAATTTTTTTTTTTGGCTTGTTTCTTGAGGTAGGGTCTCATTGTAGCTCAAAATGACCTTGATATGATTTAAAAAAAAATTTTTTTTTTGAGAGAGAGGGGGAGAGAGAGAGAGGAGAGAGAATGGTCATGCCAAGGCCTCCAGCCACTGTAAACAAACTATAGACTCATGCACCACCTTGTGCATCTCACTTACATGGGTACTGAAGAATTGAACCTGGGTTCTTAGGTTTCACAGGCAAGCATCTTAACTGATAAGCCATCTCTCCAGCCATGATATGATTTTTTAAATTAAATTAAATTAAATTTTGTTTTCTTAATTTTTAAAATATTTTCCATGATTATAAAAAATATCCCATGGCCTGCTAATGAATTTTATACCTGAGATATATTACTTTCTTCAGGCAGAATCAGGGAAAAATATGGGGCAGGCTGTGGTTCACTGCTCCCTGTTAGGTGGTGATTCTGACATGACCATGTGGTTTTCCCTCACTGCTTATGACTTGCCCTGCCCATAGTCCAACCTCAGACTGATCTGGACTTCTTTTTAGCAGGAGAAACTGTCTGAAGCTCCCGTGAAGATGTCTACTCCAGACCCACCGCTGGGTGGCACCCCACGGCCTGGCCCTTCCCCAGGCCCTGGCCCCTCACCTGGAGCCATGCTGGGCCCTAGCCCAGGTCCCTCACCGGGGTCTGCCCATAGCATGATGGGGCCCAGCCCGGGGCCTCCCTCTGCAGGACACCCCATGCCAACCCAGGGCCCTGGAGGGTACCCTCAGGACAACATGCACCAGATGCACAAGGTAGGGAGTCCTGTGCACCTCACTCCTGTGCCCCTTCCCCAAGACCCGTCTTAGTGGAGCTCCTTGGGATTCCTACCCCTGGAAAAGGAAGAAGTGAAAGTCCCCTATGACTTGCCTCCGACACCCCCCTCTGGGCTTGCTTCCTGGAACACAGAGGTCAAGATTTGCTGTGTTTTGATCAAGGAGGGATGAGCATCCATCTTATCCTGTAATATTTCTGTTCAACATGGGATGTTTGGGAATGGTATGCATAGCCCCCCCCCCCCATCAATAAGGAAAAATTCTCAAAGGAGACTTCTGCTGTATTGAGTTCCTCTATTGTGGTTTCCCTAGTGGCTTGTGTAAACTTAAAGCAGGGCAGTGGGTGCCTTGATCTACTCCTGGGCCTGAGCTGCAGGCTGATGTCTTGACCTCTTGCTGACTTAGTCAGTGCTGTTCCTCTTCCTGGGTGTTCTTCAGGGATAGCTGGAGGAAGTTACATCTTTCAGGGCTCATGGAAGCTAAGATGTTTAGAGATGTACTTGGGGGCTGGGAGTAGACCCTACCATGGTGGCCTGGCCTCTATACTTTCCATATGCTTGGCTCCTCATTAGACTTCTACTTTTCTATCCCTGCAGCCTGCCAGTCTTGGAATTATGGTCCCCATTTTGCAAATGAGGACATGCATCCATTTCATCCCTTCCTCCTGAAGTATCACCTCCCCTGTGTGCTGGACTTTTCTTGTCATCTCAGTACACTTGTCTTGACCTTCCTTCCCCAGTACCCCAGCACAGTCCCAACATGGCCCTTTCTGCTAGTTTGCTTTCTCCCTCCTGGTAGTGCTCACGCGTGTTGTTCTCCTCTGCTGGCTTCCTTTTGGACACCTGCCATGTGTTCCACGTACTTCTAGGACCTAGTGCTGGGCTGACAAGACTCCCCCTCTGCACAGAGTTCCCACTGTGCTGGGGGCAAACCATGGCTGAACACTGACAGTCTCTGGGAAGACTGGAGGGCAGTCTCTACCTTGATGGTTTAGTGGCCTGCATGTTTACTCTGAACTGCATGAAACTGCACCTCAGATCTGGTCCGTTTCAGCCCCTTCCTCCTTTGTCATGGCCTATATTGAACTGTGGTTTTGGTTTCATTTTTGTCACCTATTAATCTGAGTTTTTGGAAAATAGGGTACTTGGGTCCTGGGGAATCAAGCCTCAGTATGTAGTCTCAGGCTGGCCTCGAACTCACAGCGGTCCTCCTACCTTTACCTCACTAGTACTAGGATTAAAAGGCATGTACCACCACAGCCAACTTGTCTTAACACAGTGAGCAGGGAGCCTGGTATCTGCTGAAGGTACTTCCTGCTGAGGAGCTATCATGAAGATCATTTCCTTGTAGGATTTCTCCCAGCTCCTGATATCTCCATGCTTCTGGATCCTGCTTGGCCTGTAGGCCATAAGTGGTCACCTTTCCCACTTTCCTTTATTTTGTGTGTCTACCTTGACACCCAGAAAGTTTTGACCATACTTCAGTGCTAAGGCTCTTGTCATATTGGTGATTCATCATGGAAGCACTGCAAGGGTGTGTGGGTAGCCTCTGGTGCTTTGCTGTGCCATCTCTTCGTATTTCCCTTTATGATTCTGTCTTGTTATTTCTCTCACAGCCCATGGAGTCTATGCATGAGAAGGGCATGTCCGATGACCCACGCTACAACCAGATGAAAGGAATGGGGATGCGGTCAGGAGCCCATGCAGGAATGGGGCCTCCACCCAGCCCCATGGACCAGCACTCTCAAGGTAGTTTGGCTCACTTTCAGCCTTCTGTTGGTCATGTGCCTGGAACCTGAGTCACTTTCCTCATTGGAGTCCTATTGTTGAACTCCAAGGGGAGCTAGGACAGTTGACTTGGGAAGCCCTGTTCCTGAGCTGTTTGGGATATAGCTTGTGCTCTGTGCTAGCCCTGTTGTCTTGGAGCCGTACTGATGTTAGATATAGATTTGGCATGGTGGCACCTGAGGGCTAACTAAAGACAGATTCTCAGGGCTCAGATCTTGCCTTAATGTGTCAAGGCAAGGTGGCTGCTTCACATGAGGACTATTGAGAAGTAATGTAGTAGATGACTTGTGTGCAGCAGGCTCAAAGACTTGACAGGAATGGAAACAGGAGTGGGCCTAACCAAGCAGATAATATGCTTCCACCCTGCCCAACAGGAGACCAAACCTAGAGAACACTCAGGGGGCATGTCTTTGTTTTAGCACTGACTGCAGTAGCTCAGAGTTTTGTCAGCCACTTGGCAGCCTTGGCCAAGGCTATGAGTCTGCCTACAGCCTTCTGGGTACTTTGCATTTGACTCAGGAGCATAAAGAGACCTGGCTGCAGTGGGTTGGGGTGCAAGGTGGTGTGAGTATATCTCAGTAGTCGAGGACACATGCTGCTGGGTGACACTGAGCTGGCCTTTCCACACAGGTTACCCCTCGCCCCTGGGTGGCTCTGAGCATGCTTCCAGTCCTGTGCCAGCCAGTGGCCCATCCTCGGGCCCCCAGATGTCATCTGGGCCAGGAGGGGCTCCACTGGATGGTGCCGACGCCCAGGCCTTGGGGCAGCAGAACCGGGGCCCAACCCCTTTTAACCAGAACCAGCTGCATCAGCTACGAGCTCAGATCATGGCCTATAAGATGCTGGCCAGGGGCCAGCCTCTACCTGACCACCTGCAGATGGCTGTGCAGGGCAAGCGGCCCATGCCTGGGATGCAGCAGCAGATGCCAACGCTACCTCCACCCTCTGTATCCACCACAGGACCTGGCCCTGGCCCTGGTCCTGGCCCTGGTCCAGGTCCAGGACCAGCACCTCCAAATTATAGTAGGACTCACGGTAAGGCCTACATCCTGGTCTGTGGGAGGGGGGCACAAGGGGACTGGGGGGGGGTGTCTTAGACCATGAGTGACAAGGGCCAGGCAGTCCTGGCTCCCTGATGGCATAGTGCCTACCTGGTGCTTATAGCTGTGGAGGCAGGCATGATGCTGTCAGAAAGGCTATTTCTCTAGCTCCTCTTGGCCTGTGTCTAGTGCCTTGCAGTAGGTTGGTCTATCGCCTGAGTAATGATGGGTGCAGGTCACAGAGGTGAAAAGTCACATTTCCTTCTGCTTTTATTTCCTCATGTGTAGGTATGGGAGGACCCAACATGCCTCCTCCGGGACCTTCAGGTGTCCCCCCTGGTATGCCTGGCCAGCCTCCTGGAGGACCTCCCAAGCCATGGCCTGAAGGTAAGTTTCTCATGTCTTGTGGTACACCTGCCTTGTCTCCTGTCAGGAGCTGAGGCTGTGTTGGCCCCAAAGAGATGGAGGGGGAAATGACTGTGGTCCCTGACACCAGTGGAATTCCTGTGCTTTCCTGAGGCTCTTTCTAGAGCTTGGCTTGGGCCTGCTGCATGCTCCCTGTTCCCATTGTCTGGTGGATGATGCTATTATTGGAGTCTCTTTAGTACTCAGCAAAGGAAGAGAGGGAATGAGTCCGTGGTGGAACTCAAAAGGACAGCAATGTAGTGGTGTGGCTATGGCCACAAACAAGCCCACTCAGGACACAGAATCCCTGAGCCTGGAGGACACAGCTTGATCCCCCTAACCTCCTGAGAACATCCCTGCTAGAGGCAGGTAGTAGGTACAATAGCTCAGCATCCTCTTTTGATTTTATGGCCTGGTTCCTTTTTTCTCAGAGGCTTGTTGTTGGTCTCTGTAAGCTCTAGTTGGGCAGTGAGGATTTTTAGCCACTTCTATGGTCAGGTTCATGTTTGACTTTTTGAGTTCTGAGGCATTCCAGTGGCACTGAAATTAGGTTCACTTCAGGGCTGGGGAGATGGCTCAGTTAAAGGTACTTGCTTGAAATTAGGTTAACTTGCATCCTCTCTCATCTGTGGAAGACACCATCCAAAACTCTCAGTGAATGCCTGACACTGTAGATGTCAGGGCTTTTTTTTTTTTTTAATCCCCAAGGTAGGGTCTTCCTAGTGTGATTAAAGGTGCACCACCATGCCTGCATTTTTCTGGTTTTTTTCAAAGTAGTGTTTTGCTCTAGCCCAGGCTGACCTGGAATTCACTATGTAGTCTCAGGGTGGCCTCAAACTCTAGGTCATCCTCCTACCCCTGCCTCCTGAGTGCTGGAAATAAAGGCATGTGTCACCGCGCCTGGCTTTTTTTTTTTTTTTTTTTGAGGTAGAGTCTCACTCTGGCCCAGGCTGACCACTAGAATTCATTGTGTAGTCTCAGGGTGGCCTTGAACTCATGGTAATCCTCTTACCTCTTCTCCCACGTGCTGGGTTTAAAGGCATTTTCCACTAATTTTGTTTTGTTTTGTTTTTTTACAAGGTAGGGTTTCACTTTAGCCCAGGCTGACCTGGAAGTCACTCTAGTCTCAGGCTGGCCTTGTACTCATAGTTATCCTTCTATCTCTACCTTCCAAGAGCTGGGCTTAAAGGCTTGTGACACTATGCCTATTTTGTTAACGTACTACCTCCAATAAATTTAATTCATGGGGCTGGAGAGATGGCTCAGTGGTTAAGATATTGCCTGCAATGCCTAACAACCCAAGTTTGATTTCCCATTATCCACATAAACCCAGATGCACAAAGTGGCACATGCATTTGGAGTTAGTTTGCAGTGGCTAGAGGCCTTGTCACACCCATTCTTTCTTTCTCTCTCTTTCCCCTCCCCCAGATTAATTCATGAGGTAGTCAGAGATAAAAATAGCAGCTACTGAAGTGCACCAGTCATGATAGATAACAAAGTGTTTTTCACTTTGTTATCTATTAACTTGCCCTTCTTACAATACTGGTGACTTGGTTCTTGCATGATGAGATGAGCCCAGCTAATTACTCAGGCATTGAGATGTAGCTACTCAGAACTTAGCAGTTGTCTCTTCTTGGAATTTTCCATTTAATATTTTTAGACTGTTATGGACTAAGGGCAATAGAAAGGTAGGAAACAAAGTTACTGATGGTAGTACTTCTGGGAGGGGAAAAACAGGGAATAAGTGGCCTCAGTGGAGCCCAGCTCACAAAGACCAAGCACAGGGTTTTTGAGGGAGGGTACCCTGCTTGTACAGAGATTAGTGGGTTGGAAGGCAGTGTTTGTACCCTGGGATTAACCCAAGAGTTTAACTACATCTCTTAATTGTCTCTCCCTAGGACCCATGGCCAATGCTGCTGCCCCCACGAGCACTCCCCAGAAGCTGATCCCCCCACAGCCAACAGGCCGTCCCTCACCTGCACCCCCTGCTGTCCCACCTGCTGCCTCGCCTGTAATGCCACCTCAGACACAGTCCCCAGGGCAGCCAGCGCAGCCCGCTCCACTGGTGCCCATGCACCAGAAGCAGAGTCGCATCACCCCTATCCAGAAGCCCCGGGGTCTGGACCCTGTGGAGATTCTACAGGAACGTGAGTACAGGTGAGCATTGTCTTGCAGAATGTGCACTAGTGTGTCCCAGCTTCTGGCCTTGCTGGGATTCCTTTGATGCAACAGTGGCTTTTTATTTTTGCATGTGTACATATGTAGCATGTATGTACATTTTCACATGTGTGTGCATTTGGAAGCCAGGGTTTGATGCCAGGTGACTTCTGTGCTTAGAAAGGCAGAGTCTCTGCCGTAAACTCAGAGCTTGCCAGATGGCCAGCCTAGCTAACCAGCTTGCCCCAGGGATCTCCTTTCTCCACTCCTAACACTGGGATTATTGGCAGTCCACTGTGCATGCCTGAGAGTTATGTGGGTCTTGGCTATCCAGACTTATATCTTCACACTTGTGCTGCAAGTGCTTTATAAATAAGGTGGGAAGATGGAGGAGGAATGTTCTCCCATGTTGGATTACTCTGAGGGGTTCTCATCTGACAAAGACACCAAGGCATGTGAGCAAGTGGACTCCCACAATTCTGCATCTCATCTCTGCCAGGGCTGGAGCACATTTAGACTGCCAGATGTCTCAGGCCAATTCTGATGTTGCTCACATGGTATGGGTTAGCTTGTGACCTGTCAGATCTCTCAGTGTGACTGCCATTCTTCCTTGAGACACCTCCAGCCTTAGGACTGGATCTGCCTGCTCTCTTCATAAGCATCAGACTTAAAGACAGAGACCAAGTGGCTCTGTTCCTCAACGCTTGTCTTCTTCCTATCTGTGCCTAGGTTGCAGGCTCGTATCGCACACCGAATTCAGGAACTTGAAAACCTCCCTGGCTCCCTGGCTGGGGACCTGCGAACCAAAGCTACCATTGAACTGAAGGCCCTCAGGCTGCTGAACTTCCAGAGGCAGGTAGGTTGGTCAGCCCTTCCAGCCAATAGAGTTCCAAGGGCAGCTTGCAAGGCCATCATATAGGGTACCTTCACTGTTGAAGCCAATGGGATATCACATAAGTTAGCTTACTATCTGATACCTTCCACCATGTACCTGTATTCTGTACATGGTGGGTTGTACTGTTCCATGTGATAGGCAAGTATAAGCCTCACTGAGGCTGTGTTTGGCAGCTGGAAAGCAAGAGGCTTGGGTGGGTCTTCCTGAGGGTGCTGTGGTTGTGGAGTTTGAGGGGTCTCATTGGCCCAGTATGCAGAGCCTAGCCTTCTGCCCTGCCCTGCCCTACCCTACAACACCTCCCAGGCCTTCCTTCCATTCTAAGCAGTTAGCTTCAACACTTTAGGAGGTAGGAAGATTTACTGGGCTGCAGTTGTTCCTTGTAAAGGTCACTGTGGGAGTCTAAAAGCCACAATGCTCAGTGCCAGTGTCACCCTCTTCCTCCTTAAAGCTACGCCAGGAGGTGGTGGTGTGCATGCGCAGGGACACGGCCCTGGAGACAGCCCTCAATGCCAAGGCTTACAAGCGCAGCAAGCGGCAGTCACTGCGCGAGGCCCGCATCACTGAGAAACTAGAGAAGCAGCAGAAGATCGAGCAGGAGCGCAAGCGCCGCCAGAAGCATCAGGTGTGTCCAGAAGACCTAGGTGCCTGCTCCTCTAACACCACATAGCTTTGGCTATCTTCCGTTGATTCTAAGTAAGGTGGTAGCTAAGCCAAGCAGTAGAGGGAACATGGTAGAGAGAATGAGGATAGAAGTGGTTTAGGAACAGAAGGAAGGAGTCGATGGGGTTTTTCCGAGGAGCTGGGATATGAATAGAGACTCAGGGTGTGTGGGGACATGCTAGATGGACATGTGGAGGTTCTTGGTTTGGAACAGGGTTCTGTTTCCTTTAAGAAGCAAGGACCTGGGTATAGCCAGCACAGAGTGAGTAACAAGAAAGGTTTGAGGAAGCTGGGTATGGTGGCGCACGACTTTAATCCCAGCACTTGGAAGCCAGAGGTAGGAGGATCGTTAAGAGTTCGAGGCCACCCTGAGAATACATAGTGAATTCCAGGTCAGCCTGAGGTAGAGTGAGACCTTACCTTGAAACACACCCCTTGCCCAAAGAAAAGAAAAAAGAAAAAAAGGCTTGAGGAGATGAGGCTGGACCCTGTGGGCTGTATGGGCAGGAAAGGTTCAGGTTGTCACTCTTAAGTGAGGGAGTAAGCCACTGGCAGTCCTGAACAGAGAGCTGTGTGACTTAGATTTTACAAAAGCAGTCAAAAACTCAAGCATGGTCCGCACACTTTTAATCCTAGCACTCTAGAGCTAGAAGAAGGAGGATCATCCAGAGTTCAAGGCCAGCCTGGGACTATAGAGTGAGTTCCATGTTGCCTAGGCTATAGTGAGACCCTACCTGAAAAAATCCAAAGCTGTTAAGGAGATAAGCAATTCTTACTTACTTATTTAACTTTTTTGAGGTAGGGTCTCACTGTAGCCCAGGCTGACCTGAAATTCACTGTGTAGTCTCAGGGAAGCCTTGAACTCAACAGCAATTCTCCTACCTTTGCCTCCCAAGTGCTAATATTAAAGGTGTGCACCACCACTCCTGGAAACATCTATTTGAGTAGGATCTGGAGATGAATCTGTTCATTCCTTTGCTCATGATTTTTTTTGTTTGTTTGTTTTTGTTTTCCAAGGTAGGGTCTCACTCTGGCCCAGGCTGACCTGGAATTAACTATGTAGTCTCAGAGTGACCTTGAACTCACAGCGATCCTCCTACCCCTGTCTCCCGAGTGCTGGGATTAAAGGCGTGTGCCACCATGCCCTGGCTCATGTTTTTTTTTTTAAGACATTAAAAATTTTTTTTTTTTTTTTTTACTTATTACTTTTTTTTTTTTTTTTTAATTTGAGAGCGACAGACACAGAGAGACAGACAGATAGAGGAAGAGAGAGAGAATGGGCGCGCCAGGGCTTCCAGCCTCTGCAAACGAACTCCAGACGCGTGTGCCCCCTTGTGCATCTGGCTAACGTGGGACCTGGGGAACCGAGCCTCGAACCGGGGTCCTTAGGCTTCACAAGCAAGTGCTTAACCGCTAAGCCATCTCTCCAGCCCTTTTTTTTTAATTTTTTTGGTCCATTTTTTTATTTATTTGAGAGTGACAGAGAGAGAGAGATTGAGAACGGGCGCGCCAGGGCTTCCAGCCACTGCAAACGAACTCCAGATGAGTGCGCCCCCTTGTGCATCTGGCTAACGTGGGTCCTGGGGAACCAAGCCTTGAACCGGGGTCCTTAGGCTTCACAGGCAAGCGCTTAACCGCTAAGCCATTTCTTCAGCCCTACTTACTACTTTTTATAATATCATTTATTTATTTGAAAGAGAGAGAGGCAGATAGAGATAGAAAGAATGAGATAATGGGCATGCCAGGGCCTCCAACCACTGCAAACGAACTCCAGATGTTTGTGCCACCTTGTGCATCTGGCTTACGTGAGTCCTGGGGAGTTGAACCGTGGTCCTTTGACTTTGCAGGCAAGCACCTTAACCGCCAAGCCATTTCTCCAACCCTACTTATTTATCTTTTTAAACAGCAATGAGTTTATTTCAGTTAGTTACACAGCCCAGGTAATATGAAGTCGTTCCTGGAGGTTTAGAATCGTCTTCATGCCCCCCTCCCAACCCTACTTATTTTTATTTATTGTTTTGAACAAGAGAGAGAGAATGAATGAATATGGGTGTGCTATGGCCTCTAGCCACTGCAGATGAACTCACTTACATAGGTCCTGGGGAATTGAACCTGCATCCTTTGGCTTTGCACACAAGCACCTTAACCACTAAGTTATCTCTTCAGTCTTTGTGTTTGTTTTATGGTTATTATTTTGTTTTCTGAGAGAAGTTTTAAAAAAATGTGTGTGGTGGGGGGAGGTATGCACATATATGCAACCATGAGGCAACCAATGTATCTCAATTGTGATGGCCAGAGAGGAACATCAGATGTCCTTTTCCATTGCTCTTCTGCCTGTTCTTATTTGAGCTGGAGTCTCTTACTGATGTGAAGGCTTGCCTTTTTTTTTTTTTTTCCTTCCCTTCGAGGTAGGGTCTCACTCTAGCCCAGGCTGACCTGGAACTTACTATGTATTCTCAGGGTGGCTTCAAACTCACAGCGGTCCTTCTGCCTCTGCCTCCCGTGTGCTGAGATTAAAGGTGTGTTCCACCATACCCGGTGAGAGCTTGCCATTTTTCATGAGCTTAACAATTCTGAAGTCTCCTCAGGCCTTCATGCTGGCACAGGAAGTGCTTCTGTCTGCTGAACAATCTCTCCAACCCCTGAGACTGATTCTTATTGTGTAGCTCAGACTGGCCTGAATTTGCAAAAGTCCTCCTGCCTTAGCCTCCTGAGGTCTGGGATTACATGTGTGTACCACCATGCCAGACTTGTTTGCTCATTCATATCTCCCCTCTTATTTTCCTTTTTTTATATATATTTTATTTTTTATTTATTACACAGAGAGAGAGAGAGAAAGAGGGAGGAAGGGAGGGAGAGAGGGAGAGCACACCAGGGCCTCTAGCCACTGCAAATGAATTCCAGATGCATGCTTCATCATGTGCATCTGGCTTATGTGGGACCTGGAGAATCGAACCTGGATCCTTAGGATTCTAGGCAAGTGCCTTAACCGCTAAGCCATCCCTCCAGCCCCCCTCTTATTTTTCAAGGTAGGATCTTTGTCTAGCCTAGGCTGACCTGGAATTCACTATGTAGTCTCAGGGTGCCCTTGGCCTCATAGCGATCCTACTAACTCTCCCTCCCAAGTGCTGGGATTAAAGGTATGGGCCACCACAACTGGCTTGCATTATTTTTTTTTTTTTTTTAAATGAAAAATATTTTTATTTTAGAATGTCACGTTCATTTTTTAACTTTTAAAAAAATATTGTATGTATTTATTTGACAAAGAGAGAATGCCAGGGATTCCTGCCTCTGCAAATGAACTCCTGATGCATGTGCCACTCTGTGTATCTGGCTTTACATGGGTTCTGGGGTACTGAACTGGGGCCTGGTGGCTTTGCAAATAATTTTAACCACATAGCCATCTCTCTAACCTCCATTTTTAAACTTTTTTATTGACAACTTCTATCCATATACATAATATACCACAGTCATAACCCCCTCCTACCCTCCCTTTTCCCCTCTCCAATACCTTCTCCACTGAATCTCTTCTTTTTTACAAGTAGTCTGTCTTTTACTTTGATGTCATCATATTTTCCTTCCTATTATGCAGGGCTCGTATAGGTAGCATCAGCCCCTGTGAAACCATGAAAATACAATGGCCACCTTGTCTCTGGAAAATAATATGGCTTGCATTATTTTTTATCCATGGAATTTACTCCAGTTTTTTTATAATTTTTGTCATCGATTCCCTATTTGAGAACATGAAACGCCTTTTTTTCTTTCGTTCCCTTTTTCTGTCTCCGTTCCTCTATGCTTACCATCTTAGTGGACTTTTAAATTAAATATTAAATTAATTTATTTATTACGAGACAGATGGTCAGACAGAGAATTGGTGCACCAAGGCCTTTAGCCACTGTAAATGAACTCCAGAAGCATACACCATCATGTGCATCTGGCTTTCGTGGGTTCTGGGAATTGGACTTGTGTCCCTAGGCTTCATAGGCAAGTACCTTAACCACTAAGCCATCTTTTCTTTGTGGTACATGAATAGGGAAGAATCTGTTCTAATAATCCTGATAAGCATAGAAAAAGAAGGTATGGTAGCAGTGTTTGGCTGAAGAAAGCAACTGTTAACATGTTTCCCTATGTAAGGACTTCCTTATCACGCTAGCTAAAGCTGTCCCATTTGATGATTTGGATTCTTTCCTTTTTTTTGTTTTTGTTTTGTTTTTCGAGGTAGGGTCTCACTCTAGCCCAGACTGACCTGGAATTCACTATGGAGTCTCAGGGTGGCCTCAAACTCACGGTAATCCTCCTACCTCTGCCTCCCGAGTGCTGGGATTAAATAGGTGTGCGCCACCACGCCTGGCTCTGTTGTTTTGTTTTTTTGAGGTAGGGTCTCACTCTGGCCCAGGCTGACCTGGAATTAACTATGTAGTCTCAGGGTGGCCTTGAACTCACAGTGATCCTCCCACCTCTGCCTCCTGAGTGCTGGAATTAAAGGTGTGCATCACCACGCTTGGCTAGGATTTGGTTTCTTGAAAGAATCTTACAATGTAGGCCAGGGTAGCCTGGAACTCATGAGCCTTCTGTCCCAGCCTCAAGAGTGTACCCAGCTCATGGGGCAAATTTCCTAATATTCCTAGTTAAAATTTACCTTCATGATAGATATCTTACAAGTGAAGTTTCTTGGGCCACTCACTGATACATCCTTAAATGGCATTGGTTTAATGTGATTGGATGGTAGGAGTGTGCTTAAAACTTGATTCGCAGTACTGACTTGTCCTAGCATGGTAGATCACCCTAAATGCCCCGTTTGTTGTGTTTAGGGCCACTTGTCTCTTCATATGCTTCACTACATTTTGTTAGGTGAATGTGATAATGACTATCTGATGGGAACTTGCCAAGTTTTGTCCTTGTGGAGAGAGCTGAACCTTCTCCCTTTGTAGCCCAGGCTAACCTGGAACTGTTACTGTCCTACTTCAGCCTCTTGAGTGCTAGGATTTCAGGTGTGTGCTACCTCACCTGGCTGAATTGAACCTTTGAGGAGAAACATTGTGATTTTGTTATTTGGACAATGTTTTGCCCCCCTTTTGTGCTTTTCTGTATGTCTGGCATGAGACCCAGAACTTCGTCCATAATAGGCAAGAGCTCTTTGCAGAGCTATATCTCAGCTCTAGAGGTTCTTCTTAAACAAGTTGTCCACAAAGGTCTTGGGGAGGTACTGCAGTGACCTTAAGTACTCAGCTGGATCCTTGTACATCTCTGCAGGAATACCTCAACAGCATTCTCCAGCATGCCAAGGATTTCAAAGAGTATCACAGGTCAGTCACGGGAAAGATCCAGAAACTCACCAAGGCGGTGGCCACCTACCATGCCAACACTGAGCGGGAACAGAAAAAGGAGAACGAACGCATCGAGAAGGAGAGAATGCGGAGGCTCATGGTAGAGCTTTTTTCCCGTGTGCTTTGGGTGTGATGAGGGCCCTGTTCCTCACGTAGGGTTGTGTAGTGGTATTTTGTATCTTTGATTAGCAGTGTATCTGAGGGAAAGAGTGGGCTTGGATCAGAGTTTCAGATCCTCTGACCATCAGTGGCCATTTGGTTTTGGGTCTGTTAAGCTGGCTGCTCTGGTTTCTCTGAATAAAGGTGGGGTCCCCTGCTCTGGGTCTCATGAGAGCCACAGAAGATACTTTGTCAACTCTACCCCATAATTGGTCCTGCTGACCATTTACTTACAAGGGAGTTGCTAGTTGGTAGGTATGGATGCCTATACTGGACCAAGCCCTGCCTAATGTGTGTTCTAGGGACAAAGAAGGGAACACAGTACCATTCTTGTCCTTTGAGGCTGGTGCTTTATCTTGAAGGAGTTTTTCAGTGAAGGCAGGGAGACAGGGCAAAGGATGAGCCAGTGTGACACGTCATGGTGCTGAGACTCCTGTGGGAAGAGAAAAGACTAGGATAGAGGTCCTGAAAACTAAGGGGCAGCACTTGGGCCTAGCAGCAGGATGGGTTGGAAGGAGTATTGGAGTGTGAGGGGTTCATGCAGTCTTCAGTGGGGGACTTGCTGGTGGCTTTTGATGAATGTTTGTGTCTTAAAAATTCATGCTCCTCTTTTATAGGCTGAAGACGAGGAGGGTTACCGCAAGCTCATTGACCAGAAGAAGGATAAGCGCCTGGCCTATCTCTTGCAGCAGACAGATGAGTATGTGGCCAACCTCACAGAGCTGGTGCGACAGCATAAGGCTGCCCAGGTCGCCAAGGAAAAAAAGAAGAAAAAGAAAAAAAAGGTGCAGTGGGTCCCTGTTTGGCACCAACAACCCAATGACATGAAAGTGGGCATGTCTGGGTGGCTATATGTCTTGTGGCCTCAGCCTGACCCTATCTCTCTTTACTTTCAGAAGGCAGAAAATGCTGAAGGACAGACCCCTGCAATTGGGCCAGATGGCGAGGTGAGGCAGTAGGAGTTTCTTGTGGAAATGCCAGCCAGCCCTTTGTTGGTCTGTTTCAGATTCTTTTTTTCCTTTTTCTTTTTTTTGTTTGTTTTTTTCAAGGTAGGGTCTCTCTCTAGCTCAGGCTGTCCTGGAATTCACTGTGTTGTCTCAGGGTGGCCTCAAAGTCATGCAATTGATCCTCCTATTTCTGCCTCCCGAGTGCTGCGATTAAAGGTGTGTGCCACCACGCCTGGCTTTTGTTTTTTTTTTAAATCCTTTTTTGTGTGTGTTTGTGTGTATGTGTTAAGGCAGAGTGTTGTTTATTCACAGCTACATAGTTAGTTCCAGGTCAGTCTGGACCAGTGAGACCCTACCTTGAAAAAACAAAGGGAAAAAAAAAAAACTTTTTGTTTTTTTGGGTCTGTCTCACTCTAGCCCTAGCTGAACCTGGAACTTACTGTGTAGTACAGGCTGGCCTTGAACTCAAGGGATCTTCCTAACTCTGCCTCATTAATGCGGGGATTAAGGGTGTGAGCCACTATGCTCAGCCTCCCTTGTGGTTTGTTTTGTTTTTTTTCCCACAAGGTAGGGTTTTACTTTAGTTCAGGTTGACCTGGAATTTGCTATGTAGCCTCAGGGTGGCCTGGAATTCACAGTGATCCTCCTCCCTCTACCTCTCCAGTGCTGGGAGCAACAGACAGAAAGAGAGAGAGAGAATAGGTGTGCCAGGGCCTCCAGCCACTGTAAACAAACTCCAGATGCATGTGCCCATTGTGCATCTGGCTAACGTGGGTCCTGGGGAATCTAGCCTCCGACTGGGTTCCTCAGGCTTCCCAGGCAAGCACTTAACCACTAAGCCATCTCTCCAGCCCTTCCCTTGGCTTTTTTTTTTTTGAGATAGTGCTCAGATTACAGGTGTTAGTGAAAATGCTTGGTTTTATTGATTGATGGAGAGAGACAGGGTCTTGCTATCCCAAGCTGGCTCCACACAGTTTCCTTGTTTCAGCCGCCCCAGTGTTGTAATAGTTGTGCAGCATGCTGGGCTCCACCACATTTACATAGCTCATCCCTGCAGGTGAGTGCTTTTTGTGTTTCTTTGGTCTTGATCTTTGTTGTAGTGAGCATCCAGTCCCTTTGTTATGTTGCTGTTTGGGTCAGTCATCCTGCAGTAACTAAATAACATTGTTTAGGGTCTGCCACCACAGTGATTTTCTAACAGTTCTTGAGATTGGTAGTCCAACATCAAGTTGTCAGTCTCATAGGTTCATGCATGGGGGCTCCTTTCAGAGATTATAGATGGCCAGTGCAGTGTTCACATGGCAAGGGGAGAAAGTACACCAAAATCTTACTGGGCATGATGGTGGACATCTTTAATTCTAGCAGAGGTAGGATCACCATGAGTTCAAGGCCACCCTGAGACTGCATACTGAATTCCAGGTCAACCTGGGCTAGAGTGAGACCCTACTTAAACTAAAAAAATGCAAAATAATAACAATAGTAATAATCCATCTGCAATTCTACTTTTTTTCCCCATTCTTTGCTCTATCTCCAATGCCCCTCTCCAGTAGCACCACCTTTATGGACAGAGCTTCAGGGTAGAACATTTGAAGTTATACAGTTGGTGCCATAGTGATGGCACACTTTGTCCTATCGGCTGTGCTCCCACAAGTGCTGGGTGGTGGCAGTTAATTCAGACATAGTTACCCCCAAATGATTTTATTTGGAATGTCCCATTGAACTATATTGCAAAATTATTTGGGCAGGTATGTTACAACACACAGCCACCTTCTTTAGGCCATGTAGGGACTCCAGGCAGAAGTTCCCTAATGGGAAAGTGGCTTCCAGGAGTTCTGTTCAATCTTGTTCAGTAGGTACTGTGGCACTATTTTAGTTGGGTTGTGACAGTGTCACTTGTTGCTTGAGGCTTTTCTTCATTTTAGACTTGACTGTGCTTGTCAGTTATGGGGCAATATGTAGAAATGGGAGTAACTAAGCCCTGCCCACAGCAGCTTGGTCCGTTGTTAGGGTTAGCATGTTTAACTTTCCCTGAGGAATCCATCCTTTCTACTCCTCTGTAGGTAGGGTCTCCCTCTGGCGTCCAAGCTATTCTTCAACTTCTAGTCCTCCTGCTAAGGCATCTCTGAGCTGGCAATATAGGCAGGTGTCTCCAACCCTATCTAGTCCTTTTGTAGGTGCCCAAGGGATGGGGATGAGGGATCCTGACATTACACTGGTGACTCTTTTCAGCCTCTGGACGAGACCAGCCAGATGAGTGACCTCCCTGTGAAAGTGATCCATGTGGAGAGTGGGAAGATACTCACAGGCACAGATGCTCCCAAAGCCGGGCAGCTGGAGGCCTGGCTTGAAATGAACCCGGGGTGAGTGGGGCCTCATCATTCACGTGAAGAGGCCAGGATCCCACATTGACAGGCGCCTCCTTCCACACACTCAGCAGCGGGGGGCAGATTGCTTGCACCTGGGGACCAGGCCAGTTTGTCTGGGGCAGTGAATATGCTATCTGCAAGGAGATTAATATTAAAACAGTGGCATTTTTTTTTTAGGTATGAAGTAGCTCCAAGATCTGATAGTGAAGAAAGTGGCTCAGAAGAAGAGGAGGAAGTAAGATCACCATCTAGATTTTCAGTTGTTGGGGCATGCTGTGACCTTTGCACTCTGTGAGCTACCTGGGTATGGTGTGAGCAGGGGCCAGCTGAGGTACCAGAGCTGGGCTCACTTAGGTGGGAGCCTCTTGCCATTGTGATTGTGTCCATGTGAAATCAGTCTAATGGTTTCAGATCCATTGCCTACCCTGCACTAGCCACTTTTTATGTGGCTTTTTATTTGGGTTTTGAGAATCAGAATCATATCCTCGTTGCACTAGCCACTTTTCCAGCACTAGCATTCCTCTGAATGGTCTGCTGCTTCTGCCTAATTCACAGACGGTGTGCACCCATGTATGTGGCAGCAGTCCATCGCCAGCTCCCTGCTGTCTCTGCTCTGGCTTTCACAAACCCTTTCTCAATGAGGCTTGTTTTCCTCTCAGACTATCTGTAATTTAACGGATGGCCTCCCCATCGGCATATTAGACACATTGGCATATCATCTAATCAGATCCAGCCCATCCTGTGGACTGGGGGTTATTAAAAACAAAGATATCATTGGTTTTTATATTTGGATAGGAGTCTTGAGGACCACTTACTCTTTTTTTTTTTTTTTTTTTCCTGAGGTAGGGTCTCACTCTAGTCCAGACTAACCTGGAATTCACTGTAATCTCAGAGTGGCCTTGAACTCACAGCAAACCCTTCTACCTCTGCCTCCCAAGTGCTGGGATTAAAGGTGTGCACCCCCACGCCTAGCTATCTTTTTTGAGACAGGATCTTATTATAGACTAGGCTGACCTGGAATTCACTCTGTGACCCAGGCTGGCTCAAGTTCATAGTGATCTTCCGACCTCAACCTCCTGGTTGGTTGTTGTGATTAAAGACATGTGCTACCAACACTCCACATTCAGCTCTTTTCCCTTTTTTGTTTGTTCAAACATATCATTTATTTATTGATTGATTTCTTAGTTTTATTTGAGACACAGAGAAAGAGGTGGACATAACAGAGTGAGTGTGGGTGCTACAGGGCCTCCTGCCATTGCAAACAAACTCCAGACACATGCACCACTTGTCTATCTGGCTTTACGTGGGTACTAGGGAATTGAACCCAGGCTGGCAGGCTTTGCTAACAAGGGCCTTACTACTGAGTCAACTCCCTAGCTCTCTTTTTCCCTTCTCTCTCATTCTTTTTTTTCAAGGTAGCGTCCACTGTGTAGTCTCAGGCTGGCCTTGAACATACCAGGCACTTGTCTTTTTCTTTTTCTTTTTCTTTTCTTTTTTTCTCTTCTCTTCTCTTCTCTTCTCTTCTCTTCTCTTCTCTTCTCTTCTCTTCTCTTCTCTTCTCTTCTCTTCTCTTCTCTTCTTCTTCTCTTCTTCTTCTCTTCTTCTTCTCTTCTTCTCTTCTTCTCCTCCTCTTCTTCTCCTCCTCTTCTCCTCCTCTTCTTCTCCTCCTCTTCTCTTCTTCTCTTCTTCTTCTCTTCTTCTTCTCTTCTTCTTCTTCTCTTCTTCTCTTCTTCTTCTCTTCTTCTTCTTCTTCTTCTTCTTCTTCTTCTTCTTCTCTTCTCTTCTCTTCTCTTCTCTTCTCTTCTCTTCTCTTCTCTTCTCTTCTCTTCTCTTCTCTTCTCTTCTCTTCTCTTCTCTTCTCTTCTCTTCTCTTCTCTTCTCTTCTCTTCTCTTCTCTTCTCTTCTCTTCTCTTCTCTTCTCTCTCGTTAAACAAGCCTGATTTTAACATACATTAGAGACAACATGACAGACACAAAACAATTTCTTAAATAAGTACCTTTTACCATTGGACAATTTTAAGGCTTAACTAAAGAAATATTTATGACTGTTACATGAAGCTTAGATAAACTATATGAACATTATTTCTATCCAATGGATTTACCTAAGACATGGGGAGTTTTTTCAGTTTTCCTAAGAACAAAATCACAAGTCACTTTTTATAAGACCTAAATTACAACCTCAGTGATAAATCATCTAGTAAAACCAGCATGAACAAGACAAGAACCATCTTAAAATTACAAAGTTTTAGCCAGGCATAGAGATGCATGCTCATTGACAGCCAAACATCATGGACATGTGCCATATATATGTAAACTCTACTTTTTGTTAGTATCAGACTTTTCCAGATATCAGAATATGATAATTTGGTTTTTACCAAGTCCATGATGATTTGACTTATACTATTTACCCAGAACAAATATATATATATATTATCACTCATTGATTTTAGAACTTTGTTTCTTATAACATTCCTGGAACACAATTTTTTAAAATTATGAAAGTAGATTTGAACATTATTAAAAATTTTAGAAATTTTCTTACAAACTCAGAATCTAGTACTTCTAAACTTAAACATAAATCTTGAGGCTGTTTTCTGTTAGTAGTTCCATAGAAGTATAGAAAGATCAAATAAACATAATTACAAATTTCTTTTTTTTTAAAAATTTTTTCTCAATATTTTTCACCTTTTTATTTATATTTTTTGTCAATTTTTATTAACATTTTCCATGATTATAAAAAATATCCCATGGTAATAACCTCCCTCCTCCCACTTTCCCCTTTGAAATTCCATTCTCCATCATATCCCCTCCCCATCTCAATCAGCCTCTTTTTATTTTGATGTCATGATCTTTTCCTCCTCTTGTGATGATCTTGTGTAGGTAGTGTCAGGCACTATGAGGTCATGGATATCTAGGCCATTTTATGTCTGGAGGGAGCACGTTATAAGGTGTCAGTCCTACCCTTCCTTTGGCTCTTACATTCTTTTCACCACCTCTTCCGCATTAGACCCTGATCCTTGGAAGGTGTGATCAAGATGTTATTCAGTACTCCAGTCACTTCTTTCCAGCACTATGATACCTTCTGAGTCATCCCAAGGTCACTGCCATCTAAAAAGAGAAGATTCTATACCCAAAGTGAGAATAGTATTAATATAAGGGTATAAATATTAAGAGAAGTGCTTACTGGGCAGTTTGATAAGCATAGTATATACAGTTTTCCAGACATCAGCAGATATTACACCCCTAGGGCTCATGACTACCCCTGTTTTAAGTTTTCAGTATCAGGGATGTATTCCCCCCCATGGAGTGGGCCTCCAGTCCAATTGGAGGGCAGTTGGTTTCCACCATGACAGACATGCCACGATCGCCTCATTTGGCCTGGCTGGCCAATTATAAGGCTTGCAGTGTCCACTGTTGAGTATCTTCACTGGTGGTATCTCTTTCTCCCATTGAACTCCATGTAGAATGGCTTCTTCCAGTTTTCTGTCAGCTGGTCTACATGGAGGAGGTTATCAGCTCAGTTCCAGTAGATTTCTCAGTGCCTTGCAGCCCAAGTACGTGGAGTCTTCAGTAATAGGGTCTTACCATCTATTCCTGGTGGGAAACCAATGGCCTCGTCAATGGCCTGTAATGTTTTGGGGGCATCGGGACCTCCCTGGCCAACAACTCACTGGAGGTATCCCATACTTGGCATTGAAAATTTTTTGCTTTTTCAAGGTAGAGGCTCACTCTAGCTCAGGCTGACTTGGAAATCACTCTGTAGTCTCAGGGTGGTCTCGAACTCATGGCCATCCTTCTACCTCTGCCTCCCAAGAGCTGGGATTAAATAAGGCGTATGCCACCACACCCAGCTCTTTAACAGACTAATGTAATGAGTCTTAGGTACACATGCATATGATTCTTTGAAAAAATTTTTTTATTTCTGTTTTGGGGTAAGGTCTCAGTCTGCCAAGCTGCCCTCAAACTCTGTCTCCCAATTGCTGAAACTAAAGGAATGCACTACCATACCTTTCTTTCTTAAAATTATTTATTTATTTATTTAATTTAGAGAGAGTGAAAGAGTTAGAGAGATGGAAGAGAGAGAGAATGGTCGCGCCAGGGCATCCAGCCACTGCAAACAAACTCCAGACACATGCACCACTTTGTGCATTTGGCTTACATGGGTCCTGGGGAATCAAACCTGGGTCCTTTGGTTTTGCAGACAAGTACCCTAACTGCCAATCCATCTTTCCAGCCTTCTAAAAGAATTTTTTTTTTGAGACGGGAGGTCACTATTTTATGCAGGATGACCTGAAATTTGACTTGGTCTTCCTGCCTCAGCTTCTGAGTGCTAAGATTACAGGTACACCTCACCACACCCCCCCCACACACACACATTTTTTTTTTGTTTTGGTTTTCAAGGTAGGGTCTCGCTCTAGCCCAGGCTGACATGGAATTCATTGTGAAGTCTCAGGGTAGCCTCAAACTCACGGTGATCCTCCTACCTCTGCCTCTTGAGTGCTGGGATTAAAGGTGTGCGCCACCATGACTACTTTATTTGTTTATATATTTATTGAAGCAGGGTCTCATTCTAGCGCAGGCTAACCTGGAATTCACTGTGTAGTTTTAGGTTGCTCTCAAACACATAGCAGTTCTACCTCTGCCTCCCAAGGGCTGGAATTAAAGGTTTGTGCCACAATGCCCAGTGATTTTTTATTTTTATTTTTATTTTTTGGTAGTGGTATATTGTTTGTCTTTCTTTGTTCCCCAGGCCGGCCTTAAACTTGCCATCTTCTTGTTCAGCTTCCTAAATTCTGGGATTATAGACATATGCCACTATGTCCAGCTCACTGATCTACTTTCTGTCTCTGTATTGGCCATTTGTGGACCAACACTACCAGTGAAGTTAGGGCAATATGTAGTTTTTAACATCAGGTTTCTTCTCATGTAGCATCTTTTTGTTCTTTAATTTTTTTTTTTAATTTATTTGCAAGCAGAGAGAGAGAGAAGAAAGACAGATAAAGAATGGGCATGACAGGGCCTCTAGCCACTGCAAAGAAACTCCATTCACATGTGCCCCTTGTGTATCTGGCTTATGTGGGTCCTGAGGAATCAAACCTGGGCCCTTCTGCTTTGTTAATGCCTTAACCACTAAGCCATTTTTCCAGGCCTGTAGCATATTTTTGTCGTTCATCCAAGTGTTGTGTAAGTCAAGAAATTTTTTCTTTTTATTGTTGAGTTGTGCTCCATCCTATGGATTTAACATCACATTTTGTTTATCCACCAGTTGGTGGGCACTTTTGTTTACATTTCTTCGTATTATAATGTGAACATGCACAAACATGTTTCGGTGTGGATATAGCTTTTTCATTTTTCCTGGGGATATACCTTAGGAGTGGAATTGCCAGGTCACATGGTAAGTTTTCATTTCCCTTTTTTTTTTTTTTTTAATTTTTATTTATTTATTTGAGAGCGACAGACACAGAGAGAAAGACAGAGAGAGGGAGAGAGAGAGAATGGGCGCGCCAGGGCTTCCAGCCTCTGCAAACGAACTCCAGACGCGTGCGCCCCCTTGTGCATCTGGCTAACGTGGGACCTGGGGAATCGAGCCTCGAACCGGGGTCCTTAGGCTTCACAGGCAAGCGTTTAACCGCTAAGCCATCTCTCCAGCCCTCATTTCCCTTTTTAAGAAACTGCCAAACTGTCATCCAAAGTGGCTCTACCATTTCACAGTTCCTGTTTCTCAGTATCCTCACCAGCACTGGTGCTGTTTGTCGTTGGGGTTATGGCCCAGTGGGTGTGTGGTGGCATCTCATTGTGTTTTCCAGTTGTATTTTCCCAATGATTGGTGCTGCCAAGCATTTTCCCATATATGTATATACACCACACCCATCTTTGTGCAATGGGAAGCTCTTAAAGTCTATTGCCCATTTGTAATTGGGTTGCCATCTTAATGAATTCTAGCTGCATATCTCTGGTCCAGTACACAGTTTACAAATATCTTCTCTCAGTGTGCTTGCCTATTTTTGTGTTTTCTTTTAATATTTTATTTATTTGGGGGGAGAGAGAGAGGGAGGAGGGAGGGAGAGAATAGTTGTGCCAGGGCTTCTAGCTGATGCAAATGAACTCCACGCACATGTGCCACCTTGTGTATCTGGTTTACATGAATACTGGGGAATTGAACTTGGGTCCTTTGGCTTTGCAGGCAAGTGCATTAACTGGTAAGCTATCTCTAGACCTTTCCTGTTTTCTTAATGATACCTTCGTTTGAATTGTGAAAAATTTTAATTTTGATGAAATCATATTTTATCTTTATGGATGGTGCTTTTAGTGATTTAGACCTACTTGCCTAAGCTAAGGTCACATGGATTTTCTCTTGTGTTTTCTCCTAATATATTTTTTAAATTTTTTATTTTTATTTATTTATTTGAGAGCAAGAGGGAGAGAGAATGGACGCGCCAGGGCCTCTAGCCCCTGCAAACGAACTCCAAATGGTGTGTCCCCTTCTGCATCTGTCTAACCTGGGTTCTGGGGAATCGAGCCTTGAACTCTGGGGTCCTTAGGCTTCACAGGCAAGCGCTTAACTGCTAAGCCATCTCTCCAGCCCCTCCTACATTTTTGTAGTAAAAGCTCTTACATTTAGAGTGATTTATTTTATTTATTTATTCATTTATTTATTTCAGACAGAGAAAGAGGCAGGGAGAGAGAGGGAAGGAGGGAGAGAATGAGTACGCTAGAGCCGCTAGCCACTGCAAACAAACTCCAAATGTGTGCACTGCCTCGTGCATCATCTGGCTTATGTGGGTCATGGAGAGTGACCCTGGGATCCTTTGGCTTTGCAGGCAAATGCCTTAACTGCTAAGCCATTTCTTCAGCCCATTTATTTTATTTTATAAAAATATTTTATTTATTTAGCTATTACAGAGATTGTGAGAAAGAGGCAGATAGAGAATGCGCGAGCCAAGGCTCTGGTCACTGCAAATGAATTCCAGATGCATCACCATGTTCATCTGGCTTTCGTGGGTAATAGGGAATTGAACCTGGGTCCTTAGGCTTTGCAGGCAAGCACCTTAACAGCTCAGCCATCCCTAGAGTGATTTAAGTGTATGTGTGGCGGGGGAGGAGGACATGAACTTAGGGCCTCATGCATTTGAAACACTACCCTGAGCTATAACTACAATCCCTTTTTAAGGGTGTTCTGTTTTGGTTGGTTGGTTGTTTTACAAAGTAGGGTCTTGCTCTAGCTGGGGCTGACCTGGAATTCATTATGTATTCTTGGGGTGGCCTCAAACTCACGGTGATCCTCCTACCTCTGCCTCCCGAGTGCTGGGATTAATGACCACCACACCTGGTGTAGGGTCATTTTCTTTTCTTTTTTTTTACAAAAGCAAGAGTATTTTAGTCAGAGTTATAAGTTACACATTATTTTTGCCCATCTACATTATTTTCTTTTCAAAGTTTTTTTTATTAACAACTTCCATGATTATAAAAAATATCCCATGGTAATTCTCTCCCTCTCTCCACTCTCCCCTTTGCAACTCCATTCTCCATCATACCTCCTCCCCCTCTCAATCAGTCTGTCTTTTATTTTTATGGCATGATCTTTTCCTCCTATTGGTCTTGTGTAGACAGTGTCAGACACTGTGAGGTCATGTATATCCAGGCCATTTTGTTTCTGGGGAGCATGTTATAAGGTGTCCTACCCTTCCTTTGTCTCTTGCATTCTTTCTGCCACCTCTACCACAATAGACCCTGAGCCTTGGAAGGTATGACAGAGATATTGCAATGCTGAGCACTCCTGTTACTTCTTCTCAGCACCCTGATGCCTTCTGAGTCATCTCAAGGTCACTGCTATCTGAAAAGAGAAGGTTCTGTAACCTAAAGTGAGAGTAGCATTAATATATGGGTATGAACATTAAGAGAAATGCTCTCTGAGCAGTTTGGTGAGCATAGTATATACATTTAACCAGACAGCAGCAGATGTTATACCCCTAGGGCTCATGACTACCCCTATTATAGGTTTTCAGTATCCAGGATGTATTCCCTCCCATGGAGCAGGCCTCCAGTCAAATTAGAGGGCAGTTGGTTTCCCCCATAGCAGACGTGCCACTATTGCACTCGTGGCTCATTTGTCCTGGCTGGCCAAATCTAAGGCTTGCAGTATCCACTGTTGAGTATCTTCACTGGTGATTTCTATCTCTCCCTTTCAACTGCAGGTAGCATGATTTTTTTCCCGATTTCTGCCATCTGGTTTTCATGGAGGAGGTTTTCAGCTCAGGTCCAGCAGGATTTCTCAGTGGCCTTGCAGCCCAAGTATGTGGAGTCTTCAGCAATAGGGTCTTACCATCTCTTCCTGGTGGGAAACCAAGGGCCTCGGCAATAGCCTGTAATGTTTTCTGGCCATCAAAGACCTCCCTGGCCAATAACTCACTCGAGGTTTCCATCCCTGGCACTGAAGATTTTCTAGTAACAATCTATGGCTTATGCGTGTTCCATTGTCCAAAAATGTAGGTTTCCATATGACCTACTTATATCCTCTTAGCGTTTTTAGTTTTTTGAGGTAGGGTCTCACTCTAGCTCAGGCTGACCTGGAATTCACTGTTCACTATGGAGTCTCATGGTGGCCTCGAACTCATGGCAATCCTCCTACCTCTGCCTCCTCTGTGTGCTAGGATTAAAGGCGTGCGCCACCACACCCGGCTTCCTCTTAGATTTTGATTATCACTCCTTCCACCTGTCCTTTACTTAGTCTCTTCCCCTGACCTCACTTAGGCCTTTTCACCCCCATTAATCTGTTCTTCTAAATGTATATATAATGGCATCCTATTGCATCTCCTCCTCCCTCCCTTTCTGTTTCCTTTATGTCTCCTTTCTAGTTTACTGGCCTCTGCTACTGAGTTTTATTCCTACTCACACAGAAGTCCAATCATTTGTACCTAGGATCTACATATGACACTGAACATGCGACATTTGGCTTTCTGGGTCTGGGTTACCTCACTTAGTATAATCCTTTCCAGATCCATCCATTTTCCTGCAAATTTCCTAAGTCCACTTTTCTTACCGCTGAGTAGAACTCCAGTGTGTAAATGTGCCACATCTTCACATCCACTCATCAGTTGAGGGACATCTAGGCTGGTTCCATGTCCCAGCTATTGTGAATAGAGTGGCAATAAACATGCTTGAGCAGGTGTCTCTCAGGTAGTGAGATGAGTCCTTAGGATGTATGCTTAGGAGAGGTATAGCTGGGTCATATGTTAGATCCATTTTTAGCTGTTTGAGGAACCCCCACACTAGTTTTCACAGTGGCTGGACCAGATTACATTCCCATGAAGTGTAGGAGGGTTCCTCTTTCTTTCGCATTCTGGCAGCATTTATGGTCATTTGTTTTCGTGATGGTAGTGGCACATGTCTTTAATCACCGCACTTGAGGAGGCAGAGGTGTAGGAGGATCTTTGTGAGTTCGAGACCAGACTGAGTGTACAGGGTTTGATAGGAATTGTTAAACAGCTTGAATGTGAAGGCAATCTGGTTGTGACATCTGTTACTCCATTGATTGCTAGGGTTGATGCAGCTGATATGGCTGTGGAGGCGGGTGTCCCCTTCCTCCCTCACCACTCTATGTGCATCCCTCCTGAAGCTGCGCCCTCAAACAGGACGACCTTCCCCCAGTAGAAGAGGACTGGTCTTCAGTCAAGGGTATACAAGTAGCTGCTCTCCCCTGTTAGAACCCTAAACAAGCTCTCAAGGGATTGTTTAAGAGCTTATTTGTACGGTTTTATTTGCTTTTCACCATTGGGGTTGAACCCAGGGCTTGTAAATGTCAGGCCATTGTTCTACCAACTTATTCCCCTAACACTTTTTCATTTTATTTTGACAGAGGGTCTCACTTATGTTGCTCAGACTGCCCTCGAATTCATAATCTTTTCCCTTGGGTTCTCCAGTATCTGAGATTATAGTGATACAGCCATTACAGATCATTTTTAAATACTCAGTAGCTGTTCCATTTTAGATAATCAAAGGAGTCTACTGTGGTATTTCATGCCTTATATGAGAATGATTTAATACTAGCTAATGCCTTCCTGTATGTTTCATTAATAAATAATAAGATAGCTATGGAATTCAAGAGAATAAACTAGAAAATCACTTGAGTAGTTCAGCAGAGAATAAGAATATCCATGGTGGGGTGGCAGACATGAGAAGACTGCTTCCCATAACAGCAATCCAAAATGCCCTGACATACCTTTGAGAAAGATACCTGCAGTCTACTAGGGAAATGAGTCATTTACTAAGTCATTCAGAGAAGGTAAGAGGGATGACCGTTTGCATGGGAAGGGGAACAAGGCTTCAGGAGCATTGCTTCCTTTGGGATCCACTGTGGGTAAATTGAAGTGACATGGTGCCTCTCTTGGTAGGAGGAAGAGGAGGAGCAGCCTCAGCCCACACAGCCCCCCACGCTGCCTGTGGAGGAGAAGAAGAAGATTCCAGACCCAGACAGTGATGATGTCTCTGAAGTAGATGCACGGCACATCATTGAGTAAGGGGTCTTCACGTGTCCTTTTCTGCCACCATCTTATGGCATTTCTCTTTTAATTTCCTAAAAAATACTACTTATTATTTGAGAGAGAGGGAAAAAAGAGGCAGATATAGAGAGACAATGGACATGATGCCAGGACCTCCAGCCATTGCAAATAAACTTCAGACACATGTGCCAGCTTTTGTATCTGGTATACATGTGTCCTTGGGATCTGAAACTGGGTTTTTAGGCTTTTCAAGCAAGCACCTTAACTGCTAAGCCATCTTTCCAGTCATGTATGTATGTGTGGGTGTGTATATGTATGTATGTATGTATACACACACGTGTATCTGTATATATGTATGTTTACTTTTTCAGGGTAGAGTCTTGCTGTAGCCTAGGATTAAAGGTGTGTGCCGCCATACCCAGCTGTAATTTTTGTTGTTGTTTTTGTTTTTCAAGGTAGGGTCTCACTTTGGTCCAGGCTGACCTGGAATTAACTATGTAGTTTCAGGGTGGCCTCAACTCTGCTCACTCTGCTTCCCAACTGCTGGGATTAGAGGCGTGCACCACCACCCATATATATATATATTTTGTTTTTTTTTTGTTTTGTTTTAGTCCTTGTGTTTGTATACCTTGTTTGAGGCAGAGTCTCTTGTTCACCACTGTGTTGCTGGGCCAACTGGCTTGTGAGTCTTACTGAATTCTTCTGTTTTCTCCTCCCATTTTACTGCTAGAATAATGCTGGGATTACAGATGGTTGCTACTTGCTCTGGGTTATGTGGGTTCTGGAGTCTGAACTCAGGTCTTCATGCTTGCAAAGCAAGCACTTTTACCCACTGAACCATCTTTCCAACTCTGTTTTGCTTTATTTTATTTTTATTAGCCATGCCTGGCTTAATTATTTAAGTGTGTGTGTGTGTGTGTGTGTGTGCGCGCGCGCGCGCGGAGGGGGGACATCAGGTTAATGCCGGTTGCTTATCTTTCGTTCTCCTGTGCTAGCCTCTTTCTTTTCTGCTTTTCTTTCTTTCTCTCTCTCTCTCTCTTTCTTTTTTTTAAAGAGACTTCTTTTTTATATTTATTTATTCGACAGAGAAATAAGGAATGGGTATGCAAGGGCCTCCAACCACTGCAAATAAACTCCTGATGCTTGTGTCACTTTGTGCATCTGTCTAACATGGGTCCTGGGAATCGAACCTGGATCCTTTGGCTTTGCAGGCAAATACCTTAACTGCTACGCCACTCCTCCAGCCCTTTTCTTTCTTTTTTTTCTGAGCAAGCCCAACAGACTGGCCTTTTAAAAATATTTATTTATTTATTTGAGAGAGAAAGAGGCAGACAGTGAAAGAGAGAATGGGTATACCAGGGCCTCCAGCCATTGCAAATAAGCTCCAGGTGATGTACATCTGGCTTATGTGGGTCCTGGAGAATCGAACCAGGATCCTTTGGCTTTGGAGACAAATTCCTTAACTGCTAAGCCATCTCTCCAGCCCAACTGGCTTTTTTAAAAAAATTATTTTTATTGATTTATTTTGGAGGAAAGGAGGCAGAATATGAGAGAGGTGGGGGGATGGGTGCACCAGGGCCTCCAGCCAGTACACATGAACTCTAGATGCACGCACTACCATGTGCATCTGATTTATGTGGGACTTTGAGAATTGAACCTGGTCTTTAGGCTTCACAGGCAAGCACCTTAAACACTAAGCCACCTCTCCAGCCCCGCCCCCTTTTTTTAATGTGAGAGAGCAAATGAATTGGCATGCCAGGGCCTGCAGCTACTGCACTCAAACTCCAGAAATGTGCACATGTGCGACCTTGTGCTTATGTCACCTTGTGCGGCTACCTTACTTTTTTTTTTTTTTTTTTTGAGGTAGGGTCTCATTATAGCCCAGGCTGACCTGGAATTCACTATGTAGTTTCAGGCTGGCATTGAACTCACAGTGATTCTCCTACCTTAGCCTCCTGAGCACTGAGATTAAAAGCACATGCCACAGCACCATGCCCTGCTTATGCTTTTTTTAAAAAAATTTATATATTTGAGAGAAGCAAATTGAAATAGAGGGGGAGGGAAGATGGATGGACAGCTGTACCATGGCTTCTTGGTGCAGGAAATGATCTCCAGATGCTTGTGCCGCTTTATCTATCTGGCTTTACGTAGGTACTGGGTAGTCAAACCCAGGCCAGCAGGTTTTACATGTAAGTGTCTTTAACCACTAGGCCATCGCTCCATCACTTGTTTTGAGTCTGACTGGCTGACCTGTGACCCTGAATTTCTTTGGTTCCCTCTCTCTGAAGGACTGGGTCTACAGGCATGAGTGGCTTCACCCACCTGTTTATTTTGGTGCTGGGGAATAGAACTCTGGGAATATTAGGCCCTCTCAGGCTGTCATGCTGGGCATGACAAGCACTGTTACCTGCTGAACCATCTTCCCAGCTTTTGTTTTGTTTATAAGCCAGGGCCTCATTTTTTAGTATAGGCTGGTCTTGAACTTGTTATCCCTCTGAATGCTGGCTTTGTAGGTGTGCACCACCACGTGTCTCACCCTTTTAATAGATGGCCTTCCCACTGCCATGTCAGCACCTACTGTGGGACCAAAATAGGCAAAATTCCTATATGAAAGTGTTCACATGGGTCATCATAAGCTTGTAAGTACACTTGGGTGATAGTATAGAGCTGCCCTTTGTCTCACTTTGTTTTTCTAGCAAGTGTCATCTTCTAAAGAGGTGAGTTGCATTCATAAGCCAAGTTTGTATCTTATTCTTTCTGACTCCACACATGTATCAAGTCACCTTGTGTGACCTGGTTTCTGATGCACATCAGTTGTGATAAGTACAAGTACACATTCTGTTCTCATGCAAGTCCCCTGTAGGGCTTGCTGGTTTCTCTTTTGCACGTGTGTATATGTGCAGATGTGTGTGGGTATATCAGTGTCCTTGCCATTGCAAAAGAATACTAGGTGCATGTACCACATCTTGTATCTTGCTTTACTTGGGTCTTGGGGAATTGAACCTTGTACCTTTGGCTTCGTAGGCAAGCACCTTAACCACTAACCCATCTCTCTCCAGCCCCTATCACTTTTTAAAATTAAATACTTTTATTTATTTATTTGTATGCAGAGAGAGATAAAAAAGAAAAAGAGAGAATGGGTGCACCAGGGCCTCCAGCCACTGCAAACAAACTCCAGATGTATGTGCCACTATATCTGGCTTTACGTGGGCACTGGGGAATCGAACCTGAGCCATTAGGTTTTGCAGGCAAGTGCCTTAACCACTAAGCCATTTCTCCAGCCCCCCCCCCCCCCCCGCCATCACTTGTTTTTTTCCCCGAGGTAGGGTCTCACTGTAGCTCAGACTGACCTAGAATTCACTATGTAGTCTCAGGATGGCCTTGAACACATGGTGATCTTCCTGTCTCTGCCTCCCGAGTGCTGGGATTAAAGGTATTTGCCACCATGCCTGGCCATCACTTTTTTTTTTTTTTTTGGTTAAATTTTTTGTTCATTTTTATTTATTTATTTGAGAGTGACAGAAAGAGAGAGAGAGAGAGAGAGAAAGACAGATAGAGGGAGAGAGAGAGAATGGGCGCACCAGGGCTTCCAGCCTCTGCAAACGAACTCCAGACGCGTGCGCCCCCTTGTGCATCTGGCTAACGTGGGTCCTGGGGAATCGAGCCTCGAACCGGGGTCCATAGGCTTCACAGGCAAGTGCTTAACTGCTAAGCCATCTCTCCAGCCCTGGCCATCACTTTTTTAAAAAAAGTTTTCATTGTAAAGGGGAAAGTGGCGGGGGAAGGAAATTATCATGGTTGGTTGTCTATAATTATGGAATTGTCAATTAAAAAACAGCCAGAAGCTGGGTATGGTGGCGTACGCCTTTAATCCCAGGACTCGGGAGGCAGAGGTAGGAGGATCAATGGTGAGACCCTACCTTGAAAAAAAAAAACAAAACAAAAAAAGCCAGGTGTAGTGGCATACACCTTTAATCCCAGCACTTGGGAGACAGAGGTAGGAAGATCACTGTGCATTAGAGGCCACCCTAAGACTACATAGTGATTTCCAGGTCAGCCTGAGCTAGAGTGAGACCCTACCTCAGGGGGGAAAAAAAAACTATTTGAGAGCTGGGGGGGGGGGGTGTGTGTGAATAAACATTGGTTATGCCAGGGCTTTTGCCACTGCAAACAAACACTAGATGTATGCATCTCTTTTTGCAGTGGCTATATATGGGTACTGGGGAATTGAACCGGGCTGTTAGGCTTTGTAAGCAAGTGCCTTTAACCACTCAGTTATCTATCCCTCCAGCCCCTCAACTAAAATTTGAAAGAAAGAAAGAAAAATATATATATATATTTTTAAATTTTTATTTATTTGAGAGTGACAGAGAAGAAGTCAGAGAGAGAACGGATGCATCCGGGCCTCCAGCCACTGTGCATCTGGCTTACATGGGTACTGGGGAATGAAGCCTCAAACCGGGGTCCTTAGGCTTCACAGGCAAGCACTTAGCCACTAAGCCATCTCTCTAGCCCCAAAAAAGGATGTTTTTTTGTACTTATGTATTATTATGTATGTTGTATGCTCCTGTGTGCACTGATGTGGTGCCCCTTAAGTTTGAAGCCAGCCTAAGACTACATAGTGAATTCCATGTCAACCTGGACTAGAGCAAGAACCTAACTCAATAAACAAAACAGCCAGGCATAGTGGCACATGCCTTTAATTCCATCACTTGGAAGGAAGAGGTAGGAGGATCACCATGAGTTCAAACTCAAGGCCATCCTGAGACTACATAGTGAATTACAGGTCAGCCTGGGGTAGAGTGAAACCCTACCTTGAAAACAAAAACAAAAGAGAAGATTCTCTTTTGATCTGGGAAAAAGCTCAGTGGGTAATGCACTTGATACCGAGCTTGGTGACCAGGGTTTGGATCCCCAGAGCCCACATAAAGTTTGATGCTGTGGTGGGCATCTGTGATCCTAGCTCTCCTGCATCAAGATGGAAGGCAGAGTCAGGAGAATTTCAAAAGCCTGCGGGCCAGACAGCCTAGTGTTCACAGTGGTGAACAAGAGACCCAGCCACAAACAAGGTTGAAGACAAGGACTGGAGTTGTCCCTTGACCTTCATATGCATGTCTGTATTTGCACACACAAAAGATAATAAACTTAAGTAAACAAACTTTAAAAAGACTTTATATTATAGCTGATTACAAATGGTTCTAGTTTTTTTTTAATTTTTAAATTTTTATTAACATTTTCCATGATTATAAAAAAAAAATATCCCATGGTAATTCCCTCCCTCCCCCCTGACACTTTCCCCTTTGAAATTCCATTCTCCATTATATTACCTTCCCACCTCAATCATTGTACTTACATATTACAATATCAACCTATTAAGTACTCTCCTCCCTTCCTTTCTCAGGGTTCTAGTTTTGTATAAAGCTGCTCAGTGTTTATATATTTTCTCTGGAGACCCTGGGAACTTTCACTGTAATAGACCGACTAGTCACATTACCAGCTTCTTAATCGGAGCAGGGCTTTCTGTCTTGACAAGTGATAGCACCTTTGGCCTGTGATAATGAAAACTCCTGTCACTCAGGGGGCCTCTGAGATTGTGTCCACAGCATATCACAAACTGGAACGTGTGATTTCATACAGTGCTTCTATCTCACTTCTAGGAATGCCAAGCAAGATGTCGATGATGAATATGGGGTGTCTCAGGCCCTTGCTCGTGGCTTGCAGTCCTATTATGCTGTGGCACATGCTGTCACTGAGAGAGTAGATAAGCAGTCAGCACTGATGGTCAATGGCGTCCTCAAACAGTACCAGGTAAGGCAGGAGAGGGCGTTGGGGGCCTTACCCCCACAGTAGTTGTGGTGGAGGTGCTCTCAGGTAACGTAGAGGCTGGGTTCATAGACCAGAGTTCACTTTCTGGACAGAGTTCACCTCTGTCTCAGGGCAGCTCACTTTTCTTTGCATCCAGAGCTTGCCAGTATGTTGGGTTCAGTTAGCTGCCTTGAGGAGGTGAAATGAGTAAATCTCCATGTGCTGGGTGTCCCATACAGGCCAGGCAGCCTAGGAGCACTTAACACACATGCTTCTGGCTCTCTGGAGAGCCCCACAGCCGCGTTCAAACTCCTACAATTGAGGAATGGCCATGTCTGGTCCTAGTCAGAGCTGGGCACAGGTGTGCCCAGTGTGTCATCTGGAGCTCCACAGCGTGAGCCAGCAAAGGATGGGCCATCAGTCACATGCCTTTCTTTTGAGAGGGTGGGTTTCTCTGAGAGCCAGAGCCCTGGGCCTCTGGCGAGGAGCTGTTGCTAAACTGGGCTGTTTTTCCCATGGCCCCTCACTCCTGTCTCACCTTTGAGGTTCCAGGGGAGCTAGCTTCACTTCAGCCAAAGAATACATCTCTCTGATTTGGTTTGTCTGTGGCCTCTGTTCTTGTCACACGTTTTGTGAGAGCTCAGACTTTGTTGTCCATGTAGGCCTCCAGAGTGGAAGGTCTAGCATGCAGTGGAGCTTCCATAGGCCATTGGGATCGACAGCATCATGTCTTGTCTTGAACTTTACTTCCTTTATCTGTAAGGAAGTATCCAAATTTTTTCTCTTTAACATCATGCAGTTGGAAAGTACCCAAGCTTTAGAACAAGTTTAGGAAAACACTGTGGTTCAGGTGCTGGAACCCAGGGCTTTGTGAGTGTAAGGCAGACTATGGCTGAACTACCATCCCCAGTCCTCCCTTAATTGATACTGAAATTATGTTTAGGTAACTACTGACCATTTGATGGATTCATCACCTCATTTCCCTGAAGCCTTGATGGTTTCAAGCTTGAAATCTTGTAGAGTGTTTAGACTGTCATGTACTGCAAGGCTTAGTGCCAGGCAGTATAGATGTCAGCCATCCAGTCATCCCAGCCCCACAGAGTAGAAGCTTTACCCATTCTTTCTGGTTTTTCAAGGTAAGGTTTTGCTCTAGCCTAGGCTGACCTGGAATTAACTATGTAGCCTCAGGCTGGCTTCGACCTTACAGTGAATTTCTTGCCTCAGCCTCCCAGGTGCTGAGATTAAAGGTGTGTGCCACCATGCCCAGCCCATGTACATTTTCTTTTCTTTTCTTGTTTGAGGTAGGGTCCCAGACTGACCTGGAATTCACTGTGTAGTCTCAGGGTGGCCTTGAACTCAACAGCAGTCCTCCTACCTCTGCCTCCCAAGTGCTGGGATTAAAGGCATGTGCCACCATGCCTGACTTTTATTTATTTATTTTCCTTAACCACTAAGTTGTTTGTTTTTTTTTCCCCCTGCCTTCAAACCATTAGGAAGGCGAGTAGGGGCTGACAACATCTGCAGAGTCCCACATCCTTTGCAGTCCCACACCCTTGTCATTGAAAAGTCCATTTTTATGTTTTCAAGGTAGGGGCTCACTCTAGCTCAGAGTGATCTGGAACTTACTATAAGACTCCAGGCTGGCCTCTAACTCACAGCAATCCTCCCACCTCTATTTCCTGTGCACTGGATTAAAAGGTGTGTGCCACCACACCCAACAGTACTAAACTGATTTTTCTCTTGCTTTCATTTTTATTTATTTATTTTATTATTTTTTTTTCACAGATCAAGGGCTTAGAGTGGCTTGTGTCTCTCTATAACAACAACCTGAATGGCATTCTGGCCGACGAGATGGGCCTGGGGAAGACTATCCAGACCATTGCGCTCATCACGTACCTCATGGAGCATAAGCGCATCAATGGACCCTTCCTCATCATTGTGCCTCTCTCGTAAGTGCTGTCTAGTACAGTTCTTGTTTTCCTGCAGGCCAAAAGTAGAAGATTCAAGTGTTAGCAGTGTGGGGTTAGGGTCCCACTGTGGCTTTTAGATGGCCACCACTTCCCTGTATCTGCACATGGAGTGTCTGTCCAAAGTCCTTTTATCTAAGGTCATTAGACAATGTGTCAGGGCCCACCTACCTACAACCACATCTTAAAGTCAATGTCTTTTAGAGGACTTGTCTTCAAATGTAGTCATGTTCTAAATTCCTGACTGTTAAGACTTCCACATATAAATTTGGAGGACATAAGTAAGCCCATATAGTAACAATATGTCTCTAGGACTTGGTAGTGAGGAGAGTATATAGTACAGCAGTCTCAAGATATATTTGGTGGCTTATTCCTGCTGTACTCCTGGATCTTGGAGGAGACATGAACCTCCCACTGGCGGAATGATAGAGTAGGAACATGGGCTCTGTTGAGTAAGGCTCTTTTTGCTTCCTTGTTACCCAAAGTGTCCTGAAGAGTGTTCAGAGTCCTCTAAACATAGCTGATGTAGCACAGATACCCAATGTGGGGATCTTGTCCCTATGGCTTTCTGGAGGCTTTCTCACTTCCACCTCTTGCCTCTAGTGGCCTCTTAGCTTAAGTAGGTGAAGAGGTCTGTTGTTCACTGTAAGCATTTGTCTTCCCATTAAGTCTACCAGATGTTCAGCCAGGGCTTCTGTACCTTCCAATCTTTGTTCGTTACAAGTTTGACCCTTTTGAGTCCTGGGCAGGCGTGTGGCAGTCTCTCCCCCAGCTTGGGTTTGTGTGATGTGATACTGAGGCTCCATTGCCTTCTTGTTACAAGTTACCAGGTTTCCCAGTGTCCACCTAGGAGTTCTCCTTTGTATTTTGGAACTGTTTTATGGGGAAGTTCCTCTAGCTGTGATAAATATATCATTTCCCCTCCTTTTCCCAGGAATGGTAGCACCATTGGATGCATCTTGCTAGGGCAGTTTCCAATCTCATTTTGCTATTAGGAAGAGCTGCCCTTTCTTCCATGTGTTTACTTTATTGGTTCCATGAGTGTGGGTTCATGGACACCCTCATTATTTGTTTTGTAGTTCTTAGCTGGAGCCCCTTCAAGTTGTGCTGTTTTCTGTTTTCACATGGTCTTGTCATTTTGGTGGTTATCACAACAGTTGTAGGTTCACTGAAAAGTTTGGGGGACATCAGAGTTCCCATATACTCTTTTCCCAATTTTCCCTTTCACACATCTTTCATTCCTGTGCTGTAGTTTTCTCAACTGAAGGACCAGCACTGGCACATTGTCACTGAGACTGTTCCTGCCTCCTTTGTGACATTTTATACTTATTCTCCTTAACCTCCTTTGGACTGTGATGATTTCTTCAAATACCTAGCATAGTTTTACACCTTTTTTTGTGTGTGTATGTGTGTGTGTGTGTGTGTGTGTGTGTTTCCAAGGTAGGGTCTCGCTGTAGCGCATGGTGACCTGGAACTTACTCTGTAGTCTCCGGCTGGCCTCAAACTCACAACAATCCTCCTACCTCTGCTTCCGGAGTGCTAGGATTAAAGGTGTGTGCCACCACGCCTGACTTGTATTTTTTTCTTAGGAGAGAGAGAGTTGGTGTGCTACGGCCTCCAATGGCGGCTGTCGAATTCCAGATGCGTGCATTACCTTGTACGCATGTGCGACCTTGTGCTCTTATATCACATTGTGTGTCTGACTTATGTGTGATCTGGAGAGTCCAAACGTGGATCCTTAGGTTTTGCAAGCAAGCTCCTTAACTGTTAAGCCATTTCCATTTCACCAGCACTTTTATTGTTTTGTTTTAAGACAGTCTTACTGGTCTTGAACTGTTCATCCTCCACCCTCAGCCTCCAGAATGCCCCTTGTCCCACCATGTCCAAATTGAATTGGTTTTGTTTGCAATGCTGAGGTTGCACCCAGGGCTTCAACAAACTCGGCAATTACTACAGGCCTCATACTGACAGTTTGGAGGACTTGACAGGCTGTCAGTGTCTTTGGTCTGAATCTCCATTGGGATTTTTCTCATAACTAGATGGGGCCCATAGGTTATAGGCAGATGACAACAGAGGTCACCTCCCATATGTACTGCACACATTGTTTCAGTGTATCCTACTCAGTGTGACTTAGTGCACCTAGCTAAGTCAGCTTTTTCAAGTGCATGGTCAGGGACTTTGGGTGTACTGGTTGGAAAAAAAAGTGACAAAGTTCTGCCCACACACAGGGCTAGGGATATGATTCTGTCTTCCTAAGGAGGGACTGCTTATTCCATCATCTGTATCAATAAGGACTCAATGGTATTTATATTTTTAACCTTCATGTTAATGCTGGTTTATTTAGTTATTTCTCTAGTCATCCTATTTTGTAGTTGGAACCCCACAATGAGGCAGCTCAGGCAGCAGTACTGATATAGGCTGAATAGTGACTTCCAGGATGGCCTGGATACAGATACCTAGTCTCAAAAAACAAACAAACAAAAAAAGGTCAGGCCTGGTGGTGCATGCCTTTAATTCCAACACTGGGGCAGCAGAGGTTAGGAGGATTGCCATGAGTTTGAGGATACCCTGAGACTACATAGTGAATTCCAGGTCAGCCTGGTTAGAGTGAGACCCTACCTCTAAAAAGAAAACAAAAATCAAAAAAAAAACCAAAAAACCCAAAACCCTAAAAGCAGCCAGGCATGGTGGCACATGCCTTTAGTCCCTGAGCACCTAGGAGGCAGAGGCAGGATTGCCATGAATTGAGGCCAACCTGAGACTACATAAAAACAAACAAAAAAAGCTGGACCTGGTGGTGCACTCCTTTAATCCCAGCACTTGGGAGGCAGAAGTCGATTTGCTGTGAATTGGAGACCAGCCTGGGGCTACATAGTGAATTATGGTAGGAGTTCCTGGTCAGCCTGGGTTAGAGTGAGACTCTGCTTCATAAAAGGGGAGGGGCCCTGGAGAGAGTTAGGATGCTTGCCTGTGAAGCCTAAGGAACCAGGTTCAATTCCCCAGGACCCATGTAAGCCACCAGATGCACATGGTGGAACATACGTCTAGAGTTCTTTTGCAGTGACTAGAAGCCCTGGCATGTTTTTTCTCTCAAGAAAATAAATGAAAATAAAATATTTTTACAAAACAGGAGGAGCTGGGAGAAAACTCCTTGGTTAAAGGCACTTGTTTGCATGCCTGCTGGCCAGAATTCAATTTCCCATCATCCACATAGAGCCCAGTGCAAAGTGGCACAGGTGTCTGTCATCTCAACATCCCTAGCAATCACCTGTACCTTTTGGTGTCTGCTGCTGAGTCTCAGCATAGTCTTCCCACTGCCTAGTGCTTCAGGCCACACAGCTTTGTCTGAAGCTCCCTCCATGGGTGTGGCCTAGGCTATCCTTAACCTTTGAACAGAGTGACCACTCCCATCTACCTCATCTCTTCTGTGCCAGAAGCACTTCCTTTGCCTTGCGGAGTATCTCAGTGTGTGGTGTCTAATCAGCCCATCCCACCTGCTGGAACTTGTTTCCTTTCCCCTGTGAGCTACAACCTGCCATGCACTTTTGCTGAAGCTGGTCCACAGACAGCATTTAGCATATTCCCTGTGGCCTGTGAACCCTCGATGGAGACAGAATTGGCTAACTACATCCCACTCCTGGCTCCATCTGCCTTTATTCCTGGCTCTTCCTCCCACCTGGAGTGGAGTAAGTGCCTTCTCTCCTTGCATTGGCAGTGGGAGTCATGGCCAGAGGAGCATTTAGTGAGTTTCTGTAGCTGTTTGACAGTCTTGGTTAAAAGGAGTGCAGCTGAAACTATAACCACAGGTGGCATTATGCTTCTAGAAGAATTTCAAGGAAAAGTATTGCAAATAGCAGTAGTAGCTATGGGATTGGGCTCTAATGGAAAGTGTGGAGAGATTCAACCAGAGTGACAGTTGGAGACAGTATCCCATGGTAATGCCCTCCCTCCCCCAATTCCCCTTTGAAACAATTCTCCATCATATCCCCTCCTCCTATTATGATGGTCTTGTGTAGGTAGAGTCAGGCACTGTGAGGTCATGGATATCCAGGCCATTTTGTGTCTGGAGGAGCACGTTGTAAGGAGTTCTACCTTCCTGTGGCTCTTACATTCTTTCCACAGGATTACTTTCTTAAAAATCCACCATATAGCCAGGTGTGGTGGCACATACCTTTGATCCTAGCACTTGGGGCAGAGGTAGGAGGATCACCATGAGTTCAAGGCCACCTTGAGACTGTGAATTCCAGTTCAGCTTGAGCTAGAGTGAAAACCTACCTCAGGGAAAGAAAAAAAAAAACAAAAGCTGGGTGTGGCAGCACATGCCTTTAATTCTAGCACTTGGGAGGCAGAGGTAGAATCACCTTGAGTTCGAGGCCACCCTGAGAATATATAGGGAATTCCAGGTCAGCCTGGACTAGGGTAATACCCTACCTAAAAATAAAAATAAAAAATAAAAAAAAAACACCAAAAGCACCATATAATAAGAAAATGACAAGAATAAGAATATCTACAACAGAGGAATCAGATTTTATTGGAGGAGTCTTAGTCATAGAGGGATACCATGTCTCCATGGTGGAGACTCTGGAAATGTAAAGTGTCTGCTTCATGTCAGGGAGGTTTTATGGAGAAGCCTTAGCAAATGTGAAGGCAGCAGACTTCTTTAAACTGCTTTCTTGTGAGATCCTCAGCCAGGTATCCAGCTCCCCTGGGGTTTCCATGGTAGCAGGGAGTGTGTGGGGGGCACAGTCTCCAGACCGAGTTCTTTTTTTTCCTTTTTTTTTGGGGGGGGGGTTGGGGTCAGGGTCTCGCTGTAGCTCAGGCTGACCTGGAATTCACTATGTAGTCTCAGAGTGTCCCTGAACTCATGGTGATCCTCCTACCTCTGCCTCTGAGTGCTGGGATTAAAGGCATGTGCCACCACGCCCGGCTCCATACAGAATTCTTGAAGTCCACCATTATGGTAACTCCTTTACTGGTGACATTCTTGGAAAGGATGGAACTGAAGTCACATGAAGCTGCCCATACCACTGAGGTCCTAAAATGTTTCATCACATAAATCATTTCTGTCCCTTCCTTTTATGAGTAATTGATTATATCTAAACTAATAACATTTATTATTGGTGCTACTATAAACATTTACAGATAAAATGTTGTAAATGAAGGGGCTTGGAAGTTTGCTCAATGGTTAAAGGTGCTTACTTGCAATGTCTGCCAGCCTGAGTTTAATTCCCAAGGCATCCACATATGACAGATACGGAAAAAGTGGCAAAAATGTCTGGTGTTCACTTATGGTGGCAAAAGGCCCTGACATACCTGTATATACACACAACTTATAAATAAGTAAACTAATAATAATGTAAAATGAGCCAAGCCTGATGGCACATGCCTTTAATTCCAGCACTTGGGAGGCAGAGGTAGGAGGATCGCCATGAGTTTGAGGCCACCCTGAGACTCCATAGTGAATTCCAGGTCAGCCTGGACTAGAGTGAGACCCTACCTTGGGGGGGGGGGGGGAAGTAAATGGATGGGGGGGAAGAAGGCCAGACCTTTGAATTCACTTGTCATTGAGCAAGTTAGAAGTTGACTGTCCTTTTTATTCCCATCAGGACGCTATCAAACTGGGCATATGAATTTGACAAGTGGGCCCCCTCTGTGGTGAAGGTATCCTACAAGGTATGTCACAGCCTGGAGAGATGTCTTCCAATTTGTTAGAGAACCTGGACTGGGCTTGAGGGGTGAGGAACCTGTACAGAGAAGGAAGGAGGTTGGTGTTTGGTGTTCGCTACTGGAATGATGCTTTCAGGAGTTGCTCATTATTTGATGTATATAGATCTTTTTGGGTTCCCCCCCCCCCCTCACTTCTCAGGGTAGGGTTTCACTCTAGCCCAGGCTGATCTAGAATTTACTATGTAGTCTCAGGGTGGCCTTGAACTCATAGTGATCCTGCCTTACAAATGCTGGGATTAAAGGCATGTGTCACCATGCCCAGCCAGGAGTTATTTTTTATTTTTTTAAGAGTTATTTTTTAAAATGTTTTTATTTTGTTTTTGTTTTTAATTTTTACTTATTTGATGAAAGCAGGGGGAGGGGCGCAAAAAGAGAATGGGTACACCAGGGCCTTCAGCCATTAACAACAAATTCCAGATGCAGGAACCCCACTGTGTATCTGGCTTAAGTGGGTACTGGGCAATCAAACCTTGGTTTTTAAGCTTCCCAGGCAAGCATCTTAACCGCTAGCTAAGCCATTTTTCCAGCCCCAAGAGCTTAATTTTGAAAGTCACTGCATTTTTTTTCTCTTTCAAGGCAGGTTCTCGCTCTAGCCCAGGCTGACCTGAAATTCACTATGTAGTCTCAGGGTGGCCTTGAACTCACAACATTCCTCCTACCTCTGCCTCCCAAGTATTGGGTTTACATACATGTGCCACCACAACCAGCTCAAAACACATTTTTTTTAAAAATTTTGTTCATTTTTATTTATTTATTTGAGAGAGAGAGAGAGAGAGAGAGAGAATGGGCGCACCAGGGCTTCCAGCTACTGCACACAAACTCCAGACTTGTGCATCCCCTTTTCCATCTGGCTAATGTGGGTCCTGGGGAATTGAGCCTTGAACTGGGGTCCTTAGGCTTCACAGGCAAGTGCTTAACTGCTAAGCCATCTCTCCAGCCCTTAAAACACATTTTTATGTGGGGGTAGAGTGAGTGTAAGTCACTACAAGAAGACACTGGGTGCTCCGGGTTGTGAGTTACTCCTGCCTTGAGCACTCTGTTGTGCTTTTACACCGTTTTGTCAAAGGGCCTATAATGGCTATTGTGCAGTGGGAACTGAGGTAAATTGTGCCTCAGACAGCCTGTTCATAACACTACCTGCTTTTACCCCAGGGCTCCCAGGTCTAACTCTGCATCCTGTGCTGTGAGACTTAGCTGATGACAGCAGTTCATCCATACAGGACAGCTTGTTCAAGGATCAGGGAAAATAGATAAGGTAGTTCTGAGAACCGTGGTTGGTCTGCAGGCAAGCACTTGGGGTTTCTAACGAAACCCAGCTTATTTAGAAGTGTGATCATGGAGGTCTCAGGCCTACCCTGGGCTCTGCTGTAGCTTCAGGGAGGTGAGGTGAGGTTGGGCAGGCTTCCTGATTGGAGAGTAGGCTGTGGTGATTACAGTGGCTATTGGTTGGTTGAAGGAGGGCTGAATGCTAAGTCAAGGGTCCAAATTGTGGAGTTAGGAGAGCTTATAAGCCACCAAAACCGCGGCTAATGGTGTTGCAGGTTGAGCTTCCTGAAGGGCTCTGTTGTATTCCTCCCTGCAGTCTACTCAGCTTGGCAGGTTGAGAGTAGAAATATAGCTATACCCAGACACTTGCCATGTTGTCTGTGGCAAGAACCTGGGTGGGGAGTGTGCCCTGCCTATCCATGTAACCTGGCAACCCAGCCCCAGGAGCCTGAGATGTGTTCATCCTTTCCCCACAGGGCTCTCCAGCAGCAAGGCGGGCTTTTGTCCCTCAGCTCCGCAGTGGAAAGTTCAACGTCTTGCTGACCACCTATGAATATATCATCAAAGACAAGCACATACTTGCCAAGGTAACCTTTCTTTGCCCAGAACACAGCAGGACCTGGTTGCTTGGTCTGTCCTGTCTAGTCTATGTCAGAGCCTCTCCCATTGAGTCCCTCTGTTTCACCTGCCTGCTTCATCTTGTGTCAGGCTTGGGTCTGAGCCCCTCACAGGGCTTTGTGCTTCACCTGCACATGTATAGATGAGCCACCTTGTACTTGTGCAGATTGACTACGGTCTGACCTAACTGAGCCTCATGGCACCTGGAATAGCTCCTCTGGGGGACTCTGCCCAGAGTGTCCTGTCAGGCTGAGACAAGTCCACTCTGTATGCCCCTAGTGGCCTTGGGCTCTCCTTAGGCCTAGGCCTTCCTTTCACTAGACCGTGGATGGTAGGAGTTTCAACGGAGCAGTTGAGGATAATCACTGGCTAGAGTGCCCTAGACTACTGGGTTATGCATGTGGCTCTCTTTAAGGAACTTATGGCTCTGGCTTGGCTGAGTGTTTCAGAGCTGTGAGCAGCATAAAGCTGACCTTAGCCCGTACCTGTCCTAGCTCATTTTTCCAGGGTAGGCAGGGCTGGGAGCTGAGGAAGGTCCCCAAAGAGCCCATGTTGATGGTCCAATGGAAGTGTACAATGAAGCACTGCCCAAGGATAGGGAATGTGTTTGCTAGCAACTGTACCAATCACTACATGGCAGTGACAGTTTTGGGGGCTCACAGGTGTCAGACACTGATGCTCTAGGAGCTGGGAGTCCAGGAGGCAGCCTGATTTCCTGTATCTGTACCAAAGTTCCTCATCTGCAGAGTGCCTTCCTTTGGTATAGCTCAAAACCAAGGCCTATCCTGAGTGAACCTGTGAGGTCCTATAAAACACTGGAAGTGGCTCCTATTTGGCTTGAATGCCAAGCTTCTGTATCCTTATGTACAATGGAAATGGAAGCCACGGGTCACTGTGGTCACATGGAGACTTAACCAGAAATTTTCCTGGGGCTCCTATTTAAAACCTTCCAGTTTGCTTTGCCCTTGTCTATGGATCATGGAGCCACTGACAGGCTCTGGGGAGCAGTGGAGAAAAGAGAACATGGTGCCTATCCTGAGAAAGTCACTCTCAAACCTGCCTGTGTGCCCATCTGTCTTCAAAGGTGTGTCCTGTCCTGTTTCCTATAGCATTTCAAGTGAGCTTTACCTAGGCATTTTCTTAGCAAGCATCTTCTTGTCTTTTTTTTTTTTTTTTTGAGGTAGGGTCTCACTCTAGCCCAGACTGACCTGGAATTCACTCTGCAGTTTCAGGGTGACCTCAAAGCATGGAGATCCTCCTACCTCTGCCTCCTGAGTGCTAGAATTAAAGGCATGTGCCACCATGCCCAGTTTGTTTTTGATTTTTAATTTTAATATATTTTATTTATTTATTTGAGAAGAGAAAGAATGGGCACTCCTGGGCCTTCTGCAAATAAACTCCAGACACATGTGCCCCTTGTGCATCTGGTTTATGTGGGTTATAGAGAATTGAACCAGGATTCTTTCATTTTGCAGGCAAATGCCTTAACCTCTAAGCCATCTCTCCAGCCCCCCCCCCCCTTTTTTTTTTTCCAAGATAGGTTCTCACTCTAGCCCAGGCTGACCTGGAATTCACTATGGAGTCTCAGGGTGGCCTCGAACTCACAGCGATCCTCCTACCTCTGCCTCCCAAGTGCTGGGATTAAAGGCGTGCACCACCACGCCCGGCTCCCTTTTGTTTTTTTTTGATGTAGGGCCTCACTCTAGTCCAGGCTGACATGGAATTCACTTTGTAGTCTCAGGGTTGCCTTGAACTCATAGTGATCCTCCTACCTTTGCCTCCGAAGGGCTGAGATTAAAGGCATGCACCACTACGCCTGGCCAGTATTTTTTATTTTTTAATGTATATATTTTTTCTGTCCAGTTCATTGTTGAACTGTTTTTTCTTCTTCTTTTTTTTTTTTATGAATGCCAAGAGATAGAACGAGAAAGAGAATTGGCATACCAGGGCCTCTAGCCACTGTATTCAAACTCAAGACGTGCCACCTTTTGCACATGTGCAACCTTGTGTGTTTGTCACCATATGCATGTGGTTTATGTGGGATATGGGGAGTTGAACATGAATCCTTATGCTTTCCAGGCAGGCACCTTAACTGCTAAGCCATCTCTTTAGCCCTAAGTAATTTTTTAAATTGTTATTAGTCTATTTGCAAGCAGAAAGAGGAGAGAGACAGAGAGAGAGCATGCACATGCCAGGGCCTCCAGCCACTGCAAACTCCAGATGCATGCACCACTTTGTTTATCTGGCTTTACCTGGGCACTAGGGAATTGAATCTGGGCTGTCAGGCCCTGAAAACAGTGCCTTAGCACACTGAGCCATCTTTCCAGCCTGCAGGCAGTTTCTTAATGCTAAACACTGTCATCTGTCATTGTTTGGGAAAGCCAGAGGACTTTCTTACCCCTGGTACTGTTCCTGTTGGTGTGTCCCAGGCTTGGCTCCCCACTTGTGTTTATCTCTACCCCACGTATTGGAGTATGTGTCGGGCGGCTCTAACATGGTGGGCGATACTGTAATCCCACAGTCTCTGCTTCCTCCCTGACCACTGCTCTTGGATCCGCAGATTCGCTGGAAGTATATGATCGTGGATGAAGGCCACCGCATGAAGAACCACCACTGCAAACTGACACAGGTCCTCAACACACATTATGTGGCCCCTCGACGTCTGCTGCTAACAGGCACACCACTGCAGAACAAGCTGCCTGAGCTCTGGGCACTGCTGAACTTTCTGTTGCCCACCATCTTTAAGAGTTGCAGCACCTTTGAGCAGTGGTTCAATGCACCCTTTGCCATGACTGGGGAGAAGGTGAGTGTTAGCAGGCACAGCACAGCAGAATGGTAAAGTATCTATTCTCTGTGAGCAACCATGCCTACATGAACCACCCCAGGATGAGTCAGTTCTCTGGGTCCGTGTATGCTATGAGCTACTCAACAGTAGCACCTATGCTGGTCAGTAGGGCACTGCCATGCCATCCTGGAGACAGCAACCCCGCCATGAGGCTGGAGGAGCCCCAAGACCCCAGTGAGGCAGGGCCAAAAACAGGAGGGAGAGGTCTAATTCTTTCTTGACCCTGTACTCTGGGCACAAGTTATATAGGGACTATGGACCCTTCTCGAAGTCTTTCTATGTGAGGGGAGCAGGGTACTTGGAACATTGCAGTTAGCCAGCCATGAGGTCAACATTCATTTGTCCTGAGTTTTTGGGTTTTGTTTGTTTGTTTGTTTCTTTGGTTTTATGTGGGGTTTTGTTGTTGTTGTGTTTTCAAGGTAGTCTTGTTCTAGCCCAGGCTGACCTGGAATTCATTGTGTAGTCTCAGTGTGCCTCAAACTCATGGTAATCCTCCTACCTCTGCCTCCCAAGTGTTGGGATTAAAGGCATGTGCCACCATACCCCATGTTGTTTTGTTTCTTTTGTCTTTTGTTTTTGATATGGCTTTCAATAAACTTGATCAGTGTTTTGAGGTCCACATGTTGTGGGTGAGACTGACGGTCTGAAGGCCATACTTGCCTGCCCAACTGGTTTGTGCATGCCTTTATCAGCTCTGAGCCCACATTGCAGGCTTGTGTGTGTGAAAGAGTTTACAGACAGTATGAAGCAGACAGCCTGCAGGAATGGGCAAAAAGCAGAGGCTGATGATGGTGGCTATCACCTGCTTCCCTGAAGTCATACTTACAGAAAGGCATCCATCTACTGCTCTCATCCTCAAGGTCTTGGTCCTTTCTTGTCCTGACTAAGGAAGTAGCTCTTTTGAGTAGAATTTGAGGCCCTCTCAGAGGCCCCATCCGTAGGTCCAGAACCAAATTCTGAGTTCAAGCTCTAAAACTCTTATCTAAAGATGACCAGGGAGACACAGAAGAAATTTCAGGCCTATGTGATTTTAGAGTCTCTTTCTCTCTCTCTTTTGAGTAAGGTCTAGGCTGACCTGGAACTCACAGATCATCCTACCTCTGCCTCCCAAGTACTAGGATTATAGGCGTGTACCACCACGTGTGGCAGATTCTTTTTTGTTGTTTTTTGTAGTAGTCAATTTCAGTAGCTGTAATGAACTTCCAAACCAGGCACAGTTATGGAGGAAAGGATTTATTGAAGCTTATAGATAGAGGAAAAGTTCCATAATGTCAAAAGATGCTTGCCCCCCCCCCCCCATTACAGGACTAAGCAGAGAGAGAAAAGCCACCACCAACACAAGCAGTCACACTCCAGGAACCCCAGACAAAGCTTTAGTGCTTTGTATATCTTTAGTCTGGCATTCCAGATCCACCCCCACACTTTAGGGCTCTATCCACAGGTCCAGCAACTATGACACCTCCTCAAGCCAGGTGGCTGGAAAGCTAACTTACAAGCTTTAATAAATTCCTGAATCACTTGGGGGACATCCATTTAAACCACTGCATTCCATCCTTGGTCCCCATAGATTCATAATCATCTCACATTGTATATTGTGTTTAGTTGAAATATAAAGGTCCCCATAGTCTTTACCAGCTTAAGATGCTTCCAAAGTCCTAATTCTCATCTGAGATTTACGATTGTCTCTTAACTGAGTTCTATAAAATCAAAACAAGTTATATACTTTTTTTTTTTAAGTAAGGTCTTGCTGTAGCCCAGGCTGACCAGGAATTTACTTTGTAGTCTCAGGGTGGCCTCGAACTCACAGTGATCCTTCTGTCTCTGCCTCCTGAGTTCTGGGATTAAAGGTGTGCACCACCACACCTGGCAAGTTCTATACTTTAAGTTATATACTTTTAACATCTTTGTATCAAAGCATAGAGTAAAAGCTTTCAATAGTTATAAAGCATAACAAGGAGAGACTGGAACATTGTAAATTCTTAACCATCAAGCATACATCATACTTTGGTAGTTCATGTCTAATATAACCAATGATTTGGCAGTCTGTGGATTTTCAATTCCACCCCTCCAGCAGCTGACTAGCCAGGAAGAATTTCCATCTCAAGTCACCAGCACTACATGGTAGCCCTTGTACAGTCCTGGTATATCCAAAACATCTTTGCATTTCCATGCAAACCATGGTCTATCTTCAATGGCTTCACTGGCCTGTCAGGGTCATCACACCCTGCCTGTACATCTCAGCAGTGGCTCCTGGAACTGTGTGTACTTTATAATACATTCTGTGTATTTCTCATGTTTTTGAGATCAATACCTGGTATGTATTAGGACACAGCAATATTTTAAATCCAGGGACCCCCCCCCAAAAAAAAAAATCCAGGGACAATAAATGAGTGACTTGAAGAGCAAGTTCCTTTTTTTCAGTTAACTCCTTACAAAAGAGTTTGTGTCTTTACTATTAACTCTTTCCTCAGGGTTCCTCTCCATTGTAGTAATGTAAAGCAGCTGGGCTAGCTTTAGTTACCTAAAACCAGTCTTTGCATCAGTAAATTTTAAACTTGTTTGTTTGATTTGAGGTAGGGTCTCACTCTGGCTCAGGCTAACCTGGAATTCACTACGTAGTCTCAGGGTGGCCTTAAACTCATCGTGGTCCTCCTACCTCTGCTTCCTGAGTGCTGGGATTAAAGGCATGCACCACCACACCTGGCTTTGATTTTTTTGTTTTTGTTTTCATTTTTGTCTTGTTTTTCAAGGTAGGGTCTCAGTCTATAGCTCAGGCTGATCTGGAATTTACTATGTAGTCTCAAGGTGTCCTCTGACTCACAAGGATCGATCCTCCTACCTCTGCCTCCAGAGTGCCAGGATTAAAGATGTGCACCACCATGCCCACCTAATTTTTTGTTTTAAATAGGGAGAGAGAATGAGCATGACAGGGCCTCCAGCCACTCCAGTCAAACTCCAAACGCTGGTGTGGCCTTGTGCACTTGTGTCACTTTGTGTGTCTGGTTTATATGGGTCCGGGAAAGTCGAATATGAGACTTAGGCTTTGCAGGCAAGCACCTTAACCATTAAGCCATCTCTACAGCCTAATTTTTTTTAAACTTCAAATCTTAAGTTTTTCAGTCCCATATTTTTAGCCAAGCACATCAGTCTATTACAGATTTAATCTTGATCAAACTTTCTGGGCATGGGCAGCAGAATGCATCTAGCCCTTAAGCCACTAGCCCAGTTTCAGGAAAGTCATCTGCAGTATTTTCTTCCCCTTAGTAGAAAGTTTATAAGCCAAACATCCAAATACAATTTTCTCTGTACTTAGACCTTTCAAACTGTTATCAGAATAGTCCATAATACTTGGCTCAGTGCCCCAGAAGATATTTTCATTATAAGGGTCATGTTTTCCATTTATGTAGCACACAAGCTCCAAAAGACCAAAATCCAAGCGGTCAGATTCATCTCATCAATTTTATCCCCACTCCTGGTACAAATTCTGTAGCAGTCAGCTTCAGTCACTGTGATGAACTTCCAAACCAGGCAGTTATGGAGGAAGGGATTTATTGAAGCTTATAGATCGAGCAAAGTTCCATAATGGAAGAAGAAGGTCCACACAGAGAGAAACACCAGTATAAGCAAGCACACTTCAGGAACTTCAGTACTTCTTATATCTTTAGACTAGAATTCCAAATCCACCCCCACACTGTAGGACTGGACTCTAATATCCACCCAGGAAACTGGAGATCTCAATCACAAGCTTGAATAAACTCCTGAATTGATACTGTTTTGTTTTGTTTGTTTTTTCTTTTTTGTTTAATTTTCAAGATGACCTGGAATTCACTATGTAGTCTCAGGGTGTCCTCAAACTTACCACCATGATCCTTCTACCTCTGCCTCCTGGTGCTGGGATTAAAGTGTGTGCCACCACACCCAGCTATTGTTGGTTTTCTGAGGTTGGGTCTTGCTCTAGCCCAGGCTGGCTTAGAATTCACTCTGTGATTTCATGCTGGTGTTCACCTCACAGTAACCTCCTACCTCTGCCTCCTGAGTGCTGGGATTAAAGCTGTACACTGCTATGCCTGGTCACACCTCTCTCCCTCTCTCTCTCTCTCCCTCTCTCTCTCTCTTTCAAGGTAGCATCTCACTCTAGCCCAGGCAGACCTGAACTCACTATATAGTCACAGAGTGGCTTTGAACTCACAGTGATCCTCCTGCCTCTGCCTCCCAAGTGCTGGGATTAAAAGCATGAGCCATCACATCTGGCTCACCTCTCCTTTTTGATTTTTTGTGGTAGGATTGCACTTTAGCTCAGGCTGACCTGGAATTTACCATGTAATCTCTCAGGGTGGCCTCGAACTCATGGTGGTCCTCCTTCCTACCTCTGCCTCTCGAGTGCTGGGATTAAAGGTGTGCACCACCATGCCTGGCTACCTCTCCTTTTAAAATTATCATTGAAAATATAATTTCTGGGGTTGGCGAGATGGCTCAGTAAGTAAAGTGCTTGCCACTCAAGCAGGTGGACCTGACTTCAAGTGTCATGCATGAAGTACAGTACTGGGCCCTCACTTAAATACCCAGGTATTCCATGGAGGGCAGCAGATCCTTCACTTTCCTTAAGGATGAGGGTGATAGCCACCCAAATACCAAGTGCTAGCTTGCCCTCAATAGTGCTATATACCCCTTTCTGGGACCCTGCTTCCTGAGACAGACCTTACCTCTTTGGAAGTAGTATTTTGATTTTCTGTCTTGTGGGGCTCCAGGTGGACCTGAATGAGGAGGAAACCATCCTTATCATCCGTCGTCTGCACAAAGTACTGAGGCCCTTCCTTCTTCGGAGGCTGAAGAAGGAAGTTGAGGCTCAGCTTCCCGAGAAGGTAGGTTTGGAACAGAAGCCACTAAGCAGCATGTGCAGGACCTTTGTCCAGGGTGGCAGCAGTCAGATGATCCTCCCCAAGGTCCTGGGCCTGTTTATCCTGGCCTTGGTTTCCACTGACAGGATATCAGGACAGAGTGATCCCACTCTTGCCTGGGCCTTCCATCCAAAGCAGAATGTGTCTGCTCAATGCTGGGTCTGCTTCCCAGTGTGGGTAGCCTGGGCTCTCGGCCCGCCTCAGCCACTTGTGGGTCTCACTTCTGGTCTGCTTTGCCGTTTATATCCTGACCAGCAGTGGTAATTCCTCTAGAATGTGACCAGAATGTCTCTTTCTCTGCCCATCCACCTCCATCCCTGCGCTGTGGGGCCTTCTCCCTGTCACCCCTCTAATAAAGGTGCATATCCCAAAACGTGAGTCAGCAGAGCAGAGAGAGTGATTTGGGATGGGCCCAGGATTTGTGCAGGCCTCAATGCACCATCTGCCCTGCAGGTGGAGTATGTCATCAAGTGTGATATGTCAGCCCTGCAGCGAGTGCTCTACCGGCATATGCAAGCCAAAGGTGTGCTGCTGACTGATGGCTCCGAGAAAGATAAGAAGGTTTGCTCAGGGGGCCACTGTTGTTTGCTGGGTATCTAAGAAGGTGGTTAAGGAGTAGCCTTGCCCAGCAAGGTCTTGACCTCCTTGGCCTTTAGTGTCCTACGTGGGACTCCCCTGGCTATGGGCAAACAGCCATGCTGGTGGTCTATTAGGAGCACATTTGCCTACTGCCTGGGGTCCTCTTTCCTTGTGAGATGTTGCCTTTTTCTATTGGTGGTATGGAACAAAAGGCAGGGTTGGTATATTCTAGTGAGTCCCACCTGCACAGCAGGTAGAGTCAAGGCCTCTATGCTCTTCCTTTGGTGTTGGTGAGGGGTGCTGACATTGGGAAAATGTGGGGAATCAGGCCAGCCTGTTCTTTTGGAGGGTGTTCCAGTTCCCCTCATGACTGTGTTCTTTGGGGTGTCACTAATCAAGTGTGTACCTACTGACCCTAATCCACATTCCTCCCTTGATGCAGTTTATTGGGCCCTTCTCACCTAAGCATAGACACAGCATGTTTCTTGGTTTCCTTGCTTCTGTAGAGCCCTCTCCTAGCTGCTTTGTGTAATGGCTCAGAGTTTGAGATCACCTTTAGCAGTTTGCTAGGTTTCCTGGTGTCAGTTCAGTTACTGTGCTACAAAGCACAGCCCCCCTACCCTCAGCTTCCCCTTGGCCCTTTTCGACCCTGCCTCTGAGACAAGACCCCATCCAGACCCTTTGATCTACCTCCCCAGGGCAAAGGTGGCACCAAGACGCTAATGAATACCATCATGCAGCTTCGGAAAATTTGCAATCACCCATACATGTTCCAGCACATCGAGGTGAGGATCTGCACATTTGATCCCAATACCACTCCAGATAGGCCCTAGGCAAAGACCCTGGTGATCTTTTTTTTTTTTTTTAAGGTAGGGTCTCACTGTAGCCCAGGCTGATGTGGAACTCACCTTGTAGTCCTAGGCTGGCATTGAACTCACAATAATCCTCCTACCTCTGCCTCCCAGGTGCTAGGATTAAAGGCATGTGCCAACCATCTGGCCCTAGTGATATTTTAAAGAATAATAGCTTTAGTATTGTGACCAGCTAATGCCTATGTATCTTTGATTTTTCCCTTTGTCAATGTTGAGCTTATTTATATGTGTATTTGTGGTGCTCGAAGTGGAACCTAGGGCCTTGTGCATGGCCACTATTGAGTAATGTACTCAGTGTAACGGGTGCTTAATGCACCCACACATGAATGAGATGGATATGGAAGTCCCTCAGGAGTAACTTAGGTGGTTGGAGACTCCTCCCTGAGGAAACACCTCTAGGGGAGACCCACCCTGTGGTCACACCACATCTCCTGGGCTTTCTGCCTACCCCCAAGGGTTACAGAGAGTTGCCACCACCACCAGTCAGGCATGTGGCCCAGAACCTAAGCCATCTTGTTGAATAATACTTGTGGATAATCTGGATACTTGCTTCTAAGACATAGCCAAACATCTCTATTCTTGGTATACAGTATCAGGGTTATTCTAGACCCAGTGCAGTTGGGGTTCTCATATCAGGGTGTTCTTGGGTACACACACCATCCTTGGGTGCTCACATTGGTGATGTTTATGTGTTAACTTCCTGTTCTTCATGGGACAAGCATTGGGGTTGGCATTTAATGTACTAAAGCTAAGTTTGATGTCTTTGTCTGGCCTCTGTGCCACCATGGGCCATGGCTGAGCACTGGCATGAGCTCCCCACCCTCCACAGTAGCAGTCTGTACTGTGGGGTGGGACTGGGTAGCCTATTCCTGCCTCAACACTGACCCATCTCTTGTCCTGTTGCAGGAATCCTTTTCTGAGCACTTGGGTTTCACTGGCGGCATCGTCCAAGGGTGAGAAGTTTCCCAGCTGCATGGGGTGGGCAAGCATTCATGTGAAGAGGTTCACTTACTTGTTAGGTGACTACATTGCTGTGGCTGACATTTGTCTAGTTTCCATGGCAGGATAGAAAGCATCCATGCTTGTAGTGGTGACCTTTGTTTGCCCTGAGAGCCAAGAAAGATATACAAAGATACTGGTCTCCAGCCCTGGCTCTGTTGTCCCCTTCCCCATCCCTTGGTGTGACCCAGTTTGGCTTCTGTAATGACTGAACCTGAAGCTCCTCCACTATACCCTTTTTTTCTAGAGTATTCTGTGTAAGCACAAGCCATTCTTTTAGGTTTTTTTGTTTGTTGAGATAAGGTATCACTGTGTGGGCAAGGCTGGTCTAGAACTCAAAGTCTTTCTGCCTCAGGCTACTTGGTGCTGGGATAACAGCTGTGCACCACCATGCTTGGCTCTAGGGCACAGCTCTGTAAACCCCTGGTGTTGGCCATGGATGCTGTCTAGAGCCTTCCTACAAACATTCTCACTGTTCTGGCCACTGTTCCAGCCCTGCTGGAGCCACGACATGTAATTGCAAGGACAAAATGAACATCTTTTTTATTTTGTTGCTATATTGGGGATTGAACCTAGGACTTCCACATGCTAGGCAAGTGTTCTGCCACTGATGTACACCCCCAGTCCTCTGTATTTTGATATAGGATCTCATTTAAATTGCCCAAGTGGCCTTTGGATTTGTGATTCTCCGGCCTCAGCCTTCCAGGTAGCTCTAGCCCAGGCTGACCTGGAATTCAGGGTGGCCTCGAATTCAATGCAATGCACCTACCTCTGCCTCCTGACTTCTGGGATTAAAGTCAAGTGCCACTACACCTGGTTTTGATGTGTTTTTATATCATATTGTTTAATGCAGCCCACATACTTGAAGTATTCCTGTTCCTACCACTCATCCTCAAGTTTCCTCATGTGTAAAGCAGGGGCTGTTGCACTGGGGGGATGAGAAGCCTCGGGCCTTCATTCTCGAGTCTGTTAGGGCTAATGCTCTCCAGGTATGGGCATTCTTCAGGGTGAGGTCTATAACTGGGAGCAGCTCTGGCTTATGCTCACTATCTGGGTATCATTCATACCTCCTTTAATTGTCACCCATAACCTCATGAAATGACACCTATGTGGTCACTCCTGACACATCCTAACCAGGGGTGACTTAGTCTATTTAGGTTGTATTGATGGCTTTGCTGAGGTAGATCTGCTTGGAAAGCCACTTCTATGTCATGAAGTATGATCACCAGCCTGGAGACAGACCATGCACCTCCTCAGAGCAGCAGCTGAGTTGCTAACCTCCTGTTCCTCCCTTCCACCTGTCCACACCAGGCTGGACCTGTACCGTGCTTCGGGGAAATTTGAACTTCTTGATAGGATTCTGCCTAAACTCCGTGCCACCAACCATAAAGTGCTGCTGTTCTGTCAAATGACCTCCCTCATGACCATCATGGAAGATTATTTTGCATATCGTGGCTTTAAATACCTCAGGCTTGATGGTGAGTGAGGAAGAATTATTTAAGGGGCTTTGTTTGTATTTGTCCAAGCTGTTAACCCTTTGGGGGAAGTAGCACAAGATGTGGAATCCAGGTCCAATGGCCACAATGGTTCCAGGGTGTCACAAAACTTAGGACAGTGGGGAGTGCCTGAAGATGCAATCTGAATTTGATGGCTGGGGTCTTTTCACTACAGTTTGTGGAAGAGGGAGAGGTACCCAGCAGTCCTGTATTCACTGGGAACCCCAACCCCCCCCCCCCCATGTGGGCAGGAGCATAATAGCACCATAAAAGACTCCCCTCACTATTGGGGCTGTGGAGATGGCTCAGTGGGTGAAGTTCTTGCCATGACAGTGTGGGGACCTGAATTTAATTCCACAGCACCCCTGTAAGAGCTGTGCATGGTAGTTTCTGCCTGTAAATCCCAGTGCAGGGAAGACACTGGCAGGGGATCCTGGTTCTCAGAGCTGTAGGTTCAGTAAGAGACCATGTCCAGTGAAAATGGAAAGAGACTAAGGAAGATACCCAGGATCACCTCTGCACTCACGTAAGAGACAAGAGTTACAGCCTCAAGGGTTTGCTCATGTTATTGCTGCTCCCTGTGCTTGCTTCTCTGTTGGGGCCTTTTCCTCAGGCTCTCCTCACTTTTTCGTGTCCTCAGTAGAAGCACACCAACATTGCTTACCAAGGCCCAGGGCTGCCCGACTTCCATTCACTGCTTGGCTGTGGCCTATCTCAGGCCTGGCCTGGAGCTAGAATCGGGCTCAGTTGCACCAAAACCATGAGTTCAATTGCAGGACGAGAGTAGGTGCTGCCCAAAGGCTCTCTGCCCTGACCTGGCTCTGTAGTCAGTCACTGTGTATGTTTCCACCTCTCCCTGCCCTCAACAAGGAAGAGAATCACCCACATGGCCAAGAAGACAGTTGGTCAGGAGGGGACTTAGAGCAATACATACATATCAGCTTTAGGGATGAACAAGGCTTCCTATGAAAGTGGGCTTGAGAATTTGGGGACCAACAGGATTGAACAGTTTTCTTTTCGCCTTGTAAACGTCTGAGCATTTGTTGAGCTCAGGTGCAGGATATGTCTCACATTAAACCTCTGCACCCCTCCTCACGTCTTAACTTTTTTCTCTGTTCACTTGTGGCATCTTGTGGCAATGAAGTTTCAGGGACCACCTGTCTGGGTCCTTCTATTTATCTAATCACCTGATTACCAGAACACACCCTATATGCCCATCTGGTGTCAGCCCCTTCTCAGAACTCCCCAGGGCCAGCTTCACAAAATGTACATCTAGCTTTGTGTCTACCTCTTTGTCTACCCCATGCAGCAGTTTTCCCTTGCTTAAGACCACCCTGCTGAGGCCCACATGGCCAGGCCTCGTCAGCCCTGCGCCCTGGCTTCTACCACCCTCATGAGAGTCAAGCCGTCACATGTCCTTATCTCCCTGAGGAGGGGACATATGGACAAGGATGTCTGTGTACTTGTCATGTCAATACACAGAAAAGCCATTGTAGGATCAGGGGAGGGCCAAAAGCTCAGTAAGTATCAGAGCTAAAGCTCCTGTCATGAGCGGAAAACATGAGGTTGTAGCTCCTTGGCCTTAGCCCCTCCTGAGCTGGGACTCAGAAGAGGGCAATAGGTTACAGATGCCTGGGCTGTAGTGGGGCAGGTTCATTGTCTGTACCTAGGCCTTAGGCATGCCACAGGAGGGCATTTTTCATGTGTTGCATAGTGACTTGGTCAGAGCTAACAGCAGTTAAGGGGCTCAGAATCCAAGCCAGCTGCCTATGTCCTGGGCTGTGTAATGTGAGAGTCCCTGGGCGTTCTCACTAGAACCTTTCGTGCAGGTTTTCTGCTGTGGGAGCTGATACCCATTTTGCCCTTGGACAAAGTCCTTATGACGTGCGCTTGCACTTTGTTTGTAGGGTATTCTCTCAGAACCAGCAAAGCCCACTGCAAGGAGAATCTGCCAGCCCTGAGGCCAGTGGCAAGTTGTTGCACGCTTTCCACTGCATTGAATGAAACTCTGTGCTGCTTGTTAGAGGGTGTGGTGTTGACAGCATTGGCTATTGGTGTCCTGTTGCCACATGAGCCCAAGCAAACAGATTCAGGCAGTGTGTGGTCTGAAACTGGCTGCATCCCATTGGCTCTTACATAAAGTGGACATAGCCAGCCCTTGAGGCTGATTTTAACTTCCTGAGATAGGAGAGGTAGCATTCAGTAATGACATACTGTGCCTCCATTTCCCTATTTAATCCATGCTGACATCTGTGTACAGTGCATCTGTGTGATTTCAGAGTAGGACCTCCCTGCTTCCACCTCAAATCCTCCTACTAACCCAGCTCCCTCGTGCCCATCAGGAACCACAAAAGCGGAGGATCGGGGCATGCTGCTGAAAACCTTCAATGAGCCTGGTTCAGAGTACTTCATCTTCTTGCTCAGCACACGTGCAGGTGGGCTGGGCCTGAACCTGCAGTCAGCTGACACTGTGATCATTTTTGACAGCGACTGGAATCCTCACCAGGTAAAGGCACTGGGTCAGTGAATAGGGAACAGTCCCTCCAGGAAGAAGGTGCCACCCATCTTAGTGTCCACCAGCTTCCTGATACTCTCCTTAGCCTAGGAGTCATAGGAGCCACACCCACTCATCCTAGAAGTCAGGAAGCAGAATGAAGCAGGCTTTTCTTCCCATCATTATTATTATTATTATTTTTTTTTTCAGGTAGAAACAGCCTTGCACACTGACTAGGAACATTCTTTTTCCATTAGGGTTTTTAAAGAATTCCTTGGTGGGTGTGGGGGGTGGCTCAGTTGCAGAGTGCTTATGTGGTGCATGAGACTCTGGGTTCTATCCCCAACATTACAAAAAATAAACAGCTCTTAGGAGTGCATAATTGAGAAGAAGTTGAAAGATGATGCCCCTGTTTGAACTAGTGATATTCATCACTGCTACTGGGGTGCAACTCTTCCAGACTTGTTTTGTGAGCATTCACATGGTTGCAAGCAAGACTGAGAACAAACTCTGTGCTCTATTTATTGCCTCCTCTTGCCCCTTAACAATGTGTGCCACAGAGGACTCCATGCCAGCTAGCAGATAATGCTATCATTTAAGAGCTTGAAAATGAATAAAAATCTACCCTCTCCCATCTTATTATAGACTTGGTTTTGTCTACAATGTAAATACCAACACACAAATGGAAGAGCTGTCCCTCGTCACTGTGACTCTGCCAGCCCATTGGCAGCATGTTCCATTATGTGTTTGCTCCATTTAGCAGTCAGTGTTCACTTCGTCTCCTCCAGAGGACATGTGTGAAATTGCTTTATTTTAAGCATAACCATCAACCTTGTTTGGATCTCAGGACATTTGTACAAGCATCCTCCAGCCAGATCAGTCCTGAAAGTGAAATCATTGTGCCTGCATAGGTGTGCCTTTCACATTCTAGTTGCTTATGCCCAGTTGGGCTACTTCCACTAGTGGGCTTAAGCATGTCCTTTCCACAGCTTGGCAGTATAAATTGTCTTGTTTCATGGGTACATGACCTAGGTGGTCACTATGTCTCTTTCTGTGTTGTGTGTGGAGTGTAGTTCCTGTCCAGTCCCTGATTACTGACCATTTCCTGAGAGACAGTCCGGCTGTGCCACTTGGCAGACAGAGGCCACCACAGGACCAGGGGTGTGGCATTCATGCCAGCCTTGCCAGAAAGTGCTGATGCATCTGTTGTCTGAGTGTGGATAGGAGGTCCTCTACACCACCATCGGGTAGGAGTTTCCAGTTGAGCACAGTGATTAGCCACCCCATCTATGCAGCATGGCCTGGAAAGCATTTCAGGGGACCTTGTTCCATGCTAGAAATAATAATGAGATGATAGTCACAGCCATGACTACCATGTTGTCAGGAGCCAACTTCACTGGACACTGGGCTGTGCTCCTCACACCCATTTCACTTAGTGTGTAAAATGACCACAAGAGTGTCATGGGTATGTATAATGTATTCTGAGGCTTAAGAGAGGTTAGGCCATTGCTTGTGTTGTATAGCACAGAAGGAAGTGCCAGAGGCTACAGCCAAATAAGGCCCTGTTGTAATGCTTGCTGTGCCAGGTTAGCCCCACCTTGTAAGTGGTGCCTGCAACCGTGATGTGACCATGCCGAGAGCCTCTGGACTGTGACAAGGGCTGCTCAGAGCATGACCCTGGGGATTGCCCTAGGAATGGAAATATCTGTTATATACCAGGAAGTAGATAGCCACTATAGTTTTTTTTTTTTTTTTAATTTTTATTTTATTTACTTATTTTTAGAGAGAGAGAGACAAGGGGAGAGAGAATTGATGCACCAGGGCCTCAGCTACTGCAATCGAACTCCAGACGTTTGTACCACTTAGTGGGCGTGTGCAACCTTGCACTTGCCTCACCTTTGTGCATCTGGCTTACGTGTGATCTGGAATGATTGAATGTGGGTCCTTCCTTAAGCTTCGCACACAAGCACCTTAACCACTAAGCCATCTCTCCAGCCCCACTATAGCTCTTTTTTTTTTTTTTTTTTTTTTTTTAATTGGAGAGAGAGAGAGAATGGGTGTGCCAGGGCTTCTGGCAACTGTAAATGAACTCCAGACACATGAGCCACTTTGCGCCATCTAGCTTACATTGGTACCGGGGAATCAAACCTGGGTCCTTAGACTTCACAGGCAAGTGCCTTAAAGGCTAAGCCATCTTTCCAGCCCACCACTATGTGGTGTTTTTATTTTTTTGAGGTAGGGTCTTACTCTAGTCCAGGCTGACCTGGAATTCACTGTGTAGTCTCAGGGTGGCCTCAAACTCACAGTGATCCTCCTACCTCTGCCTTCTTCTTTTTTTTTTTTTTTTTTTGTTTTTTTTGTTTTCTAAGGTAGGGTCTCACTCTAGCACAGGCTGACCTGGAATTCACTATGTATTCTCAGGGTGGCCTCGAACTCTCAGTGATCCTTCTACCTCTGCCTCCCAAGTGCTGGGATTAAAGGCGTGCGCTACCACGCCCGGCTGCCTTCTTAATACATTGTAGTTTTAATTGGACCCGCACATACACCAGTGACACAAGCCAGGAGGTATTCTTAAGCTTCCAGCTTGTGTAGTAGCCAGTTGGGGTAGACATAAGGGACAGGACCATGTGTGAAGACCAAAAAGCCCAGGACTCTTTACCTTGTTCTTTTTTTTTTTTTTTAATTTTTTTATTAACAACTTCCATCATTATAAAAACATACCCCATGGGGGGGGAGGGAATTACCATGGGATATTTTTTTATAATTATGGAAAATGCTAATAAAAATTAAAAAATAAGTAAATAAATAAAAAGAAAAAACATACCCCATGGTAATACCCTCCCTCCCCCCACTTTCCCCTTTGAAACTCCATTCTCTGTCATACCCTCTCCCCATCTCAATCAGTCTCTCTTTTATTTTGATGTCATGATCTTTTCCTCCTCTTATGATGGTCTTGTGTAGGTAGTGTCAGGCACTGTGAGGCCATGGATATCCAGGCCATTTTGTGTCTGGAGGAGCATGTTGTATGGAGTCCTGTGCTTCCTTTGGCTCTTACATTCTTTCCACCACCTCTTCTGCAATAGACCCTGAGCCTTGGAAGGTGTGATAGAGATACTGCAGTATTAGCACTGCGGTCATTTCTTTCCATCACCATGGTGCCTTCTGAGTCGTCCCAAGGTCTCTGCCATCTGAAAAGAGAAGATTCTCTACCAAAAGTGAGAGTAGCATTAATAAATGAGTGTAAACATTAAGAGAAGTGCTTACTGGGCAGTTTAATAAGCATAGTATATACATTTAGCCAGACAGCAGCAGACGTTACACCGCTAGGGCTCATGACTATCCATTTTAAGTTTTCAGTATCAGGGATGTATTCCTTCCCATGGAGCAGGCCTCCAGTCCAATTAGAGGGCAGTTAGTTTCCACTATGACAGACGTGCCACTATTGCACTTGTTGGCTCATTTGGCTTGGCTGGCCAAATGTAAGGCTTACAGTGTCCACTGTTCAGTATCTTCACTGGTGATTTCTCTTTCTCCCATTGAACTGCATGCAGAATGGCTTCTTCCAGCTTTCTGTCAGCTGGTCTACATGGAGGAGGTTATCAGCTCAGTTCCAGCAGGATTTCTCAGTGGCCTTGCAGCCCAAGTATATGTAGTCTTCAGCAATAGGGTCTTACCATCTATTCCTGGTGGAAAACTAAGGGCCTCGGCAAAGGCCTATAATGTTTTGGGGGCTTCAGGGACCTCCCTGGCCAACAACTCACTGGAAGATATCCCATCCCTGGCACTGAAAATTTTCTAGCCACAATCTATGGCTTCTGAGTGTTCCATTCTTTAAAGAGTTTGTGTAGACTGACTAGCCACTTTCCCTCAGGATCTGCAGGCACAGGACCGTGCCCACCGCATTGGGCAGCAGAATGAGGTGCGTGTGCTCCGCCTCTGCACTGTAAATAGCGTGGAGGAGAAGATCTTGGCTGCTGCCAAGTATAAGCTCAATGTGGACCAGAAGGTGATCCAGGCAGGCATGTTTGACCAGAAGTCCTCCAGTCATGAGCGGCGTGCTTTCCTGCAGGCCATTCTGGAGCATGAGGAGCAAGATGAGGTGAGTGCACCACCAGCCCCCCCCCCCAACCTCCCCTGGCGTGAGTGGAGGACGCATGAGCAGCTTTCATTTTTGGTTTTATACCTTTTTTTGCACTCTTGGTTTTTTTTTTTTTGTGTTTTTCTTTTTGTTTTTGTTTTTTGCATCCCTTTGGAGTAAAGGGAGTGTGGGCTGAGCGGAAAGAGGATGAGTACTTGCTTTCCCTTTGAAGTGGTTTTTTTTTCCCCTAAACTGCTGGTGACAGACGCCGGATTGACAGCTCTGGAGACTGAAGCCCTCTATTTATCCACAGAGCAGACACTGCAGCACGGGCAGCGGCAGTGCCAGCTTCGCCCACACTGCCCCTCCGCCAGCGGGCATCAACCCCGACTTGGAGGAGCCACCTCTAAAGGTGAGAGGGGTAGTTCAGTCTCCACGCCCACTCAATCCTTGGCTCCTCGATGAGACGGCCAGCAAGGCCCCAACCCCATGGAGCAGCGTGCGTGTGCGTGTGCGTGTGTGCCTCTCGCTGCTGTGTGGGTCCCTCCACCGCAGCCAGCCAGCCAGGGACCACCAGCTCATTTCCCATGGATGCTGCAGCTCACCTCTGAGCCTGGTCACCACCCAGCCTGACCCCACCATAGTCACACTAAAGCTGTGCCATCTTGTAGGAGGAAGATGAGGTGCCTGATGATGAGACTGTCAACCAGATGATTGCCCGGCATGAAGAGGAATTTGACCTCTTCATGGTAAGCACCCTATGCAGAATATCAGTAATGATAGTCCCAGGAGTTACTGGAGCTGCTGCTCTTCTCCATGTGGCCTTCTCATACCTCCCATTTACCCATATGTCATCTTTGCCCTCCCAAGGATGTCTTAGGACATCCTGTATGTGGCTCCAAGACCTGCCAGATGTTATCCTCCCCATTCTGCAGACTGCTTGCCCAGGAGCTGGTGCTGGTTGAGGGCCTCTGTAACAGCCCCCATGTCCCTAGATGTTAGCATGAACGTGGATTAAGACCCTTTCAGCTCTGGAAGGCCTGGGAGTGGTGCTTCTCCCAGTCTGACACACTATGCTATCTGCTGTAGCATTTGCCCCCAAGGTAAATATTCCACCCACCCACCCCCAACCCTCAAGGTCTATTGTAGCAGCCAGACCAGATCAGCCTCCAAACCAAATAGTGCCATGTAACTCCACAGCAGTGTCCGTCTTGCAGGCTGAGACTTTAGATTCCTTCGTGCTGACACTTCTCTCCATCTGTCCCATGCTGTAGCGCATGGACCTGGACCGCAGGCGAGAGGAAGCCCGCAACCCCAAGCGGAAGCCACGCCTGATGGAGGAGGATGAGCTCCCATCCTGGATCATCAAGGATGATGCTGAGGTAGAACGGCTGACATGTGAGGAAGAAGAAGAAAAGATGTTTGGCCGTGGCTCCCGCCACCGCAAGGAGGTGGACTACAGCGACTCATTGACAGAGAAACAATGGCTCAAGGTACATGCCAGAGAGGGCCGTGCGCCACAGGCCATGCCAGGCAGGGCTGGGGAGCAGAGGCTCAAGGTTGCAACTTGGGCCCATCCTGACTGGCACCTTCCATTGTGGTTGGCTACATTAACAGATGTGGGCTTTTTTTATGCTCCTTGGTTTTCACGGTAGGGTCCTGCTCTAGTTCACGCTGACCTAGAATTCTCTATGTAGACTCAGGGTGGCCTCAAACTCATGGCAGTCTTCCTACCTCTGCCACCCAAGTGCTGGGATTAAAGGCATGCGCCATTATACCCATCCAGATATGGCTTTTGCAGGAACCAGGAACATCTGGTTCCTGCCTCCACCATTGTGCATAGCAAACCGCCCAAGCCGTCACTGAGAAGTGTCCCCAGCCTGCTGCTGGCTCTTCTGGACCTTCCAACTAAAGGTGTTTATTTACCTTTCATGAGGTATTGACAGTGTTGCTCATTTGGGGGCTGCCCTGGGTGGTCCTGTTGTTGAGAGAATATAACTTTGAAGTTAGCTAGGTGTCTTACTTGGAGGCAGGCTACCTCCACATGGAGAAAGGCTGAGAGTGTAAGTCCCTGCCTGCTGTTGAACTGGCCAGCCCTAGGCACGTGGAGGGGAGAGAGTGTTCCCATGAGGCAGCAGATGGCTGAGTCAGAACTAAGCAGTGCCATGTCCTCCCCTAGCCCAGAACACACTGCTCTAGATACCTGGCATTGAAGAGGTTAACATTAGTGTTAGGTGACAAAGCTGACGACAAGTCAAAATCTAGGTCTGAGTTATGATGTAAAGACAGTCTGGGGACTGGAGAGATGGCTTAGCAGCTATGCACTTGCCTGTGAAGCCTAAGGACCCTGGCTCGAGGCTCGTTTCCCAAGGACCCACATAGGCCAAAGGCACAAGGTGGCACATGCATCTGGAGTTCGTTTACAGTGGCTAAAGGCCCTGGCACGACCACTCCCTCCCCCCTCCTTCCCTCCCGTCCTCCCTCCCTCCCCCCCCCCCACCTCTGCTGCTTTCTCTCTGTTGCTCTCAAGTAATAAATAAAAATAAAAAAATTAAAGACAGTCTGGAAGCAGCACCTCCAAGGAGGCAGGTGGCGTCTTTGTTGAGTTATCCAGAGTTTCATGACCAGGAGGGAAATTGTAGCTCTGCTGTGTGACCAGGCATTACTGATCTCTCCGGGGCCTATTTCAGAGGGCCCACCTGTTGTACTGTGTACTCATGGGACCATTTAATGCCTACCAGGGAAGTCAGTGCCAGCAAAGTGAAGTATACCTATAATCCTCCCTCTTAAGAGGCTGAGGCAAGAAGGTTGCTGGGAGTTCAAAGCCAGCCTAGGCCTTGTAGCTAGACCTGTCTCAAAATATGCCAGTGGGGTGAACAAACAGGGTAGGCCACCTGTTCTTAAGAATGCTCCAGAGCCAACATGGGAATCTCCATGAAGACAGATGTGGGGTCAATCACAGGCCTGTGTAGCAAGGCCATCCATTCCCATGAGAGTGTCACATGCCCTCCATTTGTGGGTAGTAGATGCCTCACAGACTCTTACATTTAAGGCTTTTTTTTTTTTTTTTTGGTCTTTCATGGTAGGGTCTCACTGTATTCACTGTGTAGTCTCAGTCTGGCCCCGCACTCACAGTGATAATCCACCTCGGCCTCCCATGTGCTAGGATTAAAGGCATGTGCCACCAGGCCCAACCTACTACACTTAAGATTCTTAAAGTTTTTTTTCTTACTTATTTTCAAGGAGAGAGAATGAGAGAAAGGGTGAGTCAGTGCCTGTAGCCACTGTATACAATCTCCAGATGCATATATCACTTTGTGCATCGGGCTTTACATGGGTACAAGGGAATAGGATCCACGTCATTAGGCAATGCAGGCCAGCACCTTAGCCACTGAGCCATCTCTTCTTCACAAAGATTTGTTCATATTTTAGGTAGGGTCTTGCTGTAGCTCAGGCTGGCCTCAAATCACTCCTGAGTGCTGAGATTAAAGGCATGCACCACCACACTGGGAGATAGTTTTACATTTAAATCAGTACATCTGGAGGGTGTTGGGCAGTTATTTTTAAAAAATATTTTACTTATTTATTTGAGACAGAGAGGGAGGGGCAGTTAGAGAACGAGCACACCAGGTTCTCTACCCACTGCAAACATACTCCACATGCACACACTATGTTATGCATTTGGTTTACTTGAGTCCTGGGGAATTGATCCTGTGTCCTTAGGGTTTGGTGGAAAGTGCCTTAACTGCTAAGCCATCTCTCCAGCCTGGGCAGGATTTTTTTTTAAATTATTTTTATTTATTTATTCGAAAGTGAGAGAGAAAGAGGCAGATAGAGACAGAGAGAATGGGCACGCCAGGGCCTCCAGCCACTGCAAACGAACTCCAGATGCATGCACCCTCTTGTGCATCTGGCTAACGTGGGTCCTGGGGAATCGAGCCTTGAACCAGGGCCCTTAGGCTTCATAGGCAAGCGCTTAACCACTAAGCCATCTTTCCAGCCCAGGATTTTTTTTTTTTTTAATGTGAATGCTTCATGAATTTGCTTGTCATTCTTGCACAGGGGCTAATCTTCTCTGTGCCATTCCTATTTTAGTATATTTGTTGCCAGAGGGAATATGGGGGGGTGGTTGAGATATGATTTATGTGTCACTCATGTCACCCTTTTAAGGTGTCCAATTCCATAGTTTATATTGTGTTGCTAGGGTTATGTAGCCATCACCCCTGTTAGAATTATAACATCTCATTACCCCTAAAAGAAGCCTTGTTGTGTCTTGTTATTTGCCTGACTTCTAATCTCCTTGCCTCAGACAACTACTTTTCCAAATGCACAATGTGGCACATGCATCTGGAGTTTGCAGTGGCTGGAGATACTGCTGTGCCTATTCTCTGTCTGCCCCTCCCTCTCCCTCAACTGTTTTCTATATCAACAGCCTGCCAGTGGATTTACAAGATCTTTGTATGTGCTTTCTTTCATTTAATATAATTGGTTTTTTGTTTAGAGACAGGGTCACCCTGTGTAGCCCAAGCTATCCTCACCCTATTGATCTTACTGCTTCCAAGTGCTAGATTACAGGTGTGCATCACTACTCCCAGCTACTTGGCTGATTAGTAATATTTTCTTGGATTATCCATGGGGGTAGCATATTAATGCTTTATTCTCTTGGCCCACTAGTGTTCCATTTCATGGATAGGTACCACATTTTTCCCCCCATCTGTTAGTTGGATTGCTGTTTTGGTGTTTTTTAGTTTTTTGAGGTAGGGTCTTGCTCTAGCCCACGGTGGCCTTGAACTCATGGCCTTTCTCCTACCTCTGCCTCCCAAGTGCTGGAATTAAAGGAATGCATCACCATGTCCAGCTTTTTAAAAAAAAATTTTTTTTTATTTATTTGATAGATAAGGAGGGGTAGAAAGAGAGAGAGAATGGGAACACCAGGGCCTCTGGCCACTGCTAACAAACTCTAGACACATGCGCCCCTTTGTGCATCTGGCTAACGTGGAGCCTCGAACTGGGGTCGTTAGGCTTCACAGGCAAGCGTTTAACTGCTAAGCCATCTCTCCAGCCCCAGCCCTTTTTTTAATTTTTAAAATTTATTTATTTAGAGATAGACATATATGGCGGGGGGGATTGCTGTGCCAAGGCCTCCAGCCACTGCAATGAACTTTCAGATGCATGCACCACCTTGTGCATCTGGCTTCTGTGGGTTCTAGGGAATCAGACCTGGGTCCTTAGGTTTTGCAGGCAAGTACCTTGCTGGGCCATCTCTCCAGCTTGGATTGTTTACTTTTATGGGCTGTTTTGAATAATGTTGCCCAATCTCCTGTGCTTAGGTTTTTGTGTAGACATGTGGTTTACTTTCTTTTGGGCATATACCTTAGAATGTCATTGCTAGATCAATTGGTCCTTCTATGTTTAAGCCCCTTCATAGGTCTTGCCAGACTATTTTGCAAAGTGGCCCACCACCTTGCATTCTCTCCAGCAGTATATGAGGGTGTTACCATCTTACCTTTAAAGAATTAATTATTTGAGACAGAGAATGGCAGATACAGGGAGGGAGAGAATGAGCACTCCAGGGCCTCCACCCACTGCAAACAAATTCCACACACATGCACCACCTTATGCATCTGGCTTATGTGGGTACTGGGGAATTGAACCTGGGTCCTTTAGCTTTGTAGGCAAGTACCTTAACAACTAAACCATGTCTATAGCCCTAGCTTGCCTATTGATTCATACTTTCCTAGTGAATGTGAAGTGAATCTCTGTGGATTAGATTTGCATCTCCCTCTCTAATAGCGTGGAGTGTGTTTGTCTGTGCTACTTGATCTTTCCCAAATCTTCTGAGCCACCTACCAGAGATGTTACTCTGTGAATAGAGTCCCCTTCTGTGGCCTTTTTGCCTTCATAGTAACCTTTAAAACCCAAAGTTTTTCATTCTTTCTCTTAATTGCTTATGCTTTGATGACACTTAAGATAGTTGCCAAGTCAAAGGTCACAAGGATTTATCCTTATTTTTTTTCGTGGATTTTTTTTTTTTTTTTTTTTTTTTTTTTTTGAGGTAGGGTCTCTCTCAGTGTAGCCTAGCCTGACCCAGAATTCAGTTTGTAGTTCCAGGGTAGCCTCAAACTCACAGTGATCCTCCTACCTTTGCCTCCCAAGTGCTGGGATTAAAGGCGTGAGCCACCACTCCTGGCTGTTTTAGACTGTTTTATGCAACCTGGGTCATATGCAGCTCAGGCTTGTTTGAACAGTCTGTGTAGCTGAGGCTGATGCTGAACTGTTGGTTTTTTGTTTCCATCACCCTGTGCTGTAATTACAGGTGTGCATTAGCACACCTGGCTGAATGCTGGGATTGCATTTGTGCACCACCACGCCTGACTTATTTTCATGGATTTTTGGAGATAGAATCTTGCTACTGTGTGGCTATGGCTAATCTCATACTTGTTCTGTACGTCAGGCCACTCTAAAACCCATGGCAGTCGCCTGCCTCAGTCTTCTGGATGCTGGGATTACAGGCATGTACTGCTAGTCCTGGATTCCTATTTACTTTCAAGATTTGTTTGTTTGTTTCTCGAGGTAGGGTTTCACTTTGGTCCAGGCTGACCTGGGATTTACTATGTAGTCTCAGGGTGACCTTGAACTCACAGCAATCCCACCACCTCTACATCCTGAATGGTGGGATTAAAGACATGCATCACCACGCCTGGTTTCTCACTACCTTTTCTTGTTGCTTTTCCTTGCTGTCATGCCACTGAACCCCTTTCAAGAGTTTTATTGTTGTACTTCTTTTACTTAAAAAAAATTTTTTTTTATTTATTTGAGAGAGAAAGAGGCAGAAAGAAAGAAAGAGAGAATGGGCACACCAGGGCCTCCACCCACTGCAAAGGAACTCTAGACGGAGGTGTCACTGTGTGCATCTGGCTTACGTGGGTCCTGGGGAATCGAACCTGGGTCCTTAGGCTTCGCAGGCAAATGCCTTAACCGCTAAGCCATTTCCCCAGCCCTTTTACTTTTTTCGAGGTATGGTCTCAATTTTAGATCAGACTGACCTGCATATCACTTTGTAGTCCCAGGCTGATCTCAAACTCACTTCTCCTACCTCTGCTTCCTGAGTGCTGGGATTAAAGGCATGTACCACCATGCCTGGCTCATAGATTTACTTCATATTTTTGTTCATTATCCATTTTGAGTTAAAAAAATTTTTTTTAAAGTTTTTTTCAAGGTAGGGAGGGTCTCACTCTGGCTCAGGCTGACCTGGAATTAACTATGTAGTCTCAGGGTGGCCTTGAACTCATGGCGATCCTCCTACCTCTGCCTCCCAAGTGCTGGGATTAAAGGCATGTGCCACCACGCCTGGCCTTAAAAAATTTTTTTAAGTATGGCTTTTTTTTAACTAGAATTTTTTTTTATTTTTTGTTTATCTTTATTTATTTATTTGAGAGCAACAGACAGAGAAAGAGGCAGATAGAGAGAATGGGCACACCAGGGCCTCCAGCCACTGCAAACGAGCTCCAGATGCATGTGCCACCTTGTGCATCTGGCTAACGTGGGTCCTGGGGAAACGAGCCTCGAACTGGGGTCCTTAGTCTTCACAGGCAAACACTTAACCACTAAGCCATCTCTCCAGCCCTAAAGTATGGCTTTATAAAAAATTTATTTACAAGGAGATAGAAGAGATAGAGAATATGGGTGTGCCAGGGCCTCCAGTCCTGCATACAAACTCCACCTTGTGTATCTGGCTTATGTGGGCACTGGGGAATCAAACTTTGATCCTTAGTTTTGCAAAAAAGTACTTAACTGCTGAGCCATCTCTCCAGGCTGAGTTAAATTTTATCTATGGTATGAGGTAGGGCTCCAACTTTATTCTTTGTATGTGAATGTCTGGTTGTCCCAGCAACATTTATTGAAAAGTTTTTTCTCCCATTGACCACATCTTATGTTAAATTTATTAGGGGTTGGGAAAATGGCTTAGTGGGTAAAGTTCTTGCTGTGTAGCAAGGTGTGGTGGTGCATGCCTTTAATCCCAGCATTTGGGAAGCAGAGGTAGGAGGATCACCAAGAGTTCAAGGCCACCCTGAGACTATACATAGTGAATTCCAGGTTAGGTTCCCTACCTCAAAAAAACAAAACAAAACAAAAAACAACAACCAGTTCTTGCTGTGTGTGCATGAGGACCTGAGTTCCTATTCTTAGCACAGAGGAAGTGGAGATAGAGGAGACAGTAGGGCTATCTAGCTGGTTTGTTGAGTCTGGTGAGTAAACTGTGTTCAGTGAGAGCTCCTGTTTCAAAGTATAAGGTAGAGCATGATTGAAAAAGATACCTACTATCACCCTCTGGCTTTCACATGCATACACATGCACAGACATACATACATAAACATGCTGTAGGCCCTGACACGCCCTTGCATTTGTGCGCGCGCGCGCGCGCTCTCGCTCTCTCGCTCTCGCTCTCTCTCTCTCTCTCTCTCTCTCTCAAATAAATAAAAATAAAGGGCTGGAGAGATGGCTTAGAGGTTAAGGCGTTTGCCTGCAAAGCCAAAGGATCCAAGTTCAGTTTCCCAGGACCCACGTAAGTCAGATGCACAAGGGAGTACATGCATCTGGAGTTCCCTTACAGTGGCTCGAGGCCCTGGCCTGCCGATATTCTCAGATTTTCTCTATGCCTCTTTCTGTCTCTCAAATAAATAAATAAATGTAAAATATTTAAAATAAAAATAAAACTTTAAGCAGTGAATCAAATTTACAATTAGGCAACTCTGTAACCAACTCTTATGCTGCAGGACAGCCACTCTTAGTGCCTTTTATTGCAAAAGCCTTCCAGCTAATCTGACTGCTGTCCTGTGTTGATCTCCTGGGGCTGCTGTGATAAAATACCATAATTGTGGCCACCTGTTACTACTCACATACATTTTCTTACTGCCTGGAACCAGTATGAGTATTGGAAAGTGAGGTACTAGTGGGATCGTGATCTCTTTGAAAGCCTTAGAGAGCATCCTTGGCTTTTAGGTCAGATTAAGAGCTTACCCTAGTGCAGGATGGTATTCCTCCTGGATCTCCCCTGACACACCTGCACAGATGCATCTCCAGATGCAGTCACATTATGACAATGAGGGTGGACATAAATCTGGGGAAGAATATTAAATTCACTATTCTTCTTTGGCTGTGCATCAGGGCCCAGAGTTTTCAGTGTCTCCTGTCTGTTGCACTTCCTTTGGCTAGGGTGCCTTCCTTACTCCCTTTCAGCTCACAGCTTTATCCCCTCTTCCTTTAGGAAGCTTGACCTCACCGTGCTTGTCACCATTTCTGAGGTGTATGTCACTGATACCTGTTGCCGTTCATGCCACCTTGCCCAGTGCTAGGTCATCATCACAGCCTTAAGTATGACATAAAAAAAAATGAGTTATTCCTTTGCTTCTAAACTACCTCCTTTTCTGATTCTGAGGTCCCTTAGAAATGTGAATATCCACCCCCTGGTTTGAGGTAAAACCCCATTCATCTTATTGTCACTGGGAATTAATAACTAGGGATTATTTATTTATTTGAGAGTGAGAGAGAGAAAAACAGGCAGATAGAGAGAAAGGACACACCAGGGCCTTTAGCCACTGCAGTCGAACTCCAAATGCATGTGCCCCTTTGTGCATCTGGCTTACATGGTTCCTGGGGAATTGAACCTGGGTCCTTTCGCTTTGCAGGCAAGCACCTTAATCACTAAGCCATCTCTCCATGCCATAGAGATTCTTCTAAATCTAACATTGTTCACCTCAGCAGTTTTACCACAAGGAGTCTGGCTTTAATGAGAATTGCCATGAAAGAAAGGAAGTGACCTATGTAGCACAGGGGCACAGAGTACTTGCCCAAGCACACCTTAGGCCCTGGATTTCAATTCCAACACTGCCAAAAATGAAGAAATGAAATTATATAACTGTCCAAAAGCAAGTGGAGATTAAATTGGGGCACCTCATGCACCAAAGGACCCCAAAGACATAATATGTTGTGAAGGCTGCAGATACCACTCTGACAGAACTTGAGAGCTATGTTCCATCCTCAGCATCTCCCCTCCTCACCCCCCTAACAAAAAAGCAGCATGAAGTAAGGAAAGAAAATAGTGCTGTGCAGGGGCCGGAGAGATGGATGGCTCAATGGATACAGTGCTTGACATGATATCACTCTAGATTCTCAAAAACCCATGTAAAACCAAACACTGTAACACAAGTGTCTGTAATCCAAGCACGCCCAGAGTGAGAAAGGAGGAAGACAGGAGCATCTGCCAGAATCTCATGAGCTAGGGGCAGCAGATGCAGAGGTGACCAGCTACAGAGACCTGCTTCAAAATGAAGTGGAAGCTGAGCTTGATGTGCACACCTTTAATCCCAGCACTTGGGAGGCAGAGGTGGTAGGATCGCCATGAGTTCAAGGTCACCCTGAGACTACATAGTGAATTCTAGGTCAGCCTGTGCTAGGGCAAGACCCTACCTCAAAAAGGGGGAGCTGCCTTTTTTAAGAAGTTGCCCACGAAGACAAAGGACCAAGGTTCCATTCCCTAGTATCCACATAAGCCAGATGCACAAGGTGGTGCATGTGTTGAGTTAATTTGCAGTGGCCAAATCCATGGCACACCCATTCTCTCTATCTGTCTGCCTGCCCCTCCCTATCTCCCTCTATCAAAGAAATAAAAATAATAATTTCTTTTTTCTAAAAAATGAAGTGGCCTGAGCTAGAGTGAGACCCTGCCTCAAAAAAAGAAAAAAAAAGTGGAAGGTGAGACCAACATCCAAAGTTGTCCTCTGACCTTCTTCACACATACGCTGTGGCATGCATGTGTTCACACTCACACAACTTAGCACACATACAAACAGTAGTACAGTAGAAAACAACAGGAGGGCTGATTATCGTGGCATATGCCTTATCTTCCTAGCACTCAAGAAACAAAGTTGGGAGAAATCACTGTGAACACATATTTGGGGCCATGGATGTAGTAGCTCAGTTGATAGAGTACTTGCCGGGCATGTATACAACCCTGGGTTCCATCTGAAGTACCACATAAAATTGAGCCATGTGGTGTACACCTGTTATCCTAGCAATTGGGAAGCAGGCAGGAGGATCCAAATTTCAAGTCATCCTTGGCATATATAGTGAATTCAATGCCAGCATAGACTATCCACCCTGTCTCATAATTAAGTAGGAGGGCTGCTGAAGTGATGGCTCAGCATTTAAGGCACTTGCCTGCAAAGTTGAAGGACCCAGGTTTGATTCTCCAGAACCCACATAAAGCTACATGTGCTAGGTGGTGCATGCATCTGGAGCTTGTTGCAGTGGCTAGAGGCCCTGGTGCACCCATTCTCTAAATGCCTTTCTCTCTCTCTTTCCCTCCCTCCCTCAAATAAATTAATTAATTTCTTTAAAAAAAGTAAATAGGAAATTGCTAGGTGTAGTGGTACATGCATTTAATCCCAGCACTTGGGAGCCTGGGGAGAACGAAACTCTACATCAAAAAAAAAAGAGAATAATTTCCTAATTATTATTATTATTATTGGGTTTTCGTGGTATTGTCTTGCTGTAGCCCAGGCTGACCTGGAATTCACTATGTAGTCTTAGGCTGGCCTTGAACTCACAGTGATCCTCCTACCTCTGCCTCCCAAGTGCTGGGATTAAAGGTGTGCACCACCACGCCTGGCTAGGAGATAATTCAGAAGTTTGCTCAGTGGATAAAGTGTAAGCCTAAGGGTCTAAGTTCAGATCTCCTGTGCCCAAGTAAAGGACAGGGTGGTAGTGTGAACCTAGATATCCCAGCTTTGGGGAGGCGGACAAGAGAATCTGGGCTCGGTGACTATCTTATAGACTCAGCTCCTGGTTCAGCTAGAGACCCTGTCTCAGAAAACAAGGTGGAAGGTTTGATTCCCCAGTGCCACGTAAGCCAGATGCACAAGGTGGTACATGTGTCTGGAGTTCGTTTGCAGTGGCAGGAGGGCCTGACACGCCCATTCTTTCTGTGTTTCAAAGAAATAAGTAAAATATTTAAATTATAATAATATGGTGGAAGTGGTTAAGAAGATACCCAATGTTTCTCTGATCTCCACGTGCATGTACATTTACACACATATGCTTGAATAATGCATGAATGTACAAGAAAGCACAAGAGGAATGTCCATAAACAGTAAGCACATGCACTGTGGGCTACAACCCCAGAGCTGCCCTGAAATGCATGTGACAGGGGCAAAGCTAATGAGGGTGCTTGATGCCAGTCAGTTCTATTCATTTTATCACAGTTTTTTGTTTTATTTTCCCCCGAGGTAGGGTCTCACTCTAGCTCAGGCTGACCTGGAATTCACTATGTAAGTCTCAGGGTGGTCTTGAACTCACAGCGATCTTTCTACCTCTGCCTCCCAAGTACTGGGATTAAAGGCGTGCCCAGCCTTTATCACAGTTTTTTGAAGTAGGCGGAGAGGGTCTTCCAGCCAGATGTTCCCTCCAGGCCCACCTCCCTTTATCTCCACTTGATGAGCCTCCAGTCCCTTCACTTGTGAAGAGTGTTCCTGTTACTCTGCTAAGGACAGATTTGTGGAGATTCATCTGGAGGTAGTGTGGGCTTTAGGAGCCCCCATTTATGCTGTGCCCCAAGCCAGACACACTGGAAGGATGTCAGTGTGGGGGGGTCTCCTCCCCTCCCTAGCCGGGCCCTAGGAACGCGTCACGGCCTCTCTTTTTCAACTTGGGTGCTGGCTGTCCTATTTTACTACTATTGACCCTGAAGGCCATCGAGGAGGGCACGCTGGAGGAGATAGAAGAGGAGGTCCGGCAGAAGAAATCATCACGAAAGCGCAAGCGGGACAGTGATGCCGGCTCCTCCACCCCGACCACCAGCACCCGCAGCCGTGACAAGGATGATGAGAGCAAGAAGCAGAAGAAGCGTGGGAGGCCACCTGCTGAAAAGTTGTCACCAAACCCCCCCAACCTCACCAAGAAGATGAAGAAGATTGTGGACGCAGTGATCAAGTACAAGGACAGGTAAGCCAAGGTGTGGTGTGGACTGGATTCCAGCCCATCCCTGTCTGAACAGGCACACAGCCTGGGGCCAGGAGCTTGCTCAGTGTTCATGGACGCTGAATCGTTGTGCTTTGGCATCTGCCCTTCATGTATCTCGTGTTTTGGACCTGGGAAGAACATGGGCATGACATTCATGGAGAAGAGACAGGGTGGCTCTCAGGGAAGGTGGTTTGGCAGTTACTCTGAGGAAGGATGGTCTGGAGAAGCTGGTGGCAAGTGGTATGGTGATGTGCTGACCCTATGGCCAGGTGGACCATGTGGCTGATTTCTGTTCTGTCTTACACCCTGGCTGTCTTCCACTCTCCCTGTGCCCTTGAGGGACAGGCAGATTATTGAGAGGTAGTGAACCTAGCTCTGTTCCTTTCTAGCCTCTGGTGGAGCTCTGTCTGCCCATACTTGGGCCACACTGGAGGCAGCACAGCTTCAATTGTGGCCAAGACCCTGCAGTGGACTATAACATTCCTTTGTGGGTTTGTGGATGGTGCATACCAGTTTGAGAGAACATGGATGGGCATGCTAGGCCCTCTTGCTGCTGCAGACATACTCCAGAAGCATGCATCACTGGCTTTACATGGATACTGGGTAATTGAACCCAGGCCAACAGACTTTGCAAGCAAGTGCCTTTAACTGCTGAGCCATCTCTCTAGCCCTACAGTGGTGGTTTTTAAATCTTTGTGTGTACCTGGGCATGGTGGTGCACACCTTTAATCCCAATACTTAGGTGGCAGAGGTAGGAAGATTGCCATGAGTTCGAGGTCACCCATAGTGAATTCCAGGTCAGCATGGACTGAAAACACACACACATAGTTGTTTAAAGAGTGCCATGGTTCTTAATGCAGTCGAGGGAGATTTACTTGCTTTCCACTGGCACAGTCCACATCTAACTGGGCAGGTGTTAAAGATCACAGAAGGCCTTTGACTCAATTGAGACTGGTTAGTCCTCTTCCTCTTTCAGATACACACTATTCCATGCTGTTTCCATAATGAGATAGTTAGACAACTAAATGTTTGTATGTTTGGTTGGATTTAAGAGGTGTTGTGCTCTAGCTCAGGCTGACCTGGAATTCACTCTGTTGTCTCAGGGTGGCCTCGAACTCATGGCAATCCTCCTACCTCTGCCTCCCAAGTGCTGGGATTAAAGGTGTGTGCCATCATGCCTGGTGACAAATAATTTTATAGTGACAATTTGTAGTGAGTTAGGAAGCAAAAGGCAGGGGGAAATTATCAAGATATAATCCCTTGTGTACCACTTGGGAGGAGTCTTAGCCAAGTGAGACAGTTTAGAGGTGTTTGGGATTATAGTCCCTAAATTAACAGGTGCAGTTAGCCTTAAAAGGATTGGCTTGGGCTGGAGAGATGGCTTAGCGGTTAAGCGCTTGCCTGTGAAGCCTAAGGACCCCGGTTCGAGGCTTGGTTCCCCAGGTCCCACGTTAGCCAGATGCACAAGGAGGCGCAAGCGTCTGGAGTTCGTTTGCAGAGGCTGGAAGCCCTGGCGCGCCCATTCTCTCTCTCTCCCTCTATCTGTCTTTCTCTCTGTGTCTGTCACTCTCAAATAAGTAAATAAATAAAAATATTTAAAAATATTTTTTAAAAAAAGGATTGGCTTGTTGGGTATGGTGGCACATGCCTTTAATCCCAGCACTCAGAAGGTCAAAGTACGAGGATTGCCATGAGTTCAAGGCCACCTTGAGACTACACAGTGAATTCCAGGTGCCTGGGCTAGAGACTCTACCTTGGGGGGGGAGAAGATCATAAATCAGCTAATGAGCTGAAGGAAGGGCACCGGTGTTAGGTATTAATGGTACTTACGTTCAACCTGTGAAGCAGTGTGTGTGTCAGGGCAGAGATGGGGGAAGAAGAGGAGTTATAAATGAGACAGAACACAGGATGTCAAAGGAAGCCTCTGAGTGCAGACTCAGAAATACTTTGATTCCTTTGGGAGCATTCAGTGTAACACAGATTGCTGGTAGTCACCAAGGAAGAGATTAAGACAGACATGTAAGCCAGGCGTGGTGGCGCGCGCCTTTAATCCCAGCACTCGGGAGGCAGAGGTAGGAGGATTGCCATGAGTTCAAGGCCACCCTGAGATGACAGAGTTAATTCCAGGTCAGCCTGGACCTGAGTGAGACCCTACCTCAAAAAAAAAAAAAAAAAGACAGACATGTCCTCTAAGGTAGACTAGCCAGCTTTACCTGGTTGTATACCCACTTCATTTGGCAGAGGCCACTCTGAGACTACATAATGAATTTCTGGTCAGCCTGGGCTAGTGAGACCCTACCTCGGGGGTGGGGAACACTTGAGTCTGTGTGGGGGAGCACATTCAAAGTACCACAGCGAGTGAGCCCTGGTTCAGGCTGAGGATGCAGTGCTTGTGCTTATGGCAGAGTGCCCAATTGGGCTGAAAGTCAAGTATGGGGATGCTCTGGGCAGCCTTTGGTCAAGTTCCTTGTCAATCACCCTGAGGTTCTAAGGCTGATTCCATTTTGGGCTTCATGCCCTAGGTCAGACATTTTATGCCAAGAAAAATAGGCTGCTGGTATAGAGCAGTAATAAAACTAGCACTCCATGGGCAACATAATTGCTCAAGGTGGCCAGGACTGGTGGATGCCATTGTCTGGAGGCTATGGCAGCTGGATCTGGGTGGCTACTGCTACACCCTCTGCCTTACCTGGAGTTAGTAGCAGCCTGTGCCTCTAAGAGGACCTTAATTCAGAAGTGGGTCCCATGTCCACTTGCTGAGCCCCTGCATCGGCCATGCAGGCTGCATCTCAGTGGAACCTTGCCCATGCCTAGTGCCCCATACCCTCATCCCATTCTTCCTACTAGACCAGACCACCCCCAAGGCCACTTGGGTTTCATAGACACAGTCCTGCACCCATCACTTAGGTGCTGCTATAGTAAAAGGCACACTGATTTGGCTGCTGTTATGCAGCACTGTAGTCAGGATATGGGCTTTGCCTTGTCTAGCCTATGAGCTGTGACTGGCTTTGCTCCTGCGTCTGCTTCCTGGTCCTGAGACTGGTTCTTGGCACTGCCATGGAGCTGTGGTCAACTTCTCTGTTCTTAGTCCTGTTTTCACAGAACAGGGACATCCATACCATGGTGTTGTTGCAAAGTATGGACAGCACAACTGGATTGTACCCTAGCTCCCGCCACTTACAATGCTCAAGTGAAGGTGTTCAGCTAAATGGGTCTGGCTTGGGGTTACAGGGAGTAAGTGTCAGGGTTTCTTACACCTCCAGCTTGGGCTCCACTGTTTGCCTCCATGAAACTCAACAATTGGTATCTCTAGGCATGCCTTTAGTGGGTTGGAACTAATCGGCTCATGAGAGATGCTAGCATTTGGGCTGGAAAGATGGTTTAATGGTGAAGGCACTTGTCTGCAAAGCCAAAGGACCCATGTTCAAATCCCTAGGACCCACGTAAAACAGATGCACAAAGTGGTACATGCATCTGGAGTTGATTTGCAGTGGCTGGCGCACCCATTCTTCCTCCCTCTTTCTATGTCAAATAAATAAATAAAAATAATATTAAAATTTTTTTTTCAGTTGACATTTGACTTAAAAAAAATTTAGAGGACTGAGCATGGTGGCGCATGCCTTTAATCCCAGTACTTGGGAGGCAGAGGTGGGATTGCTGTGAGTTCAAGGCCACCTTGAGACTACATAGTGAATTCCAGGTCAGCCTGGGCTAGAGCAAAACCCTACCTTGAAAAAACCAAAGTAAATAAGTACATAAAACATTTTTTTTGGCTTACTGGTTAAGGTACTTGCATGCATAGCCAAATGATTCAGGTTTGATGCTATAGTACCCATGTAAAGCCAGATATGTAAGGTAGAGCATGTATCTGGTGTTTGTTTGCAGTGGCTAAAGGCCAAGTATGCCGATTCTCCCTCCCTCTCTTTCTATATCTCTAGTAAATAAATATTTTTTTAAGTTTGTTTTTCTAATTTTTATTTATTTGAGAGCAACAGAGAGAGAGGGAGAGGGAATGGGCACGCTAGGGCCTCCAGCCACTGCAAATGAACTCCAGACACATGTGTCCTCTTGTACATCTGGCTAACATGGATCCTGGGGAATTAAGCCTGGAACTGGGGTCCTTGGGCTTCACTGGCAAGCACTTAACTGCTAAGCCATTTCTCCAGCCTGCCTGTCGGCCCGCCCGCCCTCCTTCTTTCATTCATTCTTTCTTTCCTTTTTTTTTTTTTTTTTTTTTTTAACGTAGTGTCTCACTCTAGCCCAGGTGGATCTGGAACTCACTGTGTAGTCTCAGGGTGGTCTCGAACTCATGGCGATCTTCCTACTTCTGCTTCCAGAGTGCTGCGATTAAAAGCGTGCACCACCATGTCTGGCTAAAATTTTTTTAAATACTTATGTATTTGCAAGGAGAGACAGAGAGGGATCACAGATGAGTGCGTGCTGGAGAAATGGCTTAGCAGTTAAGGCACTTGATTGCAAAGCTAAAGGACCCAGGTTGAATTCCCCAGGACCCACATAAGCCAGATAGAGGCACAAAGTAGTACATACATCTGGATTTCTTTTGCAGCAGCTGGGGGCCCTGGGCATACCCATTCATTCTCTCATGTCTCCCCACTTTCTCACATAAATAAATAAAAATATTTTTTAAACTTAAAAATTTTTTTCATTCATTTATTTATTTATTTGAGAGAGGGAGAGAGAGAATGGGTGCACCAGGGCCTCCAGCCACAGCAGACGAACTCCAAACGCATGTGCCCTGTTGTGTATCTGGCTTATGTGGGTCCTAGGGAATTGAACCAATGTCCTTTGACTTTGCAGGCAAATACCTTAACTGCTAAGCCATTCCTCCAGCCCAATTTTTTAAGTACAGCAAGATAGGAGATAGAGAGTGGTGTGCCAGAGCTCCCAGCTGCTGCAAATAAACTCCAGATGCATGTGCTACTGTTCATCTGGCTTTACATGGTTACTGAGGAATCAAACACAGGTTTTTAGGTTTTGTAGGCAAGCACCCTGACCAGTTAGCTATCTTTCCAGCCCTTACTTAAAGTTTTCATATATGTTTGCATCGTGGATACATGCCAAGAATTCTTGCCACTGCTAATGAACATCCATTTGGCTTTATGTGGGTGTTTGGAAGTCATACCTAATTTCGTAACGGAAGAATTTCCTATAGTTGAGTCCTCTTTTGAATAAACGCATACAACATAAAAAAAGGGAGAAAAACGTAGTAAGAGATCTATAGGTAGCATTTGTAAGTGAGCTTATTGCTTGGGGGATTTTGTTTAGGTTTTTATGCTGTCTAGTCTGGCCTTGAACTACTGGACCCAGGGTTGCTCTTGCCTCTGCTGTCACTACCACCTAGTTTTAGTTTGGTAAAGTTACAACTTGGGCACACATCAGCATGTTTGATATCAGAGTGGAACGTAATTCTTGTGCACTATGGTCAATAGTCTCATTTGGCAGAGAAAGTCTCTACTGAGAAAATTGGTAATAGAGGTGGGTTGGTGGCTAGGTGGTGCAGCATGAGCTTAATGTGCCCAAAGCCTTTCAACACCAAAGAAAGAAGCCCCACAGGAAGACACTGGGATACTTGTGTCCTTGGTCTGTCCAGCACAGAGTTAATAGAAATGGGAGCAGCACTTGTTGAGCTCACACCACCCCCCCATACACACTCACAAACACACACACACACACACAGGGAATGAAAGGCTGAGCTGCAGAAGCCCTTTGTGAGTACTGGTTGGGCACCTTCTGCAAGACTGGGCTTTCCCCACTTACCATAGCCCATAGTACTCAAAACACCAGCCACTGCAGCCCAGGATAGCTGGCCAGTGTGGCCTCAAGACCATCTTCCACCTTTTTTTTTTTTTGTTTGTTTTGTTTTTTGAGGTAGGGTTTCACTCTAGTCCAAGTTGACCTGGAATCCACTATGTAGTCTCATTGTGGCCTCGAACTCATAGTGATCCTCCTACCTCTGCCTCTGAATACTGGGATTAAAGGCGTACCCACCACGCTTGGCTCCCTTTTTTTCCCTTGACTATTTATTTATTTTAGTATTTTTATGTGTATTTATTTATTTATTTGACAGAGAAAAAGGGGGAGAGAGAGAAAGAGAGAGAGAGAATGGGCACGCCAGGGCCTCCAGCCACTGCAGATGAACTCCAGACGCATGTGCCCCCTTACACATCTGGCTAATATGGGTCCTGGGGAATGAACCTGGGTCCTTTGGCTTTGCAGGCCTTAACAGCTAAACATCCTTCCAGCCCTTTTTATTTTTCATTTTTGAGAGAAAGAGCGAGAATTGGTACACTGGGCCTTCAGCCTCTGTAATAGAACTCCAGATGCTTGAACCACCTAGTGTGCAAGTACAAGGTTGCACTTGCATTACCTTTGTGTGTCTGGCTTATGTGGGATCTGAAGAGATCGAACATGGGTCTTTAGCTTTGCAGGCAAGCGCCTTAACCACTGAGCCATCTCTCCAGCTCCATGACCTACCCTTTTAGAAAGCAGTGCTATCCCTGTTGAAAGTCATGTGGCATAAGTGTGCTTTTTCTCTTTTTTTCTTTGGGTTCATGCCAAGTTTATGAAGGCCACTGACTTAATGCCACCTTTGGAAAAGATGACCATGAGCACTGTGGCCTCTGTGAACATGCATGTGTAATACCTGATACAAGCAAGCACAGTTTAGAATCATAATGGGAAGCAGGTGGTATACAGGGAGGTACACTGGGCATGGCATCTCCCTTGGCTAGGGCTTAGGGGAATTGACAATTTCAAGTACATCCTGTCATTATACCTGATTATCTTAGAAATGTTCCAAAAGTTACAAGACTCCCTACATGTTAAGAAATAACTTCAAAGCCGGGTGTGGTGGTGCACGACTTTAATCCCAGCACTTGGGAGACAGAGGTAGGAGGATTGCCATGAGTTCGAGGCCACCCTGAGACTCCATAGTGAATTCCAGCCTGGGCTAGAGTGAGACTCTACCTCGAAAAACCAAAAAAAAAAAAAAAAAGAAAGAAAGAAAGAAAGAACGAACGAACGAACTTCAAAGTTGTTTTTAAATTCTCTTTTCTTTCCTGAGTGGTGGGGAGGGGGTTGTCTCTTGGGCACCACACGGATAGCCCAGGAGTAACACTCACGTTGTCACCTTGCAGTAGTAGTGGACGTCAACTCAGTGAAGTGTTTATCCAGCTGCCTTCACGCAAGGAGCTGCCCGAGTACTATGAGCTCATCCGCAAGCCCGTGGACTTCAAGAAGATCAAGGTACCCTCATCAGTGTTGGCACATGCTACCTGAGAGTCTGGAGCTTTCTAGGAGGCTCTGCAAAGGCCTCAGCCCCCTGGAGGCCAGCTCTATGATACAAGTGGTGCTGTGGGGCAAGCTGGCAGGCCATGGATGCCCAAGATAAGACCTCTACTTCCCCGCAGGAACGCATCCGCAACCACAAGTACCGCAGCCTCAATGACTTGGAGAAGGATGTTATGCTACTGTGCCAGAATGCGCAGACCTTCAACCTCGAGGGCTCCCTAGTGAGTGCGGGGGAGGGTCCACTGTCCTCATTCTTCCTCTTGAGCTCCACAGACCTGCCCCTCCATCCCTGAGGAGTTGGCTTTGCATGTCTTTGATTTCACCCATTTGGGCTACTTGCAAGAACAGTACCCTGTTAGCCAGTCTGCATGGAAGGAGCTGCACACCTTTTGCTCAGCTGCCTAAAAGTCCTGGTGTCTGTTGGCATTTAAAATTCCATAGGAGCTTTTTTTTTTTTTTTGCCGGGGTCAGGGGGGTGTGGAGGCAGTTTTGAGGTACGGTCTCACTTTAGTCCAGAATGACCTGGAATTCACTATGTAGACTTAGACTGGCCTTGAACTCATGGTTAACCTCCTACCACTACCCCCTGAGTGATGGTACTGAAGGTGTATGCCTCCATGCCCAATTTATTTAATTTATTTGTTAGAGACAGAGTGAATGGGTTTACCAGGGCCTCCATCCATTGCAAATGAACTCCAGATGCATGTGCCACTGTGCATCTGGCTTTACATGGGTAGTGGGGAATCAAACCCTGGTCATTAGACTTTACAGGCAAGTGCCTTAACTGCTGAGCCATTTCTCCATTCCCCACCCCCACCCCCAGGAGCTTTCTTGAAAGGCACTCCCTGGAGCTACCCTCAGACTACATAGGGAATGTCAAGTCAGCCTGACCTATCATGCAACTCTACCTCAGAAGGGGGGTTGTAGCAGCCTGTGCAGTTGTTCTTTCCTGTGACAAAGCTGATGGGAAGCCCATCCTACCTTTGACAGAGTTTTCCCTAGTCTGGGGAGGTGGCTTTCCACCAAGGAATTTTGCTGGAAGTGGCAAAATGCTGCCAGAGGAGCTATGCATTTCCTTGTTAGTGCAGACCTTCTTAGGGTTTTGTAGAGAAATGCATCTGAGGGATGTGCCTGTAGCCACTCCCAAACCACCCAGCCACTGGGTAAGGATGGTGGGTGCAGTCCTCACAACAGACTTGCACTCAGCCCCATGTCTCCACTAGATCTACGAGGACTCCATTGTCCTGCAGTCTGTTTTCACCAGTGTGAGGCAGAAAATTGAAAAGGAGGACGACAGCGAAGGAGAGGAGAGTGAAGAAGAGGAGGAGGGAGAGGAAGAAGGCTCCGAGTCCGAGTGTGAGTCAGGAAGGGGAGCAGAGGGCTGCAACCTGCTTGAAGGTGACTTGCATCTAAAGTGTCCACTTCCCAGCTCACCACATGCTTCTTTTCCCTCAGCTCGCTCTGTCAAGGTGAAGATCAAGCTTGGTCGCAAAGAGAAGGCACAGGACCGGCTGAAAGGGGGTCGACGGCGGCCAAGCCGTGGGTCACGAGCCAAACCAGTTGTGAGTGATGACGACAGTGAGGAGGAGCAGGAGGAGGTGAGACAAGCAGGCCACACGCTGCTGAAGCCTATCTAAGGCCTCTGCACAGTGCACTTTGTACTGGTGGCATCATGGGTTTAGTCTGCAACACTGAAGGGGGAAAAAAAAAAGGCAGGCATGGTGGCACATGTCTTTAATCCCAATACTCGGGAGCCAGAGGTAGGAGGATCCCTATGAGTTTGAGGCCATCCTGGGACTACAGAGTGAGTTCCAGGTCAGCCTGGGCTAGACTGAGACCCTGACTTGAGAAAAAGAACACAGACACAAATATGTTGAGGTGTCACATATCTGTAATCCCATCACTCAGAAGGTGGTGGCAGCAGGACCCGGAGTTCAAAGTCTCCCATAGCTACATACTGAGTTTGAGGCCAGCCTGGGCTACATGACACTCTGAATCAAAATAAAACTATACTTAATAAGAGATAGGGGGCCGGGTGTGGTGGCGCACGCCTTTAATCCCAGCACTTGGGAGGCAGAGGTAGGAGGATTGCCGTGAGTTCAAGGCCACCCTGAGAATACATAGTGAATTCCAGGTCAGCCTGGGCTAGAGTGAGACCCTACCTCAAAAAAAAAAAAAGAGATAGGATGCATGTGCAGACATTGTGAGCTACTCTCTGGGTGAGACCCCATGGTGATGTCTGGTGGGGCGGGGGCTGACACTTTGCTTCCCGAGTTGTTTCCACTGGTGCTCAGCACACCTGCCACATGCTGACAGGCCCATGTTTGGTTGCTGCTAGGAAAAACCTTAGAGTCATTTATAGCAGCTTCTAACAGTTTATCCTGTGGGGTAAGTGAGACTTACAGGGGTATCCTCCCTTTGGGCCATCCAGGGCATTGGTGAAACCGTGGCTTTGGGAGAGCTGCTGACTCATATACCCTGTCTCTTGTCCCCTCTCCAGGACCGCTCAGGAAGTGGCAGTGAGGAAGACTGAGCCCAACATTCCAGAGTCTCGACCATGAGCCAAGCAGAGCCAAGCCGAGATGGAATAGCCCTTAGCAGTAACGGGTAGTGCAGATGTAGTTTCAGACTTGGGGGAAACGAAACTGTAAACAAGGAATCTTCCATATTTATACGGCAGACAAGAGTAGGCCTCTGTGTGTCTGGCCTGTCCCGGCCCGGCATCTGTAACAGCATTAACTAGAGAGGGGCCTGCCTTCCCGCAGCCCTGTCACTGTAGCTCCACGTGGATGCATGTGTGTGCCGTCCACTCCTCGTACTGTATCTTCCTGGACAGGGCCCACTCGCCACCCACCTGGTGGGGTATGTCAGTGTCACTGGATGTCAGACAGTAATAAATTAAACCAATGACAGAACCACAGCTTTGCCCTCAGCTGCACTCATTTCCAGCTTTGGGGATAGTCGCAACAGGACCCACTCTGCAGAAGTGGATGCTGAGGCCTTAGAGGTCCTGCACCACCTGAAACATCTCTGCCCAGCTCACCATCCTCATGCAGCTGCAACAAAGGTAGCCATCCGAACACAGCCCACAGAGCACCCCAGGAGCTATGGGAGGGCATCTCAAACCATTCAAAATTCATGCGGAATTCTTCCTTGGGCTGTCTCCCTGTCAAGCTCCTCTGTCATCACTTGTACTTACCTCAAAGTCTATAAATACAGGGCTGGAGAGATGGCTTAGCGGTTAAGGTGCTTGCCTGCAAAGCCTACGGATCCAGGTTTGATTCATCAGGTCCCACACAAGCCAGATGCACATGCGACTGGAGTTCATTTGCAGTGGTTAGTGGCCTTGGTGCTCCCATATTCGCTCGTGCATGCTTTATCTCTTCCCTTTCAGTGTCAAATAAAAACAAATTAAAAAAAATTTTAAAAGCCGGGCATGGTGGCGTACACCTTTAATCCCAGTACTCGGAAGGCAGATGTAGGAGGATTGCTGTGAGTTTCAAGGCCACCCTGAGACTCCATAGTGTATTCCAGGTTAGCTTGGGCCAGAGTGAGACCCAATCTTAAAAAAAAAAAAAAAGCTGGGCATGCTGGTGTACGCCTTTAATCCCAGCACTCAGAAGGCAGAGGTAGGAGGGTATTGCTGTGAGTTTGAGGCCACCGTGAGACTACATAGCGAATTATTCCAGGTCAACCTGGGCTAGAGTGAGATCCTACCTCAAAAAAACAGTATTCTGCAAATATACTGGCAAACAGTGAATAGCTACTTGTGAGTCTGAACCATCCAGGAGCCCCTCACGTCACAGGCCCTTGCTCCCCACACGTACAACTCAAATTCTGTTTTGCACAGCTGGGCCTAAAAAAAGAAAACTCTGCAAGTAGGGGTGGAGCCTCATGAGCCTGCCTTCCTCCACAACTGAATGTTGACGCACTGCTATGATAGCATTCCACAGCACTCTTCCCCATCCTCCAGCTCCTACATTCTGTTTGTCCTCTGTGATGTTGTCTAACCCTTGGACCTTTGGGGCTCCTTAAGGGTTTTATTGTTTCTTTGATTTGGATGAACAGGGTTTCAAAAAGCCTGAGCTGGCCTTCAGCTGAGGATAACCTTGACCTCCTGATCTTCCTGCCTCCACTTCCTGAATGCTGGGATTACAGGCCTGCACTGTCATACCTGCCCACTTTGACTTTAATAGACTTGAATTTACTATGGCTTATTTGTGTGTTTATGCACATGCACACATATGGGAGACAGAGCACAGTGTCGGATGTTATCAGTAATCATCCATCTTTTCTGTGTGTTGTGTGTGTTGTTGTTTGGTTTTTCTGAGGTAGGCTATAGCTGGCTAACCAGTAATTCACTATGTAGTCTCAGGGTGGTCTCAAACTCACAGCGATCTTCCTACCTCTGCCTTCTGGGTGCTGGGATTGAAAGTGTTTGCCAACATGCCTGGCATCATAGCATTGTTTCTGGATCTGAACTTTTCCGCTTGTCTGTATTCTACAGTTTGGGGTAATTTCTCACTTGAATTACATGTATGATTTTCCTCTGGTTTCTGAATCTACCATGTGTGTATTTTTGTTACACCCTGGATCTACCATGTGGGTGCTTTCACCAACTCTAAGCCTGTTACCTGCGTAATTTTTTTTTAGCTCAGGTTAACCATCAGTGTAATTCTCTTCATTACTCATTTCTCCTCTGAATCTGTTGGTCTCTCTTTTTCTCCTTGAGCTTCATCATTTGACCTCTAGGTTCTTCCTGATTCTCCCTACACAAGCTCCTAGATTCTACTTTCCATGCGCTAGCAGCTTAACTCCAATTTCTCTTTAACAGCCTCAGTTTCAGCTGGGTGTGGTGGTGTGCACCTTTAATCCCAGCACTCAGGAGGCAGAGGTAGGAGGATTGCCATGACTTTGAGGCCACCCTGAGATGACATAGTGAATTCCAGGTCAGCCTTGGTTAGAGCAAAACCCTACCTCAGAAATACAAAAGTACAATTACATAGGGCTGGAAATAAGGCTTAGTAGTTAAGGCACTTCCCTGCAAAGCCTAAGGACCCAGGTTTGATTTCCCAGTACCCACATAATTCAGATGCACAAAGTGGCACATGCATTTGGAGTTCATTTGCTGTGCCAGGACGCCCTGCTGTACCTATTCTCAATCTGCCTTGTCTGTCTGTCTCTCAAATAATTAAAAAAAATTTTTTTAATTACAATTCTATCTAAAGCGTGTTTTCAGTTAAGGTGTTTTTAGTTAGGATCAAATGGGCTAACTTAAAAAGCTATTTTTCTACATAGTGAATTCCAGGTCAGCCTGGACTAGACAGAGCAAGATCCTACCTTGGGGGGGGGGAGCTATTTCTCTGTATTTCTTTTGCCTTGATTATATAATTCAAACAACACTCTATAATAAGTTGATAAATTTATTTATAGTGCTATGTCTCACATAAAGGTTAAAATTCAGATATAAAGTTTCACTACTAAAAGACTGAGTCATTAACAATAATCAAGATATATATTAAAGAATATAATTGGCCGGGCATGGTGGTGCATGCCTTTAATTCCAGCACTTGGGAGGCATAGGTAGGAGGATTGCCTTGAGTTCAAGGCCACCTGAGACTAAACAATGAATTCCAGGACAGCCTGGGCTATAGCAAGACCCTACCTCAAACACAAACACACACACACAAAATAATAGATTAAAAAATAAATTAAAAAATGGTGATACACTCCTTTAATCCCAGCACTTGAGATGTAGGAGAATTGCTGTGAATTTAAGGTCAGCCTGGGCTGGAGGAGGACCCTACCTCAGGGGGAAAAAAATGCTCAGCCTGTAACCCCCTATCCTGAGAGAAGCAGAGATGGCAGGATCACTGGGACTCACAGGGAACTCTAGGGTTTGTGTGAGTAAACTAGGCACATGGCTGTCATCTGACCTGTGTACACGTGAACACCATACACAGACTCAGCAGAGGTACTCTGCTCAGTACCATACATGCTCACCCAGGTGTCATGGGGACACTGGACACGTGGGCTGTGATGGGGCAAGAGGTCAGGGCTGCAGGCCTGCCTAGTTCTGTTCTCCCACACTGCCCTTGGCCTGAGGTCTGTTCTCTGATGACAGCCAACTTTCTCCTCTGCCCTGCTGGCCAGGTCCTTACTACCTGAGTTTTCCCAACCCTAAGGATAGATGAATCAGTCTCTTTTCACAGATGGTACAAGCAGGGTTTAGGGAGTTTGACCCACTCCCCCAAGACTACACATCCCAGGACAGGGACACAAGAGTTCTTTGGAGTTAGCCTCAGGGAGGCACCCCAGATCTAGAGAGCTGACATGATGTGGAAAGGGGACTCCCAGTCCCTGGAAGCACTGCAAACCATAGGTGAGTAGAATCTTGACATTGGAAACCAGATTGTAGCATGCTGCAGCCTAGGAAAGTGTAATGGCCTGGATCACCAAGGTAATATAGCCAGGAAGGATCTGGAATGTCTCCAGAAGATGGCCACATGTCACCACCCATCCCACATGCTCTTCTGAAACCTCTGTTGTGGTGGTGTCATGGAGACTCATTCCCTTCCCCAAGTTTGAGTGGACTTAGGATTCACTGCTAAACCATAGAACAACAGAGTTGAACCTGGTGTGATGGCACATGCATTTAATCCCAGCACCCAGGAGGCAGTGGTAGGATCACCGAGTTTTAGGCCAGCCTGGACTACTGTGCAACCGTACCTCGAAAAACAAAAATTACGGCACACTCGGGAGGCAGAGGTAGGAGGATTGTCATGAGTTCAAGGCCATCCTGAGACTATATAGTGAATTCCAGTCAGTCTGGACTAGAGAGAGACCCTACCTCGAAAAATCTATTCATATATATCAATGAAGTTGACACCTGTGTGCTAAGGAGATGGCTCAGTTGGTAAAGTGCTTGCCTGGCAAGCATGTGAATGTGAATTTGGTCCCCAGAACCTGTATTATAAAAAGCTGAAGCCGGGCGTGGTAGCGCACGCCTTTAATCCTAGCACTCAGGAGGTAGAAGAAGGAGAATCACTGAGAGTTCAAGACCACCCTGAGACTACAGAGTGAACTCCAGGTCAGCCTGAGCCACAGTGAGACCCTACCTCGAAAAACAAAAGAAATGATAATAATACGGTAAAAAGCTGAGTGTAGCAGTGCAGAGCTGTAATCCTTTTACCAGTTGGGGCTCACCAGCCAGCCTAGCATAATTGGTGTGCTCTGGCTAAAGCAAAACCCTACCTCAAACCTCTCCCCACCCCCCCCCAAAAAAAACCCTAAAAACACTCAAGAGACTGAGGTAGGAAGATCAATTGCAATAAATTTTAGGCCAGCCTGGGGACTAGGAGTGAGTTAAAGGTCATTCTAGGCTAGAGTGAGACTATACCTCAGAAAAATAATTGATCAATTAATTTTATCTAATTTTTGATCAATTAACTTTAAAAACAAAAGAAGGGAAGGAAGAAAAAAAATGGATGCTGTGGTTACAGGTGTTCTGAGAGAACACATGTGCTCTATGATCTCAGATCACAGTTCCAGTCCATTTGCCAAGAAGTTCAAAGCCAAGCCGGGTGTGGTGGTACATGCCTTCAATCCCAGCACTGGGGAGGCACAGAGAGGATTGCTGTGCGTTTGAGGACAGCCTGGGCTAGAGTGAGTCCCTCCCTCGGGGGGGCAAGAAAAAATCAGAGCCCATGTCCCTAGCAGGCAAAGGTCACCTGTGTCATATGTTGCAAGTAGAGACAAGCAGCTCTGAAGGTCTGGTCCCCTATGTGTGATGAGCTTTTTCTCGTTGGGTTCCTGTAGGTTTCTCAACAAAGCAGGTCTGCCAGAACTGACAAGCTGTCATCCCTTGACCCATACCTCTTGGCTAATTCAGTACAGCTTAGAAGCCAAGCAGTCAGGTGGTTTGGAGCAGCTTTTATTTTATTTTTTATTTAAAACTGTTTATTATTTGGAAGCAGAGATAGGAGACAAGAGAATGGGCACACCAGTGTCTCCAGCCGCTACAAATGATCTCTAGATGCAAGACCACTTTGTGTGTCTGGCTTTATGTGGGCACTGGGGAATCGAACTAAAGGTCATTAGGCCTTGTAAGCAAGCACCTTAACTGCTGAGCCCTCTCCTCGGAGCCCCTTGGAGCAACTTTTATTTATTTTTTCTTAAATTTTTGTAATTGTTTTTGGTTTTTTAAGATAGGCTTTCTCCCTAGTCCAGGCTGACCTGGAATTCACTATGTAGTCTCAAGGTGGCTTCAGACTCAGCAATCCTCCTACCTCTGCCACCCGAGTGCTGAAATTAAAAGGTGTGTACCATCACACCTGGCTGAAGCAGCTTTTAGACCTCTTCATTTCTTTCCTTCCTCCATCCCTTCCTTCTCTTTCAATTTATATATATGGGCTGTGGAGATGATTTACCAGCTAAAGGTCCTTGTTTGCAAAGCCTGCTGATAGGGGTTCAATTCCACAGCCACCACATAAGCGTAAGTGGCACAAACATCTGGTGTTACTTTGCCAGCAGCAAGAGGTTCTAGCGTGCATGTGCATGCACACACACATACAAATCAATTGTTTAAAAAAATAAGTCCCATGTACAGTGGGATGTGGCTTAGTGGGTAGAGTGCTTGCCTAGTATATGCATTAGGCCCTGGGTTCCATCCCCAACCCTGCCTAAAGCAGATATGGTGGCACGAGCTTGTTAGAGGCAGGAGGATCAGGAGTTCAAGGTAGCAGGGGCTCCATGACCCTGTCTTCCAAGAAAAGGATGGGGCAGAGTGGTTGGAGCAATGACTCAGTTGTTAAGCACTGGCCTTCCTGTGCACGGCATGTAAGACAGCCTTAGTTTGGATTCCCAGCACTCATGTAAAACACTAGGCTTGACAGGATGGATAAACCTGTAATCCCAGGCAGCAGACCCTGGGGTGCAAGCTATCTGGATAAGTTAGTCAAAGTAAAGTGTTCCAAGTTCAATGAGGAGACCCTGCCTCAGTAAATAAGGTAAAGAGTGACTGAAAAAGACTTGATACTGACTTCTGGCTTCCATATCCACATGTATGAATATACACAAATATGCAGATACACACACATATTAAAAAAATGCATTTTAAAATCCTGGCTGGTGCCGGGCGTGGTGTTGCATGCCTTTAATCCCAGCACTTGGGAAATAGAGGTAGGAGAATTGCCATGAGTTCAAGGCCATCCTGACACTACATAGTGAATTCCAGGTCAGCCTGGGCTACAGCAAAACTACCTCAAAAAAAATAAAATTCTTAAGCTGGGCATAGTGGCGCATGCCTTTAATCCCAGCACTCGGGAGGTGGAGGTAGGAGGACTGCCGTGAGTTCGAGGCCTCCCTGAGACTCTATAGTGAATTCCAGGTCACCCTAGGCTACAGTGAGACCCTACCTTGAAAAACTGAAAAAAAATAAAATAAAATTCTGGGTTGCCAGGTGTGGTAGGCATGGCTTTAATTCCAGGACTTGGGAGGCAGAGGTAGGGGGATCGTTCGGAGTTCTATGCCAGTGTGAGACTACATAGTGAATTCCAGGTCAGCCTGGGCTAGTGCAAGACCCTACGTCAGAAAACCAAAAATTAATCACTATGGATAGTCCAGCCTGGGATTATAGAGTGCAAATGCATTCTAAGCCGGCTTGGGCTACAGTGAGACTCTACGTGAAAAAATAAAAACAAAAATTCCACACGTCGGTGACGCAGGTGGGCAGCACATTTGCCCACTTAACTGGAACTTCCACAGTGCCTGAGGTAGGAGACACAGGCTCCGTGAAGAGCTGACATCCCACATGGCTAACAAGCAGACACATGCCCAAGCCTATGCCCAGCAAGCACATGGGTGATGAACCTCCGCCTGTAGAACCTTCAAAGTCTCCAAGTACAGGCCATCTCAGACCAAGTAGACAGCTGGTAAAGCCACATCTGACCTTGTCAGTCTTATTCCTTGATGACATCTTGGGTGGAAGCAAAACGTGGCTTATTAGCTTTCCTGTCACATTTGCTCATCTTCCTCTTGGGCCACAATAGTTGCCTCTGCCTAAGACTTCCCCTCCTACCCCTCACCCTCTGTGTATCCCCAGTGATGGTAGGAGGCACCTGAATGGCCGCTCTTGTGCAAAAGAAACCTCTGTGTTCCTACTTCATTCTGGATAGAAACCAAAGTCCTTACTGGGCCAATACTCACTTCCCTCTACTCTGCTCCAGCCACACTAACCACCCTTCTGCTAGAACCTTCCAACCTCACTCCCTGACTCAGCTTAAATCTGCTTTTTCCTTGACCCACAACATCCTTCAGCCAGTGCCTTCTAACCATCCCCATCATGGCAAGTGGGCCTCAGAATACAGCACCCCAGGGCTGAAGGGATGGCTTAGCTGTTAAGGCATTTGCCTGCAAAGCCAAAGGACCCTGATTTGATGCCCCAGGACTCACGTGAGTCAGATACACAAAGTGGCACATGTGTCTAGAGTTCATTTGCAGTGGCTAGAGGCCCTGGTGTGCCCATTCTGTCTCCTTGTCTCTGTCTGACTCTCAAATAAAAATTAAAAAAAAAAAAAAAACAGCACCACAAATTTGGCAGACTAATGACATTTTAGAGCAAAGCAGAAACAGGACGTCCTGCCTTTCTCCCCTGAAGCAGTCCCTAAAAACTAGGAAGGGGCGGGGCAGATGGCTCAGTTGGTAAGATAACTACCTCAAAAGCATGATGGGTTTGAGCCTCAAAGCCCACATAAAACTGCCAGGTGTTGTGAGGGCATACCTCCAACCCCAGCACCAAGGAGATGAGACAGGAAGATCCCTGGGTCTTAGTGGCCTGCTAGACTAACCTAATTGGTGCAAGCCAGGTCAATGAGAGAACCTGTCTCAGACACAGAGGACTGCATTTCTGAGGATGACACCCAAAGTTGTCCTCTGGCCTCCACAACACACAAATATATTTAAAAAAAAAAAATAGGGCTGGAGAGATGGTTTAGCGGTTAAGGCAATTATCTGCAAAGTCTAAGGGCTCACGTTCGACTCTCCAGGTTCAACGTAAGTTAGATGCACAGTGACGCAAGTACGCAAGGTCACATATGGGCACAAGGGGGAGCACACCTCTGGAGCTTGACTGCAGTGGCTGGAGGCCCTGTGTGCCAATTCTCTCTCTCACTATCTCTGTCTTGCAAACCAGTCTGTTGGACTTGCCTCAAAAATAAAATACACTAGACATGACTCACGTCTATAATCCCAGCAGTCTAAAGGCTGAGGTAGGAGGACTGCTATGAATTCAATCAATGCCAGCTTGGGTTAAACTAAGAACCTGCCTCAAGAGGGGTGTGATGGAGAATGGAGTTTCGAAGGGGTAAGTGGGGGGAGGGAGGGTATTGCCATGGGGTATTTTCTTATAATCATGGAAGTTATTAATAAAAAAACTTAAAAATAAAACAAAAAATAGAACTGGGTCAGAGTTCCCCTCAGACTCTCCCTTGCATCCCCCTGACCTTCTCCTGCAATAGATAACAAGACTCACTACAGGGGTGCCTTCCCCTATACCTTGAGGGGAAAATGTCCTCATCTCTGAAGACAGCAGGAATGCAAACTAGAACTGGAAGGAACAGATTTCCTACAGGAGGTGATCCCTTTTGTTAGTTCATTCAAGGAGGGCACACATGACTTGTCAGATTTAGGAAGGCTCACATGTCCTCACTATCAATTGCAGCAGAAGCATGAGGAGCTGAGTGCATATTCCCAGCCCTCATGTAAAAAGCCAAGAGTGGGGGGGCTAGAGAGATGGCTTAGCAGTTGCTTGCCTGTAAAGCCTAAGGACCCAGATTCCATTCCCCAGTACCCACTTAAGTACATGGTGGTACATGTGTCTGGAGTTCATATGAAGTGGCTAGAGGCCCTGGCATACTCGTGCTCCCCCACCTCAAATAAATAAATAAAAATTTAAAAGCCAGGAGTGGCTATGCATGCCTGGAACCCCAGTACTGAGAGGCTGGAGGTAGACAGATCATTGGGACTTGTTGGCCACCTGGTCTGAGAAATGGCAGCTCTAGATTCAATGAAACTCTGTCTCAGGAAAGTAAGCCAGAAAGCAGGGTATGGTGGCTCATGACTTTAATATTTTTTTTTACATAATAACATTTAACTGGGGGAGATGGTTTGAAGGAGGAGGATCACAGTGAGTCCAAGGACAACCCGGAACTACATAGTGACTTCCAGGTACCCCTGGGCTATAGTGAGCTCTTGAAAAAAAAAAAGCCAGGCATGGTAGTGCACATCTTTAATCCCTGCACTTGGGAGGCTGAGGTAGGATTGCTGAGTTTCAGGCCACCTTGTGATGACATAGTAAATTCCAGGTCAGCCTAGGCTAGAGGGAGACCCTACCTTAAAGAACAAATAATAATAATAGTAATCAGAACTGGAAAGATGGCTTAGTCTAAGGACCCATGTTCTACTCCCTAGATACCATGTTAGGCAGAAGCACAAGGTCACACATGTACAAGGATGCATATATGCACAAGGTGGCAGACGTTTGATTGCAGTAGCTGGAGGCCCTCGTGGGCCATTTTTCTCTCTCAAAAAAAAACAGTGATACATGCATATGTATCTGGAGTTTTCAAGTGGTAGGTGGTCCTGGTACATACTATGTACATACACACACACATACATAAATAATAAAAACCTTTTGTTTGCTTGGAAGTCACTATATATTCTCAGGTGGCCTCGAACTCACGGAGATACTCTTACCTCTGCCTCCCATGTGCTATTTTCTCTCTCTCTCTTTTTTTTTTTTTTTTTTGAGTCGCTGGGGATGGAACCTGAGACCTCAGCACTTTTCCTCCCCAATTACAGTTTATAAGGTGATTGATTGGAGTAATCACGTAAAAACTGGAACTAAATCTTGTCAGAAATCTATCCACGATTCCTGGAAAGCAGCAGCAAACTGCAAGAAGGAGAAAGTCTACGAACTGTTTCCATTGAGACCAAGAGGATCTGAAACTACTCTTGCTATTTTTCTCTGGGAACCAAGAAGAAACGTGGCAGCTAAACGTTTGGGAAATTGCTGGGAGAATTCCCCAGGTAAGATGTCCAGGACACCGGTAGTGTCCTGCCTTTTGCCAGGATGGAAATTCGAGTCAGGACTTCACGGGTTAAGGAGGAGCCGTTCGAAGCTCCTCCCCGCGCAGTGAGGTGAAGACATTTGAAAATCACCCCATGTAAACTCCTCCCCCAGCTGGGAACCTCACTTTGGCATGCTACAAATGACACTGGCCCCCGGCGCGTAGTCACCTCCGGTCGGGTGCAGTGCGGGAGTCGGGGTGGCACGCTGCAGGCAAAGGTTGTGAACATGAGTCCTACGGCCTGGGCGCAACGCTGGGCCGCCGCCCTGCTTCTCGTCGCCGCCGCCGCCGCCGGGGCTGCAGGTAAGGCTCGCTCAGGGGGCCCTCGCCAGACCCGTCGACCCCGGTCGTTTATTCGGGACCTGGAGGAGTTTGGAACAGAGCCACCCATTCCTTAGGAAGCTTGGAGAGGACGAAGAAGGGGGAGTGCCCGGCTTTTAAGAAGTCAGGGTGGGCAGAAGCGGGGAGCAGCTTTCCCAAGTCTCCATCAGGCGTGGGCTCCCCGTTTTGTGGGGAGCCCCAGTTCTGAGAGCGGGACTGGAACGATGGGGACGCGCCGAGGGGCTCAACTTTGGAGAGCTGCCTTTCCTAAGCCCAGGACTCCGCCGCTTGGTCCCCGCGCCTCGTGGGGCTCCCGGCGGGACCCCGCCCCTCGCCCGGCCCGCCCCCGAGCTCCTATTGGGCGACTCGCGAACAGGCGAGCCTCGAGCCACTCCCCTCGTCCAATGGGAGGCGGAGGCGGCGCAGGGCGTGGCCCGCCGCGCGGCTGGCCGGGGCGGGGCTGATGCAGAAGTTCCGCCCCCTCCCTCGCGTAGGGCTCTGGGCGGGAACCCGGAGGCCTCCTGTGTGCTGGCGGCGACGGTGCCGTCTCCCGGCGTGCGGAAGGAGGCTGTGGTCTTCTGCCCGCCCGCCCGCCCTCCCGGGGGCCAGGCTGCGGGGCTCCGCGGATGTGGGAGACGTGCCCAGGCAGCAGACCTCAAGGCTGGCGCTGTGTTCCGTAGCGCGGGAGGGCAGGGCCCGCCGCGACTCTCGGTGGCTTTGTTTCGAGGCTCTGATGAAGGAAGGCTGTTCGTCTTGCCGAGGAATGAGTTTCAATTGAGTTTACACGGGAAGCGTAGGTTCCACGGTGTAGTGGTCAGCACTTTGGATTCTGATTTTGGACCGGAGAGTAGGATGGTTTATCACCCGTGACCTGGCTTACTTTTGCTTTCCTTCGTCTTTTTTTTCTTTCCTTTCCTTTTTTTTTTCCGGTTTTTCGAAGTAACCCAGGCTGACCCGGGATTCACCATGTATTCTCAGGGTGGCCTCGAGCTAACGGCGATCCTCCTACGTCTGCTTCCTGAGTGCTGAGATTAAAGGCGTGCGTCACCACGCCTGGCTGTCATTTCTTCACTTTTTGCTTCTCTTTTCTTGACGGTGTTCATGTATGCTAGCCCCAAAGTCACTATGTAGCCGACTTTTAACTGATTCTTCTGCTTCTACTTCCCAGGTACTGAGATCCCAGGCATATGCCAGCACGCCCCGGTTATGTGGTGCTGGAGATCCGGGCCCAGGGCTTTCCGCAGGCTAGGCAAGCACTCTACCCAATCGAGCCACAACCCTAGCCTGGGCTAATGTTTTCTTACTGTGGCTTTAAGTTAGCTGCCCAGACACAGTGGGCCCTGCTCTAGATAGGGTTTTAAATGGCTCCTTTTCTTAATCAGAACCAGCACAGCCTATATGTAAATAAGACTGGGACTGGAGGAAGCTTCTGGTATTGGCTGGGCGTTGGCTTTGAGTGCTGGAACAGCTGTGAACTGTGGGATACCCATATTAAGGAAACTAGTAGTATTCAGACCTTCCTGAGTGTCAAACAAATGGGAAAACATGGAACACCGACAGAAAGGCCATGCTTCTTAAAAGGAACAAGGGCAAAATTTACCCACCCTCTTTGGAAAAGAACACTGCTTCATTTATTTGACTTTAAATCTATTTATTTTGGGGAAAACATGTATGCCACAGTGTGTATGTGAAGGTCAGAAGCCTGTGCTCTGCCTTCTTGAGACAGATGGGCTCCGGCTGTTGCCAAGGAACTCCCTAACTGCAAACAAAAGTCAGGCATGATGGCCTGGAGAGATGGCTTAGCGGTTAAGGCGTTTGCCTGCAAAACCAAAGGACCTCGGTTCGATTTCCCAGGACCCATGTAAGCCAGATGTACAAGGTGGTGTATGCGTCTGGAGTTTGCAGTGGCTGGTGGCCCTGGCACGCCCATTCTCTCTGTGTGCCTGCCTCGTTCCCTCTCTCTAAATAAATAAAATAATTTTTTTTTTAAAGTCAGGCACGGGCTGGAGAGATGGCTTAGCGGTTAAGCGCTTGCCTGTTCATGAAGCCTAAGGACCCCGGTTCGAGGCTCGTTTCCCCAGGACCCAAGTTAGCCAGATGCACAAGGGGCACACGGAGTTCCTTTGCAGTGGCTGGAAGCCCTTGTGCGCCTATTCCCTCTCTATCTGTCTCTTTCCCTCTCTCTGTCACTTTCAAATAAATAAATTTAAAAAATGAACATAAAAAGTCAGGCATGTTGAGATTACAGGTACATGTGCCATTGTGCATCTGGTTTTACAGGGTGCTGAGGAATTGAGCCAGGGCCTTTATAAGCAAGAACTTTTGACTGCTGAACCATCTCCCCAGGTTCTGTTTCTTTTCTTTTTCCTTTTTCTTTCTTCCTTTCTTTTTTTGAGGCAGGGTCTCTCTGTTTAGTTCAGCGTGGCCTGGAATTCACCTTACGCCCAGGCTGCCACCAGACTTGCTGCAGTCCACCTGCCTCAGCCTCCTGAGTGCTGGGATAAATAAGCCACCACACCCCTGGCTGTGGGCTTGTTTTGTTTTTAGTTTTTTTTATTGTTTCTAGGGATGGAATGTAGGACTTCCTGTGTGATAACTAAGCACTTGTGCCCTTGTGCTTGCCAGTCTCTTGGTTGCTTTCAGTTACAGCTGTGTTTGCTGTCCCTGGGGATAGACTCTTCAAGGAAACCAGCCTATCAGCTATTGGTTTCTCTGAACAACTACTTAGTGTGGGAAAGAAAACAAAGTGGCTTGGCTGTCATCTCAGCACATGAAAGGTTGAGACAAAAGGACCTTGAATTCAAGGACAGCCTGAGATACATGAGACTCTGTCTCTGAAAAGAAAAAGCCACTCAAATCAGGCTTTGATCCCAGCACTTGGAAGGCAGAGGTAGGAGGATCACCTTGAGTTAGAGGCCAACCTGAGACTACATAGCGAATTCCAGGTCAGCCTTGGTTTGAGTGAGATCCTACCTCAAAAATAAATAAATAAATAAATAAATAAATGCCACTCAAAAATCAAACATAGAGGGTATTGGCTACCTCATTTGTGTGCTTGAAGAAAAAAGGCAGAAGTGTGTATTCTCCTTTTCAGTTTCAATAACCTTGTCCCTGACTTGTCATTGACAAGTTGACCTCTGACCTCTGCCTCCCAAGTGCTGGGATGTTGGGGATTTTTTTGTTTGGTTTGGATTGGTTTTCCGAAATAGGGTTTCACTCTGACTCAGACTGACCTGGGACTCACTATGGAGTCTCAGGGTGGCCTGGAACTCATGGTGATCCTCCTACCTCTGCCTCCCAAGTGCTGGGATTAAAGGTGTGTGCCACCATGCCGGACTTACTTTTTGGTTTTTGAGGTAGGATCTTACTCTAGCCCAAGCTGTCCTGGAATCCACTATGTAGTCTCAGGCTATCCCCAACCTCACAGATATCCTCCTACCTTAGCCTCCCGGTGCTAGGATTAAAGGCTTGTGCCACCATGACCAGCTTTCTTTTCATTAAAAAAATTTATTTGTTTACTTACGTATTTATTAGAGAAAGGGAGAATGGGTATGTCAGAGCTTCCTGCTGCTGTAAATGAACTGTTATATTTATTTGTTAGTCTACAAAGGTGAGAGCAATGGATTAATGACCAGTCAGTCACCAGAGCCACTGTGGCTCTATGGGGTGACTAATGCTCCTCCCCCAGATCTTAGCTACTAGTGCCCCATGCTGAACCTCCCTTCATAATTACTCCCTTAGCATTAGTATCTCCCTTGCTTCCTGTCTGTGTGGAGGCCTGAGTCATTTCCTCTTTGAGTAGAGCTGTGAGTCAGCTAGGTGTAGAGGCACATTAGGCTGCTCCAGCAACCAACACCAGGTAGGGCAGCCACAGTTAGTCACAAGAATGATTCGCCTTGCTGGGTGTGATGACTCACACCCTTTCATCCTAGTTCACTCTGTAGTCCCAGCCATTTTATTTCATTTTTATTTTATTTTATTTTATTTGGTTTTCCAAGGTAAGGTCTTGCTGTAGCCCAGACTGATCTGTAATTCACTATGTAGTCTCAGGGTAGCCTCGAACTCATGGCGATCCTCCTATCTCTGCCTCCCTAGTGCTGGGATTAAAGGCCTCCACCACCATTCCCAGCTTCATTTATTTTATTTATTTATTTTAGAGAGACACAGAATTGGTCAGGGCCTTAGCCACTGAAATCTAACTCCAGGCACTTGTGCCATCTCGTGGGCATGTGAAACCTTGTGCTTGCCTTGCCTTTGTCCATGTAGCTTACATGGGATCTGAAAAGTCCAACATGGGTCCTTAGGCTTGGCAAGCAAGCAAGCGGTTAAACCATCTCTCCATCCTATCAGGCTAGTTTTTAAATAGGTAGGTACTGGGGAATTGAACCAATGTGCCATCTCTCCATCCCCGTTTTTTTGTTTTGTTTTTCAAGGTAGGGTCTCACTCTAGCTCAGGCTGACCTGGAATTCACTATGTAGTCTCAGGGTAGCCTCGAACTCATGGAAGTCTTCCTACCTCTGCCTCCTAGTGCTGGGATTACAAGCGTGTACCACCATACCCATTTTTTAAAATTGTTTTTATTTGACAGAGAAAGAGAGAGGGAGAGAATGGAAGAGAATGCCAGGGTCTCCAGCTACTACAAATGACACATGCGCCCCCTTGTGCATCTGGCTAATGTGGGTCCTAGGGAATTGAACCTGGGTCCTTTGGCTTTGCTTGCAAACGCCTTAACCACTAAGCCATCCCTCCAGCCCTGATTTTTTTTTTTTTTTTTTTTTTTTTTTGAGGCAGGGTTTCACTCTATCCTCTGCTGACCTGGAACTCACTGTAATCTCTGACTGACCTCCAACTCACAGGGATCTGGGATTTAAAGTGTGCACCACTAGGCCATCATTTTATACACGTTATGGAGCGTGATGACTGTGACTGCCATACTGTGAACTGAGACTTTTGTCTTGCAAGGATGACAGACCCTCACAGAGTTGAAGTCTGGACTGCAACGTACTTAAGAAACCTGTCATTTCAATATAGGGTGAGGGCTGGGGAGGTGGCTCTCAGTGGTTAAAGGCTCTTGCTTGCAATGCTTGACAGATTGGGTCCAGTTCTCCAGTATTCGTGCAATGCCAGGTGCACAAAGTGGTGCATACATCTGAAGTTCATTTGCAGTGCAAGATGCTCTGGTGTGCCCATTCTTTCTACTTGCAAATAAGTAAATAAGAATATTTTTAGCCTAGTGTGGTGGTGCACACCTTTAATCCCAGCAGTTGGGAGACACAGGTAGGAGGTTCGCCATGAGTTCAAGGCCAGCCTGTGACTACAGAGTGAATTCCCGGTCAACCTAGGCTAAAGACAGACCCTACCTTGAAAAACCAAAAAGAAAAAAAGTGGGGGGCTGGAGAGGTGGTTTAGTGGTTGAGGCGCTTGCCTATGAAGCCTAAGAACCCAGGTTCAACTCCCCAGAGCCCACATAAGTCAGATGCACATGGTGGCACATGCATTTGGAGTTCGTTTGTGGTGGCTAGAGGACCTAGTGTGTCCATTTTTATTCTGTCTCTTTCTTTTTCTCTGGTAAGTAATAAATGAAAATGTATGTGTTTGCCACTTTGTGCACCTGGCATGTAGTTCCTGGGGAATTGAATCAAGGCCCTGTTGGCTTTACAAGTAAGTACCTTTAACCACTTAGACATCTCCCAGTCCTTTTTTTATTTCTTTCTTTCTTTTTTTTTTTTTTTTTTTTTTTTTTTTTGATTTTTCAAGGTAGGGTTTCACACTAGCCCAGGCTCACCTGGAGTTTATGTAATCTCATGGTGGTCTCGAACTCACAGCAGTCCTCCTACCTCTGCCTCCAGAGTGCTGGGATTAAAGGTGTGCACCATGATACCTGGCCCCAGCCCTTAGTTTTAAATTAAATATTTATTTATTTATTTGCATAAGTGTGTGTGTGTGTGTGTGTGTGTGTGTGTGTGTGTGTGCATGCACTTATGCATGGGTGCATGCACTTGAGTCTCTTGCTACTTCAGTGAACACCAGGTGCTCATGCTACTTTTTGTGTCTGGCTCCATGTGGGTGCTGGGCTTCCCGTTAACTGCTGAGCTGGCTCCCCAGTCCCTCTAGTCCATTGTTAAAAGTATCTGAGGGTGGGCTGGAGGGATGGCTAAAAGTGTTTTAAATTCATATATATATATCTCTTAGGGCTGAAGAAATGACTTAGCAGTTAAGGTGCTTGCCTGTGAAGCCAAAGGACCTAGATCTGATTCCCCAGGACCCACATAAGCCAGATACACAAGGGGGCACAAGTGGCTGGAGTTTGATTTCAGTGGCTAAGGCCCTAGCATGCCAATTCTCGCTCGCTCTCTAAAAAAAAATACACACACACACACACACATATAGGTATGTATATGTATATTGATATGGTGGTACACGCCTTTAATCCCAGTACTTGGGAGACAGAGGTAGGAGGATTGCCATTAGTTCGAGGCCACCCTGAGACTACATAGTGAATCCCAGGTCAGCCTGGGCTACAGCAAGACCCTACCTTGAAAATCTAAAAATAAATAAATAAGTAAAAATTAAAGCTGGAGAGATGGCTTAGCCATTAAGGTGTTTGCCTGCAAAGCCTAAGAACCCAGATTCGATTCTCCAGTACCCATGTAAACCAGATGCACTAAATAAATAAAAATATTTAAATATATTTTTTTAAACTGACCATGCTAGAGAGAGGGTTCAGTGGTTAAAGGCGCTTCCTTGCAAAACCTAATGGCCAAATTCAAGTGCCCAGTCCCTAAGTAAAGCCAGACACACAAAGTGTGTCTGGAGTTTGCAATGGCAAGAGGCCCTGATGTGCATGCTCTCTCTTTCTCTGATCGCAAATTAATAATCAAAATCTAAAAATTCTGATCTTTAGATTTATGATTGTCTTTGCTGCTGTATATTTACTAGTGTCTACTTCTTTTCTCTCTCTTTCTCTCACTCACTCTCTCTCTGTGATTTTTCAAGGTAGGGTCTCACTCTAGCCCAGGCTGACCTGGAATTCACTATGGAGTCTCACACTGGCCTTGAACTCACAGGAATCCTTCTACTTCTGCCTCCCCAGTGCTGGGATTAAAAGGCATGAGTCGCCGGGCATGGTGGCATATGCCTTTAATCCCAGCACTCAGGAGGTAGAGGTAGAGACAGGAGGATCTCTGTGAGTTCGAGGCCACCCTGAGACTTCATAGTGAATTCCAGGTCAGCCTGGGCTAGAGTGAGATCCTACCTCGAAAAACCAAAAAAAAAAAAAGGCATGAGTCACCATAAAGACATGCTCCACCATGCCCAGCTTCATGATCTTTTTTTTTTTTTTTTTGCATCCCAAGTGCTAGAGTTTTCTTTATATTTATTTTAAAATATATTTGATTTATTTGAGGGAGAGAGAGAGAGACTGGGCACACCAGGGCCTCCAGCCACTGCAAACGAACTCCAGACGTGTGCCCCCCCAGTCCATCTGGCTTATGTGGGTCCTGGAGAATTGAACCCGGATTCTTTGGCTTTGCAGATAGATGCCTTATCCTCTAAGCCATCTCCAGCCTTTATTTTTTTGGTTTTTCAAGGTAGTGTCTCTCTCTGGCCTAGGTTGACCTGGAATTCATTATATAGTTTCAGGGTGGCCTCAAAGTCGTGGTGATCTTGCTACCTCTGCCTCCTGAGTGCAGGGATTAAAAAGCATGCCCCACCACACCCTGCTTTTTTTGGGGGGGGGGGGAGCTTTCACTCACTAGTCCAGACTGACCTGGAATTCATTCTGTAGTCTCAGAGTGTGCTTGAACTCACAGCAATCCTCCAACCTCTGCCTCCCGAGTGCTGGAATTAAAGGCATGCACCACCATGCCCAGCTGGAGATTTTTTTTTTTTCCCAGAGTTCTAACATGTTTTAGATGTGGTGTGTATGTGTGGTATATGCACATGTGTGCCTAGATATGTGCATCTGGGCCAGGCATGGTGGTGCATACCTTTAATCCCAGCACTCGGGAGGCAGAGGTTGGAGGATCACCGTGAGTTTGAGGCCACCCTGAGACTACATAGTGAATTCTAGGTCAGCCTGAGCTAGAGTGAGACCCTACCTCAAAAAACCAAAAAAAAAAGAAAAAAGAAAACGATATGTGCATCTGCTACATGTGTGTAGAGAGCAGAGGAGAACTTAGGTGTACCCCTCTATCACTCATCACCTATTTCCTTGAGGTGGAATCTTGAGCCCAAGCTGCCTTTTCATAAGTTCTAACAATTCTTCATTTTCTGTTCCTCACATGACTGGGGTTATAGACATGCATGGCCATACCTAGTATTTATGTGAATACTTGGAACTGAGCTCAGGGTTCTCAGGCCCCCAAAGACCCTCATGCTTATGCCTCTTACCCACTAAGCCATCACCTCAAGCCCAGTTCTAACATTTTAATTCCTTCCCTCCATGGGTCTCGACTTTGCATTTCACAACAAAGATGCTGATCACTGCACATAGCTGACAATTTCCCCTTGGGGTTTTATTCATTCATTGCATCCTCCACTCTTCTTTTGGGTTTGAGAACTTACATTTGCTGTGCTTGTTTATTTTGCTGGAAACTGGGCTTTTTGGGTAAGATGACAGTTCTGGAGAATAGACACAGGAAATAGGCATATGCAGTAGGTACAGGAAATGTGGTCTGCTCAGGATTCTGCTAATGAGACCTTCCTTCCTCTTGCCTGTCTTCCAGTGGAAAACAAGTGCAGCAGGAATGAGTTCCAGTGCCAGGATGGGAGATGCATCTCCATCAAGTGGGTGTGTGATGGCAGTGCTGAGTGCCAGGATGGCTCTGATGAATTGGAAGAGACATGCAGTAAGTCCTCTGACACACACCCTTTATTTGTTGGTTGTGCTGGGGATGGAACCCACGGTCTCCCACATTTCACACATGCTTTACTGCTGAGCAGTACCTCCAGCTCCTGTCACTGATTTTTCTTGCATCGATATGTGTAGGTGGTTTGCATACATGTGCACATGCATGTACCTGTGCACAGCAAAGGTGGATGTTGAGTGGCTTCCTCAAGGCCCTTAACTGCTAAGCCATCTCTCCAGGCCCCCGCTCCTCCCCACCCCGCCTTTTTTTTTTTTTTTTTAGGTAGGGTCTCACTGTAGCTCAGGCTGACCTGGAATTCACTATGTAGTCTCAGGGTGGCCTCGAACTTCGTGATCCTCCTACATCTGCCTCGTGAGTGCTGGGATTAAAGGCGTGCACTAGCACACCCAGTTTATGCCTGGCAATTCTAATGTGTAAATTTTGTTGTTGTTGTTTTTAGAGGTAGAGTCTCACTCTGGTCCAGGCTGACCTGGAATTAACTGTGTAGTCTTTGGGTGACCTCGAACTCATGGTGATCCTCCTACCTCTGCCTCCCAAGTGCTGGGATTAAAGGCGTGCGCCACCACGCCCGACTCTAATGTGTAATTTTTTTAAAAATATTATTTATTTATTTATTTATTTGAGAGTAACAGAGAGAGAAAGAGGCAGATAGAGAGAGAGAATGGACATGCCAGGGCCTCTAGCCACTACAAACGAACTCCGGATGCGTGCGCCCCCTTGTGCATCTGGCTAACATGGGACCTGGGGAATAGAGCCTGGAACCGGGGTCCTTAGGCTTCACAGGCAAGCGCTTAACCCCTAAGCCATCTCTCCAGCCCTCTAATGTGTAATTTTTAACAAAGTCCATTAAATGTACTACATACTCCAATTTGGCCCATAAAGGTTAGATTTCTAGAACTTTCTACAGCTTCCTTAACAAACATTTGATTTAAGGCTTGCACTTCTTTTTCCTCTAGTGTCTGTCACCTGCAAATCAGAGGATTTCCGCTGTGGAGGTCGTGTCAACCGCTGTATTCCTAACATCTGGAGATGTGATGGTCAAATTGACTGCGAGAATGGCTCAGATGAGTTAGGCTGTGGTAAGGCCCAGTAACCCAACTGGCCCTGAGGATTGAGAAGAATTGGGCATTGTTTCCCAGGGTCCCCTACCAAAGTTGTAGCCTGGCTGTTCCTACCAAGCTCACTCACAACCTCAAATCACACCATGGTAAGGGGTAAGGGGACTTGGCTAACCAGTATAATTCCTGCCTAGAATCCACAGTGAGGGCTGGGGGCGTGGCTGAGGGGTAGAGCTCCTGCCTGGAATCCTCAGTGAGGGCTGGGGGCTGTGAGTTTGAGGCCACCCTGAGACTACATAGTGAATTCCAGGTCAGCCTGAGCTAGAGTGAGACCCTACCTGGAAAAAAAAGAAAAATAAATAAATAAAATAAAAAAGGACACTTGTAACAGCATACTGAAGTAAAAAATAAAGAACCTAGCCAGGAGTGATGGAGCACGCCTTTAATCCCAGCACTCGGGAGGCAGAGGTAGGAGGTTCACCGTGAGTTCGAGGCCACCCTGAGATTACATTTAGAATTCCAGGTCAGCCTGAGGTAAAGTGAGACTCTACCTTGTAAAGCCAAAAAATTAAAAATAAAAATAAATAAATAAATAAAAATAAAGTGCCTGAGGACTGGGGGTATGACTGTGTTGGGGCACTTGCCCTGCATGCTCAAGGTCCTGGGTTCCATCCCCAGTGCTGCAGATGTGGCGGTGCCCCCTGGTAACGCCAGCAGGCTGAGGAAGGAAGATCCTGAGGTTGAGGCTGGTCTGGGCTACATAGTGAGACCCTGTGTCGTGAAAATGTAACAAAAGGCAAGCAAAGAACTTCTGTATTGTTGATCAGTTCTCTGTATTTGTGGACTTTGCCACTTTATTTTTTGATAGCTTTACCATAGGTAAATGAAACTGTATCAAATGACATCACCAGTGGAACAAGCATAAATATGATGGCAAACTTGTAAATGGCATTGTCATCCTGCGCGGACAGCGTAAGACTTTAACCTCTTAACTGTCCAGAGGTCGTGACAGTGTTGTGTGGCCTTATGAATGAGCTAACTGAGCAAGGATGGAGTTTTCTACTTACTCTATTTATTTTGAGGTAGGGTCTCACTCTAGCCTAGGCTGACCTGGAATTCACTCTGCAGTCTCAAGGTAGCCTTAAACTCACGTTGATCTTCTTTCCTCTGCCTTCTGAGTGCTGGGATTAAAGGCATGGTCCCAGTTTTTACACAGGTGCTGGAGATCCAAACTCAGTCCCTCATGTTTGTGTGCCTGAAGTATTCCACAGTGTGGAGGAGGCATCTGCTACTGTAATGCATTTGCAATGCTCTGCAAATGGGACAGCCTCCGTAGGGCACAGTGTCCTCGTGTGTAGAACGAGCTGGTGTTGGCTGCTCTCGGCTCCAGGACTTAGAGGTGACAAGGTTGTCTCTTCTCCTTCATTCCTATAGCCCCTAAGACATGCTCCCAGGAAGAGTTCCGCTGCCACGACGGCAAGTGTATCGCTCACCAGTTCCTGTGCGACGGGGACCGGGACTGTCTGGATGGCTCGGATGAGGCCTTGTGTCCAGCAACCACCTGCGGCCCTGCGAGCTTCCGTTGCAACTCCTCCACCTGCATTCCCAAGCTGTGGGCCTGCGACCAAGATCCTGACTGTGAGGATGGTTCTGATGAGTGGCCCCAGCACTGCGGGGGCCACGACATGTCCTCCTCCCCAGGGGACAACAATCCCTGCTCGAACCTCGAATTCCACTGTCGCAGCGGAGAGTGCATCCACATCAGCTGGCTGTGTGATGGCGGCTTTGACTGCAAAGACAAGTCTGATGAAGAAAACTGTGGTATGGGCTGGAAGCTCCTAGTATAGTGGCTCTTGGTGCTTACATTTCACATTGTCTGTCATGAAAGCTGCTGTATTTTTAAATTTATTTTATGTTTTTATTATTTGTTTTTTTCTTTTTTTTTTAATTTTTTATTTATTTATTTGAGAGCGACAGACACAGAGAGAAAGACAGATAGAGGGAGAGAGAGAGAATGGGCGCGCCAGGGCTTCCAGCCTCTGCAAACGAACTCCAGACTCCCCTTGTGCATCTGGCTAATGTGGGACCTGGGGAACCGAGCCTCAAACCGGGGTCCTTAGGCTTCACAGGCAAGCGCTTAACCGCTAAGCCATCTCTCCAGCCCTGTTTTTTTCTTTTTTTTAAGTTATTTTTATTTATTTATTATTTTTGGTCAAGATAGGGTCATGCTCTAGCCCAGGCAGTCCTGGGATTAGTCTCAGAGTGGCCTCAAACTCATGGCAGTCCTCCTACCTGTGCCACTCAAGTGCTGAAATTAAAGGTGTGTGCCACCACGCATGGCTAATTATTATTATTATTATTAAGAACATATTTCGTATGGATACTGTTTTGTTTTGGTTTTTGTTTTCTGAGGTAGGGTCTTGCTTTAGTCCAGTGTGACCTGGAACTCACTATGTAGTTTGAGGCCATCTCAGGGTAGCCTCAAACTCACAGTGATCCTCCTACCTCTGCCGCCCAAGTCCAAGTCCTAAAGGCATGTAATTTTTTTTTTTTTTTTTTTTTTTTTTTTTTGATGTAGGGTCTCACACTTTCCCAGACTAACCTGAAATTCACTATGTAGTCTCAGGGGTGCCTCAAACTCCAAACAGTCTTCCTATCTCTGCCTCCCGAGTGCTGGGATTTAAAGGTGTTGCCTCACCATGCCCCTCTGCTGTTTTTCTTTTTAATATATATTAATATTTATTTATTTATTTACTTTGGTTTTTCAAGGTAGGGTTTCACTCTAGCTCAGGCTGACATGGAATTCACTATTTAGTCAAGCTGGCCTTGAATTCATGGTGGTCCTCCTACCTCTGACTCCTGAGTGCTGGGATTAAAGGTATGTGCCACCACACCTATCTATTTTTTTTTAATTTATTTTAGAGACAGAAAGATAGAGAGAATGGGTGTGCCAGGGCCATTAGCCACTGCAAACGAACTCCAGATGCCTCCCAAGTTCTGAGACTATAGGCCTGAGCCACCACATCTAGCTGGTTGGGTTTTTTTTTTTTTTTTTTTTGACAACTTTCATAATTATAGACAATAAGCCATGATAATTCCTTCCCTTCTCTCTTTCACTTTTAAAACTCCACTCTACCATATCCTCTCTGCCTCTCAATCAGTCTCTTTTATTTTGATGTCATCATCTTTTCCTCCTATTATACTGGTCTTGTTTAGGTAGTAACAGGCACTGTGAGGTCATGGATATCCAGGCTATTTTGTGTCTGGAAGAGTGCATTGTAAGGGCTCCTGCCCTTTCTTTGGCTCTCACATTGTTGCTTTTTAAGTCATCCCAGAGGTCACTGCCCTCTGCAAACAGAAGCTTCTCTAACCAATAGTGATTTTTTTTTGTCTGCTTGTTTCTTGTTTCTTTTTTCAAGGTAGGGTCTTGCTGTAGCCCAGGCTGACATGGAATTCACTATGTAGTCTCAGGGTGGTCTTGAGCTCAGAGCAATCCTCCTACCTCTGCCTCCTAAATGCTGGGATTAAAGGTGTGTGCCACCATGCTCAGTTAGTTGGGGATTCTTGAGAGAGAACCTCATTCTACAGTACAAATTAGCCTTGAATATATGATTCTCCTGCTTCAAGTTCCCTAGTACTAGTATGACAAGTATATGGTACTAAGCTTATTATCCTTTTTGGAAAAGGGGAGTGTATTAGTTCATTTTCAATTATTATAACAAAATACCGGAGGCTCAGTTCTTTATAAAGAAAGGAGGTTCATGGAGCTTAAAGTTCTAGAGGTTCAAAGGCATGGTTTTGGCACAAGTTTGGCTATTGTGTGATCTCCCAGTGAATGGCCCATCGTATGTATTAGTTACTTTCCTTCTTGCCATGGCAAGAAGAAGCACCTTAAGGAAGGATGGTTTAATTCTGGCTTACAGTTTAACGGATTACAGTCCATTATGGTGAGAAGGCAAGGGGCAGAATGATGAAATAGCCAGTCACATTGCATCCATAAGCAGAGAATGGTGAACATAGATGCTCAGCTTGCTTTCTCCTTTTTATTCCATCTGGGGCCCCAGCCCATGGGATGTCACCCCCTCCAATTAGGGTGGGTCTTCCCACCTCATTTAACTGAATCTAGAACTCCCTCACATGTGCCTAGAGATTTGTTGCCTAGGTGATTTCATCTCCTTTGGAGATCAACCATCACACCCTGGTGCTAGTGTGTGCAAAAGATAGGAAGCCAGAGTGTGAGGAGAGACCAACCATGACTCCCCCCGGCTCTCCCTCCCCTTCCCTTCTCTATACCAGGGCCAAACTTGCAACCCAGTAATTCTTTTTTTTTTTTTTTTAATATCTTATTTTTTATTTATTTGACATAGAAAGAGGGAGAGAGAGAGAGAATGGGCCTGTCAGGGCCTCCAGCCATTGCAAACGAACTCCAGATGCCTGCGACACCTTGTGCATCTGGCTAACGTGGGTCCTGGGGAATCAAACCTGGGTCCTTTGTCTTTTCAGGCAAATGCCTTAACTGCTAAGCCATCCCTCCAGCCCTCAACCCAGTAATTCTTACAGACCAACATCCAGGCCATAGAGCAGGGAGCCAGTGACAACTCACAGGATTACTGACCTGAGAATGTCCTTTGCTCCAGGCCCACTCAGTGATGTTCAAGCTGGGTGACTTTTGGCTGAGGATTTGGCCTGGAGTGACTCCCTGTGTAGCAGTATTGATCCTGGCAGGTTTCTGTCACATTCCAAGGCCATCAAACAGAACTTTCTGCAGTGATAGCAATGTCCTGTTATTGTACTGATGGGGCCTTGCTTGGCCATGGTCAGTTTCAAGTGTGAGTAGTTACCTGAGGAATGGGATTTGGACTTGACTGAATATTAAATCATTGAAAGATAAGTCAGGGCTGGAGGGAAGGCTTAGCAATTAAGGGACTTGCCTGAGAAGAATAAGGATCCAGGTTCAATTTCCAGTACCCATGTAAGCCAGATGCACAAGGTGGTACATGTGTGTCTGGAGTTCATTTACCACTGCTGGAGCCGCTGGTGTGTCCATTCTTTCTCTTTCCCTCTCCCTCCCTCCCTTTTCCTTTCCTCCCTCTTTAAGAGAAAGAAAAAAAAGAAAAATAAAATAAATAAATAAATTAGTTAAATCATAACCTGGGCATGTAGTATGTAATCCCAATCCCAGCACTTGGGAAGTAGAGGCAAGTGGTTCAGGCGTTTAAGGTCAGCCTCAGCTACATGAGATCCTAACTCAAAAACAAGCACTGGGGAGATAGCTTAGTCAAGTGCTTGTCTTGCAAGCATGAAGACATGAATTTGACTCCTAGAATCTGGGCGAAAGTATGAGGCTTGACTCCCACAGTACAGGAGGCAGAGGCAGGAGGCAGCCCTGAGGCTCACCTGCCAAGTGCTCTGGCCTGTCGTAAGCTCCAGGCCAGCGTGAGATGTGAGACTGCCCGTGCAGCTGTCTCACACTCCCGAGGGTGATCCTCCAGGCTGGTTTCTGGCCCCTCCATGTTCACGCTCCTTTACCTCCCATATGTGTGCTCGCTCACACACAGACACACAACACATACGTACATTTAAAGAAATCTGACTGTGGAGGTGCACATCTTTAATCCTAGCACTTGGGAAACCGAGTTAGAGACCAGCCTAGACCACAGTGAGACCCTGCCTCAAAAAGTACAAGAGTTTGGGCATGCTGCTATATACCTTTAATCTTATCACTCAGGAGGCTGAGGTAGGAGGATTACCATGAGTTTGAGGCTAGCCTGGGGTGCAGAGTTCAAAAAAAAAAAAAAATCAGGAAGGCTTATGAATTCTTTGCTTATAAATTCTGCTCCATTAATGTTTTCAGATGTCTGATGACTACATAACTAAAACTAAGTTTAAGCAAACTGCCAGTGAAGGGAGATGGCTATATTTCTCTTTTTATTTTTACTTATTTATTTTAAGAGCGAGAACAGTCAGGCCATGGCCTCTTGCCACTGCAAACAAACTGCAGACACTGTCTGGCTTTATGTAGGTACAGGGAATTAATGGGACCTGGGCCAGCAGGATTATCAAGCAAGTACCTTTAACTTCTGAGCCATCTCTCCAGCCTGATATAGTTTTGTTTCTTTCCTTGGCTGACTCTTCATATGAAAACCACCGTGTTGTCTTCCCCAGCTGTGGCCACCTGCCGCCCTGATGAATTCCAGTGCTCTGATGGCCCGTGCATCCACGGCAGCCGGCAGTGTGACCGAGAATATGACTGCAAGGACATGAGTGACGAACTCGGCTGCATCAATGGTGACCTTTAGCCCCCTGGCTCCTATTCCCTTCTGTCAGTGCCTGACCTTTACAAAAAAAAATGTCTGGAGTGTGTGGAGGGGGGAGGGAACAAGGACAGTAGGTCCCAAGTGAGGGGAGGTAACTGCAGGGCCAAGTCCCCACCAGCTTAGAGAAGGAAAGTGTTGTGAGATTGAGACCTTCCTGGGTCTCATTTTGCCTAGCTGGGCTGGATAATGATAACCCCAGTTTCATAACTTGACTTATTTGTTTATTTGTACTTCTTCATACACGTGTGTGTGTGCACGCCTGTGCACTTAAGGCCCTTGTGCCCCTGCATATAAACACTAGACACGTGCCCCAATTTTTGCATCCCGCTTACATGGATGGCTTGAGAATTGCGTCCTGGCCAGCAGGCGATGCAAGCAAGCACCTTTAACTGCTGAGCCATTTTCTGTTCCTAAGCTTCTTTTTTATCTTGCAAAACTGAAACATTCTGTCCCCATTAAACATTAATTCCCTATTGCCATCTCCAGCCATCTAGGGCATGTCTCACAATGCCCTGGCTTCTACCATCCCAGACAAGGTTTTGCTCTAAAGTCCAGCTTCTTGGGGTCTAAGGATACAGACATGCACCATCACACTCAGCCTTAAAAAATCCTGGCTTTTTTTGTGGGGGGGGGGAGAGATTCTAGGTAGGGTCTCGCTATAGCCCAGGCTAATCTGGAATATATAGTCTCAGGCTGGCCTTGAATTCACAGTGATCCTCCTACGTCAGCCTCCCGAGTACTGAGATTAAAAGCTTGCTCCACCATGCCCAGCCTGAGTGATTTTTTTCCAAAAGTATTTTATTTATTTATTTGAAAAAGAGGGGGACAATAGAGAAAGAAGTGGGTGCACCATTGCCTCTAGCCATTGCAAACAATTCCAGACATATGCACCATCTTGTGCATCTGGCTTATGGGGGTACTAGGGAATTGAAACTGGGTCCTTAGGCTTCACAGACAAGCGCCTTAATCACTAAGCCACCTCTCCAGCCTAAATTTCGAGGTAGGGTTTTGCTCTAGTCCAGGCTGTCCTGGAATTCACTATGTGATCTCAGGATTGCCTTGAACTCATGGCGATCCTTCTACCTCTGCCTCCAGAGTGCTGGGATTAAAGGCGTGCACCACCATGCCCAGCCCAAATATTCTTTCTTTAAAATATTTTATTTTTATTTATTTGTTTGGCAGAGAAAGAGGGGGAGAGAGAGGCAGAGAGAATGGGAATGCCAGGGCTTCCAGCCATTGCAAACAAACTCCAGACACATGCACCCCCTTGTGCATCTGGCTAACATGGGTCCTGGGGAATTGAACTTCGGTCCTTTGGCTTTGCAGGCAAATTTCTTTAACCACTAGGCCATCCCTCCAGCCCCCAAATTTAAAAACAAACAAACAACAAAAAAATAACTTTAGGACTAAAGAGATGGCTTGATGGCTAAAAGTATTTATTACAAAGCCTGACACCCATGCACATGGGAGGCAGAGGTAGGAGGATTGTTGTGAATTTTATAAAACCCTAAAAAAGGGGCAGGAGTGATGGCTTAATGGTTAAGCACTTGCCTGTGAAGCCTAAGGACCCTGGTTCAAGGCTTGATTCCCCAATACCCACACAATCCAGATGCGCAAGGCAGCACATGCATGCATATGGAGTTTGTTTGCAGTGGCTTGAGGCCCTGGAACGTCCATTCTCTCTTTCTTTCTCTTTCACTGTCACTCAAAAAAAAAAAAAAAAAAAAAAAAAAGCTGGGCATGGAGGTATATGCCTTTAATCCCAGCACTCTGGAGGCAGAGGTAGATGGGTTTCTGTGAGTTTGAGGCCACCTGAGACTATATAGTGAATTCCAGGTCAGCCTGGGCTAGAGTGAAGCCCTACCTTGAAACACCCCCCCCCCCAAAAAAAAGGTAAGCAGTGCTGGGGAGATGGTTTAGTAGTTAAGGCGCTTGCCTACAAAGCCTAAAGACCCAGGTTTGATTTCCTACCACCCATATAATCCAGATGCATAAGGTAGCATATGCACCTGGAGTTTTTTTTTTGCAGTGGATAGAGGCCCAGGTATACTGATTCCCTCTCTCTTTCTCTCTCAAATAAATCAATAAAATATTTTAAAAAAAAACAAACCAGTAAGCACACTCCTACAGCTCAGACATCCCTGAACCTTCTCTTGCTCTTTCATAGTGACGCTGTGTGAGGGCCCCAACAATTTCAAGTGCCTAAGTGGTGAATGCATCACCATGGACAAAGTGTGCAACTCAGCCCGGGACTGCCGTGACTGGTCAGACGAGCCCATAAAGGAATGCAGTGAGTCTTGGGCAATGGGTAACTCACTGAGTTTCTGGAGAGCCAGGGATGGCACCAAGGTGTGGGCCCTGTGGAACAGTTTGTCCAGGCTGTCCACTCTCAAGAAACCAAGGGCTCACTATGCCTTAGGAAACCCCAGAAATGTTGACGCCAGAACCAGAAAGCCTTAGGGAGGCTTAAATACAAATCATATAGCAAGCCAGGCGTGGTGGTGCATGCCTTTAATCCCAGCACTTGGGAGGCAGAGTGTAGGAGGATTGCTGTGAGTTCGAGGCCACCCTGAGACTCCATAGTGAATTTTAGGTTAGCCTGGGCTAAAGTGAAACCCTACTTCGAAAAACAAAAAAACTCAGTAGCAGAGGCCAGTAAGTTAAAAAGGACATATAAAGGGAAGAGAAAGGAAGGGAGGAAGGTACTTAATAAGTTGGTATTGTATATATGTAAGTAGAATGATTGAGATGGGGAAGGGATATGATGGAGAATGGAATTTCAAAGGGGAAGGTGGGGGGGAGGGTATTACCATGGGATATTTTTTATGATCATGGAAAATGTTAATAAAAATTGAGAAAAAAAAGAATGCTCAGAGAAAAACATGTAGGCAAATATTTGCTATAAACAGAAAATGAAGATTAATATTTTACTATGACATTTTAATAATCTAATCAACATTAATAATTTAATATTATAATGCTTTTGATTTAATAAATATTAAAATTTTAAAAAAGAAAACAACAACAACAAAAAATCATATAGCAAAGCCTGGGGTGGTAGCACACGCCTTTAATCCCAGCACTCGAGAGGCAGAGGAAAGTGGATCACTGTGAATTCAAGGCCACCCTGAGATTACATAGTGAATTCCAGGTCAGTTTGGGCTAGAGTGAGACCCTACCTCGAAAAACCTAAAAAGAAAAAAAAACAACTCATATAGCAGTTTGGGGGTTTGGTACACACCTGTAATATTAGTGCTCTCGAGGAGACATTTCCTTCAGTGGTTTAGCCACTGGTAAGTTTCCCATGTAAATGTAAATAACCAGTCAATGTCCTCCTGCACCTATACTCCTATTAAGTAACCTTAATAAACTCAGCAACTTAATAAACCAACAAAGACCTCAAAGTCAAAGGGGAAGTGGTTAGGCGGAAGGAGGCATTCAGCGGTAGGGAAAAGCACAAGAGTAGGCAGTGTGGGTGAATCTGATTGTATGACCACTCTGTTTCCCTACCTGATGCAGAGACCAATGAGTGCTTAGATAGCAATGGTGGCTGTTCCCACGTCTGCAATGACCTCAAGATCGGCTATGAGTGCTTGTGTCCCAGTGGCTTCCGGCTGGTGGACCGACACAAATGCGAAGGTGAGTCCTGAGTTCAGACGGATTCGCTAGATGCTGTTCACATGGAAACAGACCTGTCAGGAGACACCTGGCCCCTTGATTAAAAATAGAGGATGGGAGCTCCCCCCTCACCTGTGCAAAAAAAAAATACATATTTCCAGGCATGGTGGCACATGCCTTTAATTCCAGCACTCAGAAGGCAGAGGTAGGAAGATTGCCGTGAGTTTGAGGCCAGCCTGAGACTACATAGTCCATTCAAGGTCAGTCTAAGCCAGAGCAAGACCCTACCTAGAAACCCCTGCCCCCCCAAAAAAATTAGAGGATGGGGCTAAGAGATGACCTAGCGGTTAAGGCTTTTGCCTATGAAGCCTAAAGGTTCAGGTTTGACTCCTCAGAGTCCACATAAGCCAGACCCACCAGGTGATGCATGTGCACAATGTGTTGTTAACCTTCCCAAGAATAAAAGACCACTGGCCACAAATTATGGCCAAATTGAAGCAAGTTTTTAATTTTGCCCAATAGAGCTGGTCCAGGGGCTACCTCCCTAAGGCAGGGTGTAGCAAGCAGCCTGAGTCAGCATCTATGGCTCTTCAAAAGGTGAAACCATAGGAATCACAGGGTAGGGGGTTTTCAGTGGCAAGCAAGTGTGGTGACAGAAGCAGACCAGCCATTACAGTTAAACTACTTCCCTAGACGTGATGAATACACAATCCTGGGAACAGTAACCAGGGAACAATTTGTGCCCCCCGCTCAAACATAGAAACTTAGAGAAACAGAAACTTAATAGTCATTATATCAAAATGGCTCTTGCTGTTAAAATGGAGCCAGGTTGGCTCTTTAGCATCTGGAGTTACATTGCAGTGGCTAGAGGGCCTGGCATGCCAATTTTCACTATCTCTCACTCTTATAAAAAGAAAAATAGCAGATGGGGTAAAGAGATAGTTCATCAGTTAAGGCACTTTCCTGCAAGGCCTAACAACCCTGGTTCGAGTCCCAAGTGTCCACATAAAGCCAGATGCACAATATGGTTCATGCACTGAGAGTTTGCAGTAGCTAAAAGGCCCTACATACCCATTCTCTCCTCCCTCCCTCTCTCTCTTTGAAAATAAATAAAGTATTTAAAAAAAAAGTCGGGCGTGGTGGTGCTCTCCTTTAATCCCAGCACTCGGGAAGCAGAGGTAGGAGGATTGCTGTGAGTTCGAGACCGCCCTGAGACTACATAGTCAATTTCAGGTCAGCCCGAGCTAGAGCAAGACCCTACCTCAAAAAAACCCAAACAAAAAAAAGAATCTTGCAGTGTTATCTAGGTACCAGATGTGAATGGTGAGGGCCTGCTGCTGTTCGAAGACTTTGGTTTGCGTTGTCGCTGTAGCCCCAGCCCTGGAGCAAGGACCCTGCACAACTCATTTCTCTGTCTCCATGCACAGATATTGATGAGTGTCAGGAGCCAGACGCTTGCAGCCAGTTGTGCGTGAACCTGGTGGGCAGCTACAAGTGTGAGTGTAATGCAGGTTTCCAGATGGACCCCCACACAAGGACATGCAAGGGTGTGGGTGAGTGCAGGGTACTTGGGGGGTGGGAATCTCTTTGTAACTCTGAACAGTTGAACTACCTGCTTAGCTGGGTGTGGTGGTCGTCAAGGCCTCTGGCAGATGGGAGATAGGTCACTTAGGGGTGGCCTCTGCCGGCACATCCTCCCTAGGATTCATCTAGTACGTGCTATAAGGACAACCCAGTCCCACAGAACAACTGTGACTTCTAGCTGTTCTTTTTTTTTTTTTTTTAATATTGGGCTGGAAAGATGGCTTAATGGTTAAGCCACTTTACTGCAAAGGCAAAGGACCCAGGTTCGATTCCCCAGGACCCATGTAAGCCAGATGCACAAGATGGTGCACACATCTGGAGTTCGTTTTCAGCGGCTAGAAGCCCTGGTGTGCCCATTCTCTCACTCTTCACTCTCTCTCTTTCTGTATCTCTAACTGCCTCTCTCTCTCAAATATTAAAAAAAAAAATTATTTTGTTTATTAGAGAGAGAGAGGAAGAGGCTAAGCCATCTCTCTAGCCCTAAAAATGTTTTTATTGATTGCTTTGTAAGGAAAAAGAATAATATTCATTAAAGCCTAGTGTGGCGGTGCACACCTTTAATTCCAGCACTCTGGGAGGCAGAGGTAGAAGATCGCCGTGAGTTCAAGGCCACCCTGAGACACAGTGAATTCCAGGTCAGCCTGAGCTAGAGTAAGACCCTACCTCAAAAAAAACAAAATGAAAAATAAATAAATAAATAAATAAAATAAAAATATTGCCAGGGCTGGTGCTCAGTGGGTAAGAGTGCTTGCTGTGCAAGCCCAAGGACCTGAGTTTGATCCCAGCACCCATGTAAAAAGCTGGCATGGCTGTGTGTGACTGCAATCCTAGTGCTGAGGAGGCAGAGACAAGGGGATCATTAGACTTTCCAGCCATTCTGCCAAAAACCAGGGAGTGCCAGGTTCAGTGACAGACTCTTGTCTCAAGGAAATAAGGTGAAAGAGTGACAGAGGAGGACCCCTGATGTCTTGTAGGCTCTATGCACGTATCTGTGGGGACATGCATCTGCAAACACAAGTGCATACAACACACACACACACACACACACAGAATTTGGCCTAGCGGTGTTAAAAAAACAAACAAACAAAAAAAAACAGCTGTTAGAGCCAGGCATGGTGACTCACTTTTTTTTTTTGTTTTGTTTTGTTTTTTTGTTTTTCAAGGTAGGGTCTCACTCTGGTCCAAGCTGACCTGGAATTAACTCTGTCATCTCAGGGTGGCCTTGAATTTATGGCAATCCTCCTACCTCTGCCTCCCGAGTGCTGGGATTAAAGGCGTGCGCCACCACGGCCGGCATGACTCACATTTTTAATCTCAGCTAGCACTTGTGAGGTTGAGGTAGGAGGGTCCACTGTGAGTTTGAGGACAGCCTGAGACTCCAGAGTGAATTCCAGGTTAGCCTGGGTTAGAGTGAGACTCTACCTTGAAAAACTAAAAAGAAAAAAAAGGTGTTGGTTTATGCCTATAATCTGAGCACTCAGAAGGCTAAGGTAGGAAGATCTCACACAAATCAGCCATGCGTAATGGCACACACTTTAAATCCCAGCACTCAGGAGGCAGGGGTAGGAGGATCTCTATTGAGTTCAAGGCCATCCTGGTTACTACAGAGTGCGTTCCAGGTCAAACTGGGCTTGAATCAGACCTTACCGAGAAAAACCAATACAACAGCCAGCAAACCTGTGAATCCTAAAGACCCATGTTGGACTCTGCAGGTCCCACATAAGCCAGATGCACAAGGTGACACAAGTGTGCAAGGTGGTGCACACATCTGGAGGCCCAGGTGTATCAGTTCTCTTGCTCTCACTCATTAAAAGAGAGCGAGCGAGCTGGAGAGCTGACTTAGTGATGAGGCGTTTGCCTGTGAAGCCTAACCCCAGTTTGAGGTTCGATTCCCCAGGACCCATGTAAGCTAGATGCATAAGGTGGCACATACATCTGGAGTTCGTTTGCAGTGGCTGGAGGCCCTGACACACCCATTCTCTATCCGCCTCTTTCTCTCTCTGTCTGTTATTCTCAAATAAATAAATAAAAATAAATAAATAAAATTTAAAAAGAGAGTGAGCTGGGTGTGGTAGCACATGCCTTTGATCCCAGTCCCAGGCCAGCCTAAGACTACATAGTAAGTTCCAGGTCAGCCTCAGATAAAAAGAGACCCTACCTCAAAAAAAAAAAAAAAAAAAAAAAAAAAAAAAAAAAAAAAAAGCTGGGCTGGAAAGATTGCTTAGTGGTTAAAGGCACTTGCTTGCATAGTCTGATGGTCCAAGTTAAATTACCCACTACCCATGTAGAGCCAGATGCACAAAGTAGCACATATATTTGGCATTCATTTGCAGTGGCAAGAGGCCTTGGCACTTGGCTCTCCTTTTCTGACTCTCTCTTTCTCAAATAAATAAAAATATTTTAAAGGGGGCATGACTAGATAGATGGCTGAAGAGTTACAGGTGCTTGGCTTGAGAGTTACAGGTGATTGCCTCAGCCAGGCATGGTGGCACATGCCTTTAATCCTAGCACTCGGGAGGCAGAGGTACGAGGACCACCATGAGTTTGAGGCCACCCTGAGACTACATAGTTAATTCCAGGTCAGCCTGGACCAGTGTGAGATCCTACCTTGAAAAACCAAAAAAAAAAAAAAGAGTTACAGGTGCTTGTCTGCAAAGCCTGATGACCCAGGTTCAATTCCCCATTGCCCACTTAAATCCAGATGAATAAAGTGACACAAGCATCTGGAGTTTGTTTGCAGTAGCAAGCTCTAGTGTGCCTGTTCTCTTTCCCTCTCGCCCCACCCCTTGCAGATAAATAAAGATTCTTTGTTATTATTATTTGTTTATTTATATATTGTTTTTGGTTTTTTAGTGTAGGGTCTTGCTCTATCCCAGGCTGACCTGGAATTCACTATGTAGTCTCAGGGTGGCCTTGAACTCACGGTGATCCTCCTACCTCTGCTGCCTCTAAAGCACTGGTATTAAAGGTATGTGCCACCACACCTGACACAAAAAAAGATTTTCTAAATCAGCAATAATAAATAAGCCCAAGGTCATTCTGCAGAATGATGTAGGGAACAGAGATGAGGGTCCCTGAGCACCCTCCTTGCTCCCCAGGGTCTATCGCCTACCTCCTCTTTACCAACCGCCACGAGGTAAGGAAGATGACACTGGATCGGAGCGAGTACACAAGCCTCATTGCTAACCTGAAGAATGTGGTCGCTCTGGACACAGAGGTGGCCAGCAACAGAATCTACTGGTCTGACCTGTCTCAAAGAAAGATCTACAGGTGAGCCTCAGCCCTAACCCGTCCCATCCCTATTTGGAACCTGGGCTCCTGACCCTGATATGCTCTCCTCCCTATCTCAGCACCCAGATCGACACAGCCCCTGACATGTCCTATGACACTGTCATCAGCGGGGACCTGCAGGCTCCAGACGGGCTGGCTGTAGATTGGATCCATGGCAATATATACTGGACTGATTCTGTCCTGGGCAGTGTATCTGTGGCTGATACCAAAGGCCTGAGGAGGAGGACGCTGTTTCAAGAGAAAGGCTCCAAGCCCAGGGCCATCGTGGTTGATCCTGTGAACGGGTGCGTGTTGACACAGTTGGGTGAATGAAGGGTGAAAGCAGGGCCTTTGAAGGCTAGACTAAGAGGAACATGGCCCCTGAATTAGGTGCGTTTTCCTGAGTGGAAAGGGACAGAGGCTGCAGATGCAGTTAAGAAATAGAGCTAGGGCTGGAGAGATGGCTTAGTGGTTAAGCGCTTGCCTGTGAAGCCTAAGGACCCCAGTTCGAGACTCAATTCCCCAAGACCCACGTTAGCCAGATGCATGGGGGGGGGGTACACATGTCTGGAGTTCGTTTGTAGTGGCTGGAAGCCCTGGTGCACCTATTCTCTCTCCCTCTCTCTCTCTCTCTCTCTCTCTCTCTCTCTCTCTCTGTCTCTCTCAAATAAATAAACAAAAAAAATTTTTTTTTTTTAAAGAAATAGAGCTAGGGGCTAGAGGAATGGTTTAACGGTTAAAGGTGTTTGCAGGCAAACACAAGGGCCCAGATTCAATTCCCAAAGATACACATTAGCCACATGCACAAGTGGACAAGGGGACACATGCATCTGGAGTTCATTTGCAAGGGCTGGAGGCCCTGGCGCACCCTCTCTCCCTCTCTCTTTGTCTCTCTCTTTCTCTGTCAAGTAAATAAATAAAAATAGGGCTGATGAGATAGCTTAGTGGTTAAGGTGCTTACCTGTGAAGTCTAAGGACCCAGGTTTGATTCGCCAGGTCCCATGTAAGCCAGATTCATATGGTGGCACATGTGTCTGAAGTTCGTTTGTAGTGGCTAGAGGCCCTAGCACACCCATTCTTACTTTCTCTCTCTGTCTCTAATAAACTAACAAATAAATAAAAAGTTTAAAAATAAATAAATAAAAATAAAATATTTAAGAAAAAAGAAATAGAGCCAGGCATGGTGGTGCATACCTTTAATCCCAGCACTCAGGAGGCAGAGGTAGGAGGATCGCTGTGAGTTCAAGGCCACCCTGAAACTACATAGTAAATTCCAGGTCAGCCTGAGCTAAAGACCCTACCTCGACAAACAAACAAACAACAACAACAACATGTGTGTAATTTTTTTTTTTTTTTTTGAGAGCCAGGCATGATGGTGTATGCCTGTAATCCTAGCACTCAAGAGGCAGAGGTAGGGGGATCGCCATAAGTTTGAGGCCACCCTAAGACTACATAGATACATACATAAAAAGTTTAAAAATAAAATAATTCTAAAAAAGAAAAAAGAAATAGAGCCAGGCATGGTGGTGCACGCCTTTAATCCCAGCACTCAGGAGGCAGAGATAGGAGGATCACTGAGTTCGAGGCCAGCCTGAGACTGCAGTGTGAATTCCAGGTCATCCTGGGCTGGGGTGAGATCCTAGATCAAAAAGGCAATTATTTGGGCCATGTCATGAGACCTTGAAGAAGGAAAGGAAAAAAGGGGCCTAACTTTAATGCTAATTCACTTTTTTTGTCTGTTTGTTTTTGGAGGTAGGCTCTCACTCTACTAGCCCAGGCTGGTCTGGAACTCACCATGTATCCTCAGGGTGGCCTCGAACTCTCAGCAATCCTCCTACCACTGCCTCCTGAGTGCTGGTATTAAAGGTGTGCGCCACCATGCCTGTCTCTAATTATCTAATTTTTTTTTTGAAGGGTTAGTGAGTTTATTCTTGGCAAATTAGAGTTCGTTTATTTTGAACTACTTGTTCAAAACTCTTACCTCTTTTTCTAATGAATTTCTTTCTTTTTTTTTTTCTCTTTAAATTATTAGCATTTTCCATGATTATAAAAAAATATCCCATGGTAATTCTCTCCCCCCCCCCCCACTTTCCCCTTTGAAATTCCATTCTCCATAATATCTAATTATCTAATTTTGTAACAAAGTTGTCTAGGCCAGGATAGTGTTACAGAGAACAACTCCCTGTCTTAAGTTAATGGTAGGAGCCTTGTACATATGAAGCTTGGAAACAGCAGCAGTGGTCAGCAGCCAACGGAGACCAGATGGGAACAGGTCTATAAGAACCCATGTGTGACTCTGCATTGCTAGGCCCCCAGCTTCCCAGTGGAATCATGGCACTGCTCTTGCCTGCATACTCAGGCAGTCTGCTACGTGCACGTGCACAATTTCTGTAACCCCTGCAAGCCTTGAATTTGTCAGCCTCTGGCCATCACCTGTTCAGTAGCTTGGGTTACATACGTTCACTGCCAGGCCTAGCTTCATGTCACACTTTCTTTCTTTGTTTTGTTTTGAGGTAGGGTTTTCCTGTAACCCAGGCTGACCTGGAATTCACTATGTACTCTCAGGGTGGTCTCGAGCTCATGGCAATCCTCCTAACTTTGCCTCCTGAGTGCTGGGATTAAAGGCTGTGCACCACCATGCCTGGCTCTTTTTTTTTGTTATTGGTTTCGTTTTGGATTTTCGAGGTAGGGTCCCACTCTAGCTCAGGCTGACCTGGAATTCACTGTGTAGTCTCAGGCTGGCCTCGAACTCATGGTGATCCTCCTACATCTGCCTCCTGGAGTATTGGGATTAAAGGCATGTGCCACCATGCCCAGCTCTCAATTTCTTTCTGTGTGTGTGAATGTTGATATGGGTGGTGTGACTACATGTCATAATTTTGTGTGTATGCATGCACTTGTGCATGTCGCTATACATGTGTGCACATGGATGTGTGCACATGGAGGCCAGAGTATGATATGGTATGATACTCAGAACGCCATCCCCATGTTTTGAGACAGGGTCTCTTTGGCCTGGAGCTCTCCAATGTGACTAGGTTAGCGATCAGCAAGCCCCATTCAATTAAAGTTGTCTGAGGGCTGCAGAAATGCTTCAGTGGTTAAAGGCACTTGTTTACAAACCCTGATGGCTTAGGTTCGATTCTCCAGTAAACTAGACATAAAAAGTGGTGCATGTGTCTGGAGTTTGTTTGCCACTCAGTTTTTTTTGTTTGTTTCTTTCTTTTCTTTCTTTTCTTTCTTTCTTTCTTTCTTCCTTCCTTCCTTCCTTCCTTCCTTTCCTTCCTTCCTTCCTTCCTTCCTTCCTTCCTTCCTTCCTTCCTTCCTTCCTTCTTTCTTTCTTTCTTTCTTTCTTTCTTTCTTTCTTTCCTCAAAGTAGAGTCTTGTTCTAGCCCAGGCTGACAAAAACTTCATTAGTAGTCTCAGGCTGGCCTCGAATACACAATGATCCTCTTGCCTCAGACTCCCAAGTGCTGACATTAAATGCATGCACCATCATTACCTGCCTAGTTATTTCTTTTTTGTTTTCTTTTTTCTTATTTATGTGTTTGTTTATTTATTTATGAGAGAGAAAAAAATGAGGGATGGGCATGCCAGGGCTTTTAGCCACCACAATCGAACTCCAGATGCGTGCGCCATCTTGTGCATCTGGATACTAGGAAATTGAACCTAGGTTGTTGAGCTTTACATGTAAGCACCTTAACCACTGGGCTATCTCTCCAGCCCCTAACATATATATTTATTTAATTTGTTTGCATTGGCATTGGCTGGGGTTATTATAGCAAGTTACCGGTGTCTACACCACCACATTTTGTTGCCATCATTTTGTTATTGGGATGTTGTTTTGAGACAGAGGCTTGCTGTATAGTTCTGGCTTGCCAGGAACTCACTGTGAAGACCGGGCAAGTCTCAGACGTGATGAGATCCTGCTGCCTCTGTGTCCTGGGTGTTAAAATTATAGGCATGAGCTACTGCAGACCTGGTCTAGCCGTATGTTTGTTCGTTTCTTTGTTTCCCCCATACATATATACCTGTGGGGAAGTTCAAATTACACACTGGGCATAGGGAGAGATTAACAAATAATAATAGCTAGTAGCAAAAAATAGAATAGTTGTCATAATTTCCCATGGCATATTGTACAAGAAATGTACCTCTGGGAGAGGATATTTGTCTAACACAAGACACCCCACCATTGATGATAACTGAGCTGGCTACCACGTAGCTGTTTGATGGGTAGCACATATACTGTAGATATGACGGACAAAAAGACAATTCAGGGTTGCAGAGATTGCTCAGTTGTTATCGCACTTGCTTGCCAAGCCTGATGACCTGGGTTAGATTCCCCAGTGCCCACATAAAGCCAGAGATGCACAAAGTGGCACATGTGTCTGGAGTTCATTTGCAGTGGCAGGAGGCTCTGACATACCTATTCTTCCCTCTTCTCTCTCTTTCTCAAAAAAATACATACGCAAGTAAATATTTTGTTTGGAAACTTAGCCGGGTGTGTTGGTGCACACCTTTAATCCCAGCACTCCCAATGGAGAGAAGATCACCTTGATTTTGCGGCCACCCTGAGACTACACGGTGAATTCCAGTTCAGCCTGGGCTAGAATGAGACCCTACCTCAAAAACACTTAAAAAATTTAAAAAAAAAAAAAAAAAAAAAAGATAATTGACGTTCCCACTGGGGCATAGCAGATTTTGTCCCTTTGTTCATAAGGTTGAAAGTTTAAGAGTTTTTGTTTGTGACAGGGCTTTGATGTGTAGCTCTGGCAGGCCTGGCTTACCCTATTTAGTCCAGGTTTGCCTCATGTTGCAGTCCAGTTCGCATTGCTGGTAGAAATCACCCAACCAAGAGCAGCTTCTGGGAAAAAGAGGTTTATTTTGGCTTACAGGCTTGAGGGGAAGCTTCACAATGGCAGGGGAAAACGATGGCATGAGCAGAGGGTGGACATCACCCCCTGGCAAACATAAGATGGACCACAGCAACAGAAGGGTGTGCCAAACACTGGCATGGGGAAACTGGCTATAAAGCCCATAAGCCCGCCCCCAACAATACACTCCCTCCAGGAGGCATTAATTCCCAAATATCCATCAGCTGGGAACCTAGCATTCAGAACACCTAAGTTTATGGGGGACACCTGAATCAAACCACCACACCTCACATTCTTGGAATCTTGCCTTAGCCTCCTGAGTTCGGGGATTACAGTTGTGCTGTCACACTTGGCCCAGCACAGACAGCGCAACCTGAGAGGCCCAGACAGAATTCCCAGAAGCCTGTGGCGAGCGCAACAAACAGCAGCAGCGAAGAATCCAGAGTGAGACTCTGCCTCCAGTGAGGGGAAGAAAGACATGGGACTGACCCAAAAGCTATCCTCCTGTGTGCCATGGACACGTGCGTGTGCACGCACACACACACATGCACTTAGTTGCTTATTTCTGGAATTTTCCATGTAATAATTGTGGACTATGCTTGATTATAACCAATTGAAGATACTGGAAATAAATCTATGGATCTGGCCCAGGCTGACCTAGAAGTCACTATGTAGTCTCAGAGTGGCCTCGAACTCACAGTGATCCTCCTACCTCTGCCTCCCAAGCGCTGGGATGAAAGGCGTGCGCCACCACGCCCGGCTTGTTCTCAACAGCCGGAACAGCGGCACATTTTTTGTTTCCCCTTTGCTCTGCATTTTACTGACAGATCATAATATATCTAAAGGATAAATTTCTAGAAGTTGGAATACTAGGTCAAGACATATGTACACAGGTAGAGTGTACAGTTTGTTGGCTGGCTTTCTAGCTCAGTGGTAGAGTGCCTGCTTTCCTGTCTAACATTCAAGACAAGCTGGGTTCAATACCCAGTACTGTATAAACTGGGTGTGGTGCATACCTGTATCCTCAGCACTGGGGAGGTCAAGGCAGGAGTTCAAGCAACTTCTCAACTACATGCCTCAACTATATGAGTTAAAAGCCAGCCTGAGCTTAAAAATATATATATCATCAGGGTGTGGTACTGCACACCTTTAATCCCAGCACTTGGGAGGCAAAGGTAGGAGGATCGCCTTGAGTTCAAGTCTACCCTGAGACTATATTAATGAATTCCAAGCCTGGGCAAGACCCTATCTCAAAATACCAAAAAAAAAAAAAAAAAAAAAAAAAAGGGGGCTGGTGAGATGGCTTAGTGGTTAAGGTGTTTGCCTGCAAAGCAAAAAGACACTGGTTTGATTCCCCAGGACCCATGTAAGCCATAGGCACAAGGTGGCACATGCGTCTGGAGTCCATTTGCAGCATCTGGAGCCTCTGGTGTGCCCTCTCTCTCTCACACACACACATAAATAAATAAAATGTTTTAAATTTTGTTTATTTTTGAGACAAAGAGAGAGAGAGAATGGGTGCACCAGGGCCTCTAGCCACTGCAAACGAACTTCAGATACATGTACCACCTGTGCATCTGGCTTATGTGGGACCTGGAGAATTGAACCAGGGTCCTTAGGCTTCACAGGCAAGTGCCTTTCCCATTTAGCCATCTCTCCAGCCCAAATAAAAGGTTTTGAAAAGAAAAGTATCAGGGCCAGATGAGGTGGTGCACACCTTTAATACCAGCACTCAGGAGGCAGAGGTAGGAGGGTTGCCATGAGTTCCAGGCTAGCTGGAGTTAGAGTGACACCCTACCTCAAAAAGAAAGAAAGAAAGAAAGAGAGAGAGAGAGAGAGAGAGAGAGAGAGAGAAAGAAAGAGGGAGGGAGGGAGGGAGGGAGGAAGGAAGGAAGGAAGGAAGGAAGGAAGGAAGGAAGGAAGGAAGGAAGGAAGGAAGGAAGGAAGGAAGGAAGGAAAAATAAAAGTGTCAATTTGTGATGCTCACCTTCCCGCCAGAAGCATACATAAGCAGGCCCATTTCCTCAAGTACCCTCTGACGCACTTCTGGTTTACCAGTTTTGAGCGGCAAGTGTTTGCCCTGCTGCTGAACTATGTCCACAGCCTCTCTCCCAGGTTCTAAACACCTCCCAGCTCTACTGTGGGAGCAAAAAGCATGAATTTATGGGCTGGTTTCGAATCGGCCTCGCTATTTTAGGTGAACATTTGTCTGTGCAGCTGGCAGGAGCCTCCTCCACGAGTGTTCTCATCTCTCTTCACTTCTTGTCCCACCAGCTTCATGTACTGGACAGATTGGGGGACCCCCGCCAAGATCAAGAAAGGGGGCCTCAATGGTGTGGACATATACTCCCTAGTGACAGAAGATATCCAATGGCCCAATGGCATCACACTGGGTATGTGCATGGGATGGTTGTCCTGCGGCTAGATGTCCATATGCTCCCAAACAAGCTTAGGCTTGAGGTTTTTTGTTTTGTTTTTTTTTTTAAATTTTTAATTTATTTATTTGAGAGCGACAGACACAGAGAGAAAGACAGATAGAGGGAGAGAGAGAGAATGGGCACGCCAGGGCTTCCAGCCACTGCAAACGAACTCCAGATGCGTGCGCCCCCTTGTGCATCTGGCTAACGTGGGACCTGGGGAACCGAGCCTCGAACCGGGGACCTTAGGCTTCACAGGCAAGCGCTTAACCACTAAGGCTTGAGGTTTTATAACCTACAATGCTCCCTGCTCCCCAGCAAAAGGAGCCTCTGGGGTAGGGCAGGGCCCTTAACGCTTTTAGGTTACTAAAAAGTTTCTTCTCTCTGTGGCTACTTGGTACTCCCAGAACTAGACTTTTCTACCCTCACTTGCCCTGGAATTTTTCTAGAATGTTCTGGCTAGTCAGATCCTCTCACTCTCACCTCTGGAATCTGTACATGACTGCTCCTTATCCCCCTGTACATTCTAGATCTTTCCAGCAGCCGCCTCTACTGGGTTGACTCCAAACTCCACTCCATCTCCAGCATCGATGTCAACGGGGGCAATCGGAAGACCATCTTGGAGGATGCGAAGCGGCTAGCCCACCCCTTCTCCTTGGCCATCTTCGAGGTGAGGCCTGAGAGCATTTGGTCAGGCTCATCTCTAACTCATTCATGCCGGGACTGACTCCGGCTGGGGAGGTGGCTCAGCAGGAAAAGGGCACTCGCTTGCTAAGCCTATTGGCCCATGTTCAGTTCCCAATAACCAGGTAAAGCCAGTTGCACAAAGTGGCACATGCAACTGGAATTTGTTTGCAGTGGCTAGAGGCCCTGTTGCACCCATTCTCTCTCTGCATATAAATAAAAAACATTAAAAAAAAAAAAAAAGACTGAAGGAAGCTGCTTTTGTGTAGGGTCCTAGGGAGAGTTAAGATTGGAGTTATTTCTAAGAGGTTTTTTTTTTTTTTTTCTTTCCAAGGTAGAGTCTCACTCTAGCCCAGGCTGACCTGGAATTCACTGTGGAGTTTCAGCGTGGCTTCGAATTCACAGCAATCCTACTTCTGCCTCCCAAATGTGGGATTAAAGGCGTGCACCACCACGCCTGGCTCATGCCAGCTTTTTTTGTTTTTTAATCTTTAAATTTTTATTAACATTTTCATGCCAGCTTTTTATGTGGGTGCTAGGAATGGTGTTTACCCAGCAAATACTTTACCTATTGAGCCATCTCCCTAGCTCCCTATTTTATATTTTTAAAATTTATTTATATTTATTCATTTGCAAGCAGAGGGCCTCTAGCCATTGCAAATAAACTCCAGATGCGTGCGCCCCTTGTGCATCTGGCTTACATGGGTACTGGGGAATTGAACCTGGGTCCTTTGGCTTTGCAGGTAAGTGCCTTAACCACTAACTAAGCCATCTCTCCAGCCCCCTTCTTATTTTACTTTTTTTTTTTTAACTGTAGGTTTATTTTTATTCAAAAAGTTGCTACGGTGCTCTACAGAGTTAGAGAAACTTCTCTGGTAATGAAGAGGTAGGGTCTCATTCTAGCCCAGGCTGACCTGGTATTCAGTATGTCATCTCAGGGCGGCCTTGAACTCACAGCGATCCTCCCACCTCTGCCTCCTGAGTGCTGGGATTAAAGGTTTAAAGGTGCTGGGATTAAAGGCATGCACCACTATGCCTGGTTTATTTTACATTTTATTTCAGCCGTAAATTAACAAAAGAAAGATGTTGTGGTCAGGTTCATTTTGCTGGCAGAAATCACCTAACAAAAGCAGATTGGGGGGTTGGTTACTGGGCGTGGTAACACGCCTTTAATCCCAGCACTTGGGAGGCAGAGGTCTCCATGAGTTCGAAGCCACCCAGAGACTACATACTTAATTCCTGGTCAGCAAGGACCAGAGAGAAGACCCTGCCTCGAAAAACCAAAAAAAAAAGGGGGTGGGTGTTATTTTGGGTTACAAACTCCAGGGAAAGCTCAGGGCAGAGGAAAACAATGGCATGAGCAGAAGCATCACTCCCTGGCCAGCATAAGATGGACAATAGCAACAGGAGAGTGCCAAACACTGGCATGGGAAAACGGGCTGTAACACCATAAGCCTGCCCTAACAATACACTGCCTCCAGGAGGCTTTAATTTCCAATTGCCATCAGCTGAGGAGACTAGCATTCAGAAGACCTAAGTTTATGGGGGACACCTGAATCAGACCACCACAAAAGACTTATCACCATATCATTACCCCATGCCCAGAGAATTCTAGAGATTTTGTAAAGTGGTCTGTGTCCTATTCCAGTGACTAATGGGAGTCTTCATCTTCCTTAATGCACATAGGATAAGGTGTTTTGGACAGACATCATGAATGAAGCCATTTTCAGTGCCAATCGCCTCACAGGCTCAGATGTTAATTTGGTGGCTGAAAACCTCTTGTCGCCAGAGGATATTGTCCTATTCCACAATATCACACAGCCAAAAGGTAAGAATGGTTTGGCAGTAACCCACCCCCCAGCCCCAAGACAATATAGCTCTCTCAATTGCCATGGAACTTTTTAGAATTTTCTGGAATGTTCCAAATATCTGGTGATCACTCCATTACATGGACTTCTCTCTTTTCCTCCAGGGGTGAATTGGTGTGAGAAAGCAGCCCTCCCCAATGGTGGCTGCCAGTACCTGTGTCTGCCGGCTCCACAGATCAATCCCCACTCCCCCAAGTTCACTTGTGTCTGTCCAGATGGCATGCTTCTGAGCAAGGACATGAGGAGCTGCCTCCCAGGTGGGGTCAGAGCTTGCTGCTAGCTTGTCTGGGTTCACCTGTTCATTGAATAGATGGTGGGGCTCTTTACCATTCTCAATGATGAGTGTGTTTAGATCAGTCCTTGCAGCCTAGTTCCATTCCCAAACTTTAGGGTGGGGGGCGTGAGCTGCCTTCTGATCTGGTGTGGAGTGACAAATTAGACCTCTTTATCATGTGAGAAAGTCTCAACTGGGGCTGAGACCATTTCCTATTGCCAATCAGAGACTTGGAACTGGCTAACTTACAAGGTGTTGATGTTTATGTGGTTTATGGTTCTTGAAACTAAGAAATCCCAGGGTATGGGGCTGGAAAGATGATTCAGAGGTTAAGGCACTTGCTTGCAAAGCCTGAAGGCCTGGGTTTAATTCCCTAGTACCCACATAAAGCCAGATATACAAAGTGTTGTTTGTCTGGAGTTTCCTTGCAGTGGCAAGAGGCCCTGATGCACCCATACTTTCTCTCCAGTGCTCAAGCTACATAGCAAGTGCTTTCCACTGGCCATCTCCCCAGCCTTGTTTGTCCCACGTCACGGAGACCATGCCTACCTACCATGAGAGCACAGAGGCGTGTGTGCTGCCTGGGCATGAAACTCAGGAAATGTTTGTTTATTTCCTCAGAGGTCACTTCTGTCCTGACCACCCGGGAGCCGTCTACCACCAGGCCTGTGGTCAGCACTACAGCCAGGAGGCCCACAGACAGCACTTCTGGGGCTCTTGACATCCCTGGGCTCGGCACAATGGAGTCGGTGACGATGTCCCGCCAAGGTAAAGGCTGAACTCACCTTGGCCCCAAGTTCATTGTCATGAGTATCAGATGGGTCCCTGAGCCTTCTCAAGCAACTAAGGCGTCTCAAGGCTGCCTTGTTTTCAGGTACCCGCCCACCAGTGCAGGTGAGGCTCCCCCCACCTCACATATGCGTGAACAAGGGGCCTGTCCCCAGACTCAGGAATCAGTAACACTTTATGCAAATTTTGTTGTGTTTCTTGAGACAGCATCTCACTGTGCAGCCCAGGCTGGCCTCAGCCTTCCAGACCTGGGGTTGCAGGTGCGAGCCATCACTCCTGGCTTTGATTTTTTAGTTTTACTTTTTTGAATCAGGGTCTCTCATAGCCCAAGCTAGCCTCAAACTCACTATGTAGTAGATGATGGCCTTGAACTCCTCATCCTCCTGCTTCTACCCTGAGTGTTGGGGGTTACAGGCCTTTGTTGCCACACTGTTTACTACTTTTTTTTTTTTTTTTTTTTTTTTGAGGGAGGGTCAAACTAGCCCAGGCTGCTGACCTGGAACTCACTCTGTACTTCCAGGCTGCTTCAAACTTACAACAATCCTCCTACCTCTGCCTACTGAGTGCTGGGGTTACACATGCATCACCATGCTCTGTTTTTCTTTTAACTTAAGCAGGGAATGATGACTCTTAAATCCTGAGGAGGGCTGAGGCAAGATTCCATTAGTCCAAAGCCAGCCTGGACTACACTGAGATCCTGAAACCTAACAGTGAATTCTGGAGTCATCTTGGACTAGAATGAGACCCTACCTCAAAAAACAAAAATTGATAATTTTGTTCATCATGAGGTTTTTTCATCAGTTATGATTTTAAATTATATTGGATTATGGTTTTTCTTCTGTGTGCACACTTATACATCTTCAATAATATACAGATAAAAAATGTTCAAGAAGGGGCTGGGGAGTTAGAGATTGCTCAGTGGTTAAGAAGCTTGCCTGCAAAACCTAATGACCCAGTTCGGTTCCCCAGTACCCACATGAAGCCAGATGCACAAAGTGGCACATGTGTCTGGAGTTCATTGGCAGTGGCTAGAGGGCCTGGCACACCTATTCTGTCTGTCTCTCTCTCTCAAAATAAATGAATAAATAAGTAATAAAGCAGGTCTTTTTTGGCCACTAGCTCTTACAGAATGCTGTAGAACTGTTTCTATTGCATTCCCATGTGTGGCAAAATGATTTCAGTACAGGAGGAGGTTGGGTGTGGTCAGTGAGAGCTTGCCTGGTGTGTGTGGGTTGAGGTCTGGTTGCCTAGCAACCAGTAGAGGACTAGATCAAGGGCAGCTATGCGCAGGTTCTGTGCAAACACGCCGTTTTACCGAAGGCATTTTAGCATCCATGGAATCTGGTGTTCATGGGCCATCCTGGAAGCTAGAGTGAGACCCTAGCTCAAAAAAAAAAAAAAAAGAAAAGAAAAGAAAATATTTGAAAGAATAAAACCAGGGCAGGGAGACGACTCAGTGCTTCATGAACTTGCTGTGTACAAGTGAGGACCTAGATAGCCCATTCCCAGCACCCATGTGAAGGCCAGGTGTGGGATGTACACTTGGAGTCCCAGCCCTGGGCTCACTGGCTAGCTAATCTAACCAAACTGGTGAACTCCAGGTTCAGCCTGAGACCCTGTCTCAAAGAATCAGATGCACATTGCCTACGTGCTGGAACGAATATTCCCATCGACTAGCAATCTTTAAATCCACCAGTCCTCTTAGGAACCCTTTCCCACCCTCAAATGCTTATAAATCCATTTTCCCTGACAATAAACTGAGAACAGTTCACAAAAAAAAAAAAAAGAATCAGGTGCAGAGCAATCGAGGTCATTTGACATTGACCTCTGGGCTCTCCACATATGTGTATTCACAATCACCCCCACATATGTACCCACATATATAAACATACAGTTTATGTATAATATATGTATATTCATTATTAGAGAAAGAAAATAGGTGCACAGTAAGACCTCTTGCTGCTACAAACTCCAGACACATGTGCCCCTTTGTGTGCCTGGCTTTATGAGGGCAGTGGGGAATCAAACCTGGACTGGCAGGCTTTGCAAACAAGCACTTTTAACCATTGTGCCATCTCCCCAGACCCTCCCTTTTTTCTTCTCTTTTCTTTTTTATTTATATTCTTTCTTCCTTTATGTGTGTGTGTGTGTGTGTGTGTGTGTGTGTGAGAGAGAGAGAGAGAGAGAGAGAGAGAGAGAACGCATGTGCATGCCATGGCCTCCAGCCACTGCAGTTGAACTCCAGACAGATATGCCACCTTGTGCACATGTGTAACATTGTGTGCTTGTGCCATCTTGTCTGTCTGGCATATGTGGGACCTGGAGAGTTGAACATAGGTCTTTCGGCTTCACAGACAAGCACCTTATCCGCTAAGCCGTCTCTCCAGCCCGCCCCCCCCCCCTTTTCAGTCAGGCTCTCTTGAACTCCTGGTGAGCCTCTTAACTCAGCCTTCTGTGTGCTGAGATAAAAGGCATGGACCATCACACAGGCCTGCAAATAATTCATTTTATGCCAGGAATTTAGAAATCTGTGGATTTTGGTATGTGTGAGGATTCTAGAACCATCCCAAAGGATGATAGCCTCAGACTTGAGAAAGGGAGTCTCCAAGTTCCCTCAAACTTGGACAGGGCAGTGAGACCTACCAGGCATTATCCTTGCCTAAATGTCATCTACGTGCTCTGCTTTCTGTGTTCTCTCTTTGGGATCTGGGCCTCACTCTGTCCATTCTCTCCTGCAGTCCAGGGAAACGCCGCCAGTAGAGGGCATGAGGAGCAGCCACACAGCGTGGGCGCCTTGTCCATCGTCCTCCCCATTGGTAAGCTTTGAGTGGGCCACAACCTGTATGGAATTCAGTCTCCTGTGACCTCGTGCTCAGACCACTGAGCCAGTTCGCCTTCACATCTAAGAATTGGATATCCCTGCATGCAAATCATGACTACCTCACTTTGAACTCCATTCGTTCAACAAATAGTAATGAATGCCAATGGCCCAAAAGGCTAGGGATGAAACAAGGGAGAAAACAAACATATTGCCCTTGGAGTGAATAAGGGAAAAAGTCAGGCACCTGAGGTGTTTGACATAGGACAAGAAACCAGAATGGTGCACCAGAAGTGGCCTCAAAGAGACTGGAGGGCCGGGCATGGTGGTGTGCACTTAATCCCAGTACTCGGGAGGCAGAGGTAGGAGGATTGTCATTAGTTTGAGGCCACCCTGAGAGTGCATAGTGAATTCCAGGTCAGCCTGGGCTAGAGCAAGACTCTACCTCAAAAAATTTGGGGGAAAAAAAAACATATGAAGAGACTGGAGGGATTCAGGGTGCCAACATGGGCATCCCCTGGCAGATGGGTCTCATGCAAGGAGCAGTGTCACAGGCTGCAGCTTTTGTCAGCATCTGTATCAGTTGCATTGTCGTTGCTGGAACAAAATTCTTTGCAGAAGCAGTTGAAGGAAGGAAGGATGTGGATTATAAAGGAAGGATGGATAGATGGAGATTATTAAGGAAGGATGGATGGGGATTATTAAGGAAGGAGGGATGGAAGGATGGATGGGATTATTAGGGAAGAATGAGTGAGTGTATCATGTGGAAAAGCATGACAGAGCAGGAAACCATCATCACATTCTCATATAACAGGGAGGAGGTAAAGACAGATCAGCAAGCAGGATCTGACTGAAACACCTCAACAGCCATCCTCCAGCAAGGCTCCAGGTCCTAAAGGTCCCACATCCTTCCCAAATGCCATCACCAACTACAGGTTACATATGCAAACACAGTGGTCTCTGGTCTCTGGTGGACATTTTGCATTCAAACCACACCTTCACTTTCCTTCTTTTTTCCATTGTTGGGAATGGAACACAGAGCTTCAAACATGCTAAGCACATGCCCTCCAACCATGGGTTGGTAAACTAGAAGGTGGGCCCCTCCTGTCCCTTGGAGTGGCAGTGTGATACCTGCTAAGGTTCTTTCTACAGGACCCTGAGCTATATCCCCTACTGGATACTGCCTGACCAGAATCTTGTCAAAACTGGGCTACCCAAGCCCTTGTGGCTCCTGCATAAGATGAGCCTGCATAAGATGTTCTGGGAAGGAGCATTAAGTGTCAGGGCTACCTTGTTCAGCATGCAAAGATGTCAGAGCCATTCCAATGCTTGTTACAAATGCACAAACAAAGAACTTGACTCCATTCCACTCAAACTGCAGAAAAGTGAAAAAGGCCTGGGAATGTAGCTCAGTGAGTAGGTGCCTGCTTAGCACATTTGAAGCCCTGGGTTTCGCTTCCAACCACAGATAAACTGGGAGTGGGCAGACATAAGGATCAGAAGTTCAAGGTCAGTCTAGGCTACAAGAGACCCTGGGTGTGCTAGTATACACCTTTAATCCCAGCAATCTGGAGGCTGAGGTAAGAGGATGGCCTTGAGTTCAAGACCAGCCTGTACTACAGAGTGAGTTCTAGGTTAGCCTAGGCTCCAGTGAGACCCTGCTTAAAAAATAAACAAACAAACTGGGCATGATGACACACACCTTTAATCCCAGCACTATGAGTTCTAGGCCAGCCTGAGACTAATTCCAGGTCAGCCTGGACAATAACCTACCTCGAAAAACCACACAAACAAATATATATATGTGTCCTGCCAGCCCAGGGTTCATTTCCCCAGCCACCCGCATAAAGCCAGACAGGCATTTGTTTGCAGCAGCAAGAGACACTGGCATGTCCATACACATACAAACACGCAAATATATAAAAAATTAAAACAATAAAATAAAAAAGCTTTAATCTCAGCACTTAGGAGGCAGAGTTGGGAAGATCGCTGTGAGTTCATGGCCACCCTGTGACAACATACTGAATTCCAGGTCAGCCTGGGCTAGAGTGAAACCCTACCTTGAAAAACCAATCAAGCCTTGAACCAGGGTCCTTAGGCTTCACAGGCAAGCATTTAACCACTAAGCCATTTCTCCAGCCCCCCCAAATTTTTTTAAAAATAGGAGTTGTGAGCCAGGCATGGTGGCACACACCTTTAATCCCAGCACTCGGGAGACAGAGGTAGGAGGATTGCTGTGAGTTTGAGGCCACCATGAGTCTACATAGTGAATTCCAGGTGAGCCTGGACTAGAATAAGACCCTACAATTGAGTCACCAAAGGGGGAGGGGGATAAGTTTTTCCTTTTTCCTTCTTGATAGGTGTGTATCACCTAACAAGGTTGAGATAGAATCTCATGAGATAACAGGCTCTTATGAGATTGAGGCAAAGCCTCCATCTTGAGACAGTGTTGTGAGTGAGGCAGGGTCTTATGGAGCTCCAGATGGTCCTGACAGGATGAGATAGTCTCATGAGGTGAGACAAGGTTGTGGTTGAGACAGTCTTGAGAGGTTAAGACAAGTTCTCATGAGGTTGAGATAGGTTCCTGAAAGTTCAAGATAGGTTCTCTCATAACGTTGCAACAGTCTTGTGTGGTAAGACAGTCACATTGAGGCTGTCACTCATTTGAAGTTAGGTCAAGGTCTTGGGGCTCAGCTGGAGCTCCTTATCCTTCTGCTTCATCTAGTGCTGGTGCTGATACCACAGAGGACCACCACCCAGCCACTGCGCCCTCTCTCTCTGCCCTCCCTCCGGACCTTTGGGATTTGCTTAGTTTTTGTTATTTCTGTTTGTCCTGGGTAGGGTCTCACTGTAGTCCTGGCTGACTTAGTGCTCACTCTATAGTGCCAGGCCTTGAACTCACAGGATCTTCCTACCTCTGCCACCCAAGTGTTGGGATTAAAGGCGTGCACCTTTATAGTGAGGAAATAGCACTTCAGAATCAGAACAAAAGCGTTATCAAGTCAGAAGGCCAGGAGGAGCCGGGTGTGATGCACTTCCTGGGTTCCACCCTGTGACCAAGCCACCCTCCTCCTGCAGTGCTCATTGTTCTCCTCTGCTTTGGGGCCTTCTTGGTCTGGAAGAACTGGAGGCTGAAGAACATCAACAGCATTAACTTTGACAACCCCGTGTACCAGAAGACCACGGAGGACGAGGTCCACATTTGCCGTCACCAGGACGGCTATACCTACCCCTCGGTAAGGCCCAGGGGGGCACTTGCACTGCCAGGCATCAGGCCTTCCCTGTGGGGGCATGGGTGGGAGAAGGGTGCATCAGACTAGCAAATGGATATAAATCAGGGTAAAGAAAAAGCCAAGGGCTAGGGATTTGACTTAGTGGTGGGGCCTGCCTACAACTGGGGGCGTGGTTCAGCAGTAATGGGTCCTTATGCCTAGAATCCAGTGAGAGACCTTGAGACAGGATCCGCCCCCATGTTTGATGTTTGTGAAGCTTGGACCAGAGAAGGCAGAAAGGTGACAGGATGCAAGCAAGAGAATCTGGCTGGGGGAGGGGGAACTTTGGCTTTTGCTCCAGTGAGGTGGAAACCACGAGGGTTCCTGAGCCAAAGAACTGTTCTGGCTTGGGGTGCTGCCCTCTGGTGGACATGCAGGGAAGCGGGTGAGCACCGAGGGGCGGGAAAGCGAGAAGGTGGTGGGTGTGGCCTTGTGTGTTGCCTGTTGAGCTGATTCTTTCCTGTGTTCGCTGTTTTGCTGACAGAGACAAATGGTCAGCCTGGAGGACGACGTGGCGTGAGCCGCTGCCCAGAGCTTTGTCCCCAGCCCCGTGGCTGTGCACTTCCCTGCCCAAGACCGATCCTGACACGTCGGTGGCCGACCGTTTTGCTCAGAGCAAGAAAAGACCAAAGGTGCCGCGGTGACTGAGCGCAGCCGTCTGTCCTCCCGGACTCTGTTTTATATATTTATTCCTCTGGGAGGCAGGACGGGCTGCCTGCTGTGCCCATGGAATGGGTTCCAGCTGGGACTTCTGTCTGTCCGTTCTAAGAGGAAGAAGAGAGAAGCCCAGAGTGAGACGGCATCTCGGGTCCTGTAGGTGACTCTGCCCCTCTCTACCGCCGCTTGAAGGATGAAAAAGCAGGGAGAACATGTGACAGCAAGTGCTACCGGCCGTTGCCCTCCACAGACCCCCAAACTCAGGACTACATGTGTTTACCTCTGCCTTGCCCCTTAACCAGTTAGCCTTGGCCTTGCCACCCCAAATCAGGTCTTTGAAGCCAGGCTTGTGCCCTACGTAAGCCAGAAAGTAGCCTGTGAGGGGTGGTGGTGTGTGGTTGGGCCGGGGGCCAGCAGCTGCCACGACCCAGCCCAGCGCGCTCATCAGCCAAAAGCTTTGCTAGTTTTCCAAGGAGCTGCCTGACTCACCCGTCCCCCTTAATATTTATAAAGTGCCTGAGACCCAGTTACCTTGCTCAGGACACGCAGCCTCTGCTTGCTGAGAACATCCTACAGCCCTGGTGAAGCTCTCAACCTTCCCGCATCTTGTGTCCTCTGCTCTCCTTGCATCGTTCAGGGTTGTGTATGGGTTAATTCGACATTCCTGTTCTTTGCACTGCTTTCTATCCTGTGTGTCAGGTTGGGATCACGGACTGGAGGAGTCTGTGTTGATGAGTAATGGGAAGGGGGGCATGCCGAGGAAAGAAAAGGTCTGGTTAGCTTGTGGGGGGCGGCTCACGCCTATAATCTCAGCACTCAGTAGGTGGAGGCAGGAGGATTACCATGAGTTTGAGACCTGGACAACAGAGAACCGAGTTCCAGGCTAGCTAGGCTAGAGTGAGACTCTGTCTCCAAAAAACCACAAAAAAACAAACGTTTTCAGGCCAGCCTGAAACTATAGAGTGTTTCCAAGTCAGCCTGGGCTAAAATGAGACCTCAAAAAAAAAAAAAAAAAGAACAGGAACAAGTTGATCAGGACTTCATAGCCATGACTACAAACATTTGGAATAGCCATTTCCTCCTCCTCCTCCTTTTTTCTTCAGTGTGTGGGTAGAACTCAGGGCCCTTTGGGTGCTGTCCAAGTACTCTACCACTGAGCTACACCCTCAGCCCCCTCACCTGCTTGACTTTTGCCCTGTTGGTGTTTGCACTTCTATACCAACACCACAGAGTTATTAATCTCCTTGAAAGAGCAGTGGTCCAACACAGATTCAGCAGAAATGTGTGTGGCCAAGCAGGGCGTGGAGGCACAAACCTGTCATCCCAGTATTGAGCACTAGGGAAGCTGAGGCAAGTGGATTGCCATGAGTTTAAAGCAAACCTGACCTGTAACATGTGACCTTGTCTTGGAAAAAAAAAAGTGAGAAAAACTTAAAACCAGTGTGGGTGTACACATCTATGATCCTGAACTCTTAAGGTAAAGGTAGTAGGGTCAGAAGTTCAGGGTCACAGGTAGGTATGATGGTGCACGCCTTTAATCCCAGCACTCGGGAGGCAGAGGTAGGAGGATCACCATGAGTTTGAGGCCACCCTGAGACTGCATAGTGAATTCCAGTTCAGCCTGAGCTCTAGAGTGAGGCCCTACCTCGAAAAACAAACAACACAACAACAACAGCAAAAAAAAAAAAAAAAAAAAAAAACAAAGTTCAGGGTCATCCTCTACCACAGTTAGGTGGGGGTCAGGCATAATTTTTTTTTTTTAATTTTATGTGAGAGAGAGAATTGGTGTGCCAGGGCCTTTAGCCGCTGCAGTCAAACTCCAGACACACGCACCCCCTTGTGTACATGTGGGACCTGCACACTTGTGTCACTTTGTCAACCTGGCTTACATGGGACTGGAGAGTTGAACATGAGTCAGGCTTCATAGACAAGCGCCTTAACCACTAAGCCCTCTCTCCAGCCTCCCAAAACAGACTTTCAAGAAAAATAACATGTATAGAGTTTTAGCACTGTAAGAATTCCTACAGGTGCTAGGGAGATGATTCAGTGGATATAGAATTTGGTTCTTTCGCAGCCACATAAATGCCAGGTGGGCGTGGCTTCCACCTTTAATCCCAGCATTCAAGAGAAGATGGGATCCCCAGGGCAAGCTGGCTAACTAGCCAAATCAGTGAGCTCTGGGCTCAAGGGAGAGACCCTGCCTCAGTAAACAGTAAGGGGAACACCTGACTTCCACCTCTGGCCTCAACACCACACACACATGAAAAATCAAAATTCTGATAGTCACAGGTTTTTCATGGTACTTGGGAAGGAAGAAGTCTATAGAATTGACACAAAAGTTGAATGTCCCAAGGACCAGGGGCAGCATCCCTTGAATCCCCACTGTTCACAATGGGAAAACATGCTCCGCGCTCTAGGATGCTATGACTGGTTTTCCTAAGCATGTAGCTCAGTGCAGCTTGAAGCACTCTGTTGTTTGCACTTTGTGTAGTTGTTGAAACTGTTATCACATGTATATATATATATATATATACATATATATATATACATATGTAAATTTTATTTATTTCTGCAACTTCTGGTTGCTGTAATTGTTAATGACGTTTTTAGGGGCTCCACACGGGGCTAAGGGTTGGTGAGATGCCTCATCTTCCTGGACAAAGATTATTCGCACAGATTGGACTGTGTGGTGCCTTTCAGGACAGTGTTGTGTGTGAGTCGCTTTTGGGGGTTGAATACCACTTTTTAAACCACTGTGTAGATGTTTTTATAGCCTGAATGTCTTACTGTGATTGATTAAATTTCTTAAATGAGCCATGTGACTAACTCATACACTTTTTGTTGTTTGTTTTATTTTTCGAGGTAGAGTCTTGTTCTACTCCAGACTGACCTGGAATTCACTATATAGTCTCAGGGTGGCCTCAAACTCAGTGATGTAAGGAAAGTAAGAGAAAAGCAAAAGAGAACACCGGACTTGGTCTCGACAGACAGGCTGTTGATTGAGAGGTACAGCGAGGGGCAGCAGCCTGCCCATGGGATGAGGCTGAAGCACTGAGCCAGGCTGGGTTCAAACTTATAAGGAGGATTCCAAGGCAAACAGACTGAATCAGCTGCAGGTCCAAGGGAAGCAGATAAGGCACCAAAGTTATTTGCTCAGAATAGAATAGGCTCTTTAGCAGAGTTGACTAGGGAGGAGTGAATGTCTTCATTCTTTACAGCCTTCTAAGCTTAAGATTAGTTATTAACTCTTTAGTTCCCTGTAGTTTCAGGGAAGGCTATTAACTCTTAGTCCAGACTCTGGAAGGATAAAAAAGATTGGGGAGGGATGGCTTAGTGGCAAAGGTGTTTGCTTGCAAAACCAAAGGATCCCGGTTCGATTCCCCAGGACCCAGGTAAGCCAGATGCACAAGGTGGTGCATGCATCTGGACTTCGTTTGCAGTGGCTGGAAGCCTTGGTGTGCTCATTCTCTCTCTATCTCTCTCTTTCTCAAATACATAAAATATATTTTAAAATATAAAAAAAGAAGATTGGGGAGAACTAGGGATGAATGGGTCATTTAGGGGAGGACTATGTGGGCAGGAGTTGGGGTGAAGAGCTCTCTTAGACTACTTCCGGCTGGGAGCAGGCAATAGATCTCTCAAGGTGTCCTCTGCAGTCCTGTGGAGGTTGGCTGTTCAGGTGCTGATATTCAGTGGCCATGAAGAATTCAGTGACTCGCTGTAAAGTGAAGTCATGTATTCTGTTTTGGAGGAATTCACTGAGGCATGTGAGTATTGAATACTCAGCAAAGACCACAGCAAGGGTGAACATTATCATAATCAGAGGAATAAAGTACATGTCAGTGTCAGGATAGGTTTAACTTGAAGAGCCATGAGATTTTTTTTTTTTTAACTTGAAACAATAGATTTTCTAGTTGGTCACAGAGATGCCAAATCACATGTAAAAAAATAATATTATTGGCCATTTAAAAAGCTAATCCAGCCAGGCATGGTGGCGCTCACCTTTAATCCGATACTTATCTGAGCCATTAGGAAAAAAAAACTCCTAGATCATATTAAATCAATTATCCATTATGATCTGGTTAATATCTATATATGAATTAAATTATTTATTTATTTATTTGAGAGCGACAGACACAGAGAGAAAAACAGATAGAGGGAGAGAGAGAGAATGGGCGCGCCAGGGCTTCCAGCCTCTGCAAACGAACTCCAGATGCGTGCGCCCCCTTGTGCATCTGGCTAACGTGGGACCTGGGGAACCGAGCCTTGAACCGGGGTCCTTAGGCTTCACAGGCAAGCGTTTAACCGCTAAGCCATCTCTCCAGCCCCTATATATGAATTTTCTTACATGTGACATGACATTTACAGGTGACGTGAGTATTCTATATAAAGTTGAAAAATAATGACATAGGCAGTAGGTAAGAAGACGGGTGCTGTATGTAAGAAAGAAAGAATTGTTAACTTGGATGGGGAGCTAGTTGGAATTTTTGGAAATATAAAGATTTGGCTTAGGTAAGATAGGAAGTATAAAAGAATAGAATTGAAGGGCTGGAGAGATGGCTTAGCGGTTAAGCACCTGCCTGTGAAGCCTAAGGACCCCAGTTCAAGGCTCAATTCCCCAGAACCCACGTTAGCCAGATGCACAAGTGGGCACGTGTGTCTGGAGTTCGTTTGCAGTGGTTGGAAGCCCTGGTGTGCCCATTCATTCTCTCTCTGTCCCTCTCTCTCTCTGTCTGTAGCTCTCAAATAAATAAATAAAATAAACAAAAAAAAATTTTAAAGGATTTAATGACTTTTGCCGGGCGTGGTGACGCACGCCTTTAATCCCAGCTCTCGGAAGGCAGAGAGAGGTAGGAGGATCGCCATGAGTTCAACGCCACCCTGAGACTACAGAATTAATTCCAGGTCAGCCTGGTCCAGAGTGAGACCCTACCTCGAAAAAAAAAAAAAAAGAAATTAACAACTTTTGAAGCTTAGTTATCAGGTTTAAAGGTTTTTGTAAATTCTTATTATAGAAAGCTTATAGTTTTTTCTTACTCAGTCCAGAGATCAAAAGGTCTGACTTAGCTTTAGAGGAACTAATGGAGGTATGTTAGCCTGAAAGTTTAGTTTGATTAATTTCTCAAGCACAATAAATTTTACATAGTTAGGTCCAGTTTTTTGTGGTTTTTTTTTTTTTTTTGGAATAAGTTCATAGCAAACAAATAAAACTTTTATGACCTATTGTTATAAACCTATTGTAAACAGGTGTTTATGCAACAAAATGCAGGCTTTATCAAATGGAAAACATACAAGCTAAGCATTTGGATATAACTTAGTTATCTTAATCAGAGATATTTTTACAACCCTTTTAATCTATCAGCACAGATTGTATACTTTATGTCTTTGTTTAGAATCAGGAGGAAGTTTTCTTTAATGTCACCAGGGACAAAGGAAATTGGGTCTGTATTCTAATGACCTCCAAGTCTAATGTCAGTGGAAAGAGACCCCAAGTATTTGGAAGATGGATAGTGGATTCAAGTCTTTCAAGCTGAAGTGGGATGGTGAAAGGGGGGTGGTTCTACTCCTGTTGACATTTAGGCCTTGGAGAACCATCAAAAAAGGTGACCAGATAGACAGGGTTAGTCTGCTATTGGGTCCTCTGAGGTGATCTGGTAGAACTGTAAAGGTCTAGAGGGTCATTTATATCAATCTTTTTGTTGTTGTTTTTTGTTTTTTTGAGGTAGGATCTCACTCTGGTCCAGGCTGACCTGGAATTAACTCTGTAGTCTCAGGGTGGCCTTGAACTCATGGCCATCCTCCTACCTCTGCCTCCTGAGTGCTGGGATTAAAGGCATGTGCCACCATGCCCGGTTTATTTATATCAATCTTGTAAGAAGATACACAAGATGATTTTCAGTACGGGTCAGAAGCTGTAAAACAAATTATGGTCTTGAAACAGTACAAAAACTACTCCCTTCCAAGTGCTGGAATTAAAGGCGTGCCCCACCATGCCCAGCTTTGATTTTACATTTTTTTGACAACTTCCATAACTGTAAACAATATCCCATGGTAATTCCCTCACTCCCCCCACTTTCTCCTTTGAAACACCACTCTCCATCATATACTCTCCTCCTCTCAATCAGTCTCTCTTTTATTTTGATGTCATGATCTTTTCCACCTGTTATGATGGTCTTGGGTAGGTAGTGTCAGGCACTGTGAGGTCATGGATATCCAGGCCATTTTGTGTCTGGGGGGAGCACGTTGTAAGGAGTCCTACTCTTCCTTTGGCTCTTACATTCTTTCCACCACCTCTTCCACAATGGACACTGAGCCTTGGAAAGTGGGATAGAGATATTGCAGT